>NW_009269999.1:3094704-3147452 GCF_000687185.1 Egretta garzetta
TTGAGCAGGAACAAATATGACAGCCCTCATGCATTTGAAGACTATAACAAGGAGTTCCAGTCTAAAATCCTTTAAATTTTCATTTCTTCTAATTTCTTGCATTTAATTCTGTGCAGCCTTGGCTTGTGTACTCCTTACTTCAGCATTCTCTCCTCCTGCAGTCCTTGCATGCACGCACCATCTGAGCAACCCCCTTGCTTCCTTTGTGCTACTTTTTCTTTCGCAGAAGATATGAATTCCCTTTTTCTTTGAGTTACTTGCTGTGAGAAAGAGGAATTCCCAGAGCTGACTACTTGCTCTATCTGATGGCATACAGCACCCACACAGGGGATTAAGGAGGGGGACTAATGTCTCGATATATTTATTGCTTTACAGAAACCTATTTATTCAATTGAAAAGGTGTTGGAAATGTGGTTGGAAAACCCAGTTTTAGAAAAAGATGGCTTATACCATGCCAGTAAGAAAATGACTCCATGGTGACCCACCATGCTCTGGAAAACATTTCTTTTAAGATGTCAGAAGAGACTGCACATTCAGGCTATGTTAAGGCCCCTTTTTCCATTTCTGCTAGTTTATCTTTTGGAGTACATGCAGTGTGTGTAAGTACATGCAGATGAAGGCATTAAAGGTGTTTCTGGATCTCTGTTGTACAATTTAAAGGTACAACTGTAGAATTTACAAACAAAAACAGGCCAGGGAACACTAATGGAGAGAATAATATTGCAAACATATAGAGTCTGGGTCATTCCCTCATTCATCTTCAGCTTGATGGAAGAAGGTCTGCACTAAGTGAAGGATGGGCCTGGTGTAATGAAGCTGTCGGTAGTAACGAAAGTCATTTGCGCATGGCCTACCACACTAAATTACTACTGACTGCCTAAGACGGAGCTCCCATCAATCCAAACACACCTGCTGGGCAGGGCGATGTGGACCATGGGGTAAGATATCATTATTCTCTCAGGGACGCCTCTGCTGGTTCTTCATCATCTCGCATCCCTCCTCTACATGAGTTATCATTGATCAAGTCCTGTTATTTCTTCAGGTACAGAGCCATGGTACATACAGTAACACCATTACTCTTCCTTGCAATTCACATCCACCTCTGAATTATTTCTTGCCCTTCCAAATGAGTTATTGTCCAACATCTAAGCATCTAAGCTCTTCTTTTTTTCCACTTGTGCCCTGAATATCAATGCTGGAAAATAAAAAGGAATACTCACTTAAATTTGTGCTTCCTAGACTTAAGACATTGACTATATCTTCTCTAAAACAGGTGACTGGACCACTTTTAATTAGCTTTGCCTAGTTGAGGTTCATGTACAAAATTTTTGTAGAGCAGACCCTGAAAAAAACCAAATCCAAATGTTATCTGTCTGAATGCAAGGGCAATCCTCCATGTCAAAAAGTATGGTTGGTCACATGTGTAGCATAAAATTAAATTTCAACAACATATCCCTTGGCTATAAACATCAGGAAAAATCAGTAACAGAGAGAAGCATTTGCTCAAAATTAATTCTCTGGAATTAATTTTTCTGTACAGGAGAGAAGGATGGTATGTTGTTTACATAATCAGCAGTCTCTAATTATATTCTTTCTGATGAACTCATCACACCTTGACATTTATTTTACATCACTTCCACTGTATCAGTCTCAAAATTAAACCAACACTGAAATATTTACCCCTGAATATGTCTCTTCTGGATTCGCCTAGTCCCAGGGACCATTTCTTCTGTAAATTGGCTGCACAGTGTTGTAAGAGGATTCACATTTCTAGTGAAATGAGCTATTTGCTAAGCAAACTTATGTTCAGCGCTGTTGGAACACCACCTATCATTTTAGCTCTGTGTATAAAGACTGGCCACTTATGATCACCCTCAAATTATCTATCCTGCAACCTGTGCTCCCATCCTCAGGCTCTGTACAGACCCTACATCTTGTCTATAAGCCATATGAGGTTCTGGGGTAAAACAATAGCAAATGGATGCTATGTCTGTGTGATCCCTGTTTATTACTTACATATATTTTCCACAGCTTTCTATGCATTTGTTCAGAGCTGCATTCAGTGGATAACCCCCATTTGTCAAATCTTAGGCACTTCAGTCCAAGTTTTGTAGCAATGTTGCACTTTCTGGTTCTGATGAAGACCTTAAAGCAAACATGCCAAAAGACATCCTGAAAAGCTGCCCTTTAACAGGTATCAGAACCGATCAGAACAGCAGTGAGGTAATTTTGGTTGCTCATCTTAAAACTGGTCATAAGCCATTGGCTTTCTTAAGATTTAGGCAGAACATGGAGTACCCAGATCTATTCTAAAGAAAAATTGCATTATTTCTGTATCTGTCATATATGCAAAATAAGCATTGTTTTCATATGTAAGTGTGATTCACTCTCAACATCCCATTTTGTGTCATGGCAAGACAGTTTTGCAGTATCCATGGCCTCTAACTTGCAGCATTGTTAGCTTTGTATTTTTAAAATGGCTTTATTACCTGCATCAAATGTGCTTTGAGAGTCCAACAATAAAAGTTATTAGCATCTTAAAAAAATTAATCCTTTCCATTTGCAAACGTAAACCTGTCTCTATCATAAAAATCAATTAATAGAATACATCAGGGAGAAATATGGGAAACTGCCAGGTTGATATTTTGGAATATTGGGATGAAAATGTGTCTGGAGAAATGTATTTGGTTACTATTCTTTGGTTACTGAACTATTTAGCCTTCTGGATTTATATTCAGGTATTAAGTCTTTAGACATAACTTCCACAGTTACAGTTATGAACTAGGTTGGACACTAAAAAGGGGTGAGAAGAAAGCAGAAAAACAACAGAAAGAGACAGAAACATTTAAAAGAGACCTTGAGTTTTGCTTTAGTTATGCTTATTTAGTGGATAGGATGCAATTGTGTGTATTTATGAGAAAAGGTATATATATATTAATATGTGTTCATCAAAATGAAATTATTGTGTGTGGAGTTTGAAGAATTTTATCAAAGTTTCAAGAGCAAGCACTGACAATTAGGAAATAACAGAATTAAGGGAGCACCTGCAAATTTAGTATGCATTATGATACAGCTCTTAATCCCACGATCACATGCTTTTATTTACAAAGAACTGTTGTCTCATTCAGTGTTCGGAAGTGGCAGGGTGTACTTAATGAACAGCTCTTTAATATTTGATTTTCTTCTTATTGTTCAGTATGTGCGCTTAGTCCTTATTTACTGCATTATGTTCAAACCCTGCTCTGAATACACAACTATCCATTTCCTCATGGACTTTTCTGTGGTATTCATGACTAATATCTAAGTGCTTTGCAAACATTAATGAATTTATCTTCTCAAAACCCAGGTGAGGTGAAGGCTGTCATTATCCTCTCTTTTGTAGACCGAAAACTGAGCCACAGAGGAGTTAAAAGTCAAACATAACCACTAACATCAAGCACACTATCGGAGATGTGTAGCACCTAAGTTTTCAGGGTATTTAGCGGTAGATCTCATTTTGTATGCTGAGAGCACATCTCTGATTGACTGCAGCTATAGTTGTGAGCATTTTACACTCCTGCCAATCAGGAAAAAGAGTCTCATGCTGGGCACCCAGGGAACAAGGAACAAACTGTTAATGACCCCATCTGAAAACCCCACTTGGGTTTGAAGTCATTTGCTAAGCAACACATCAGAATTCAACAGAAAAGATGAGGGTAAAACCTAATTCCTGAGTTCAGCACATGACTGTTTTAACTGTGAGACTTCCCTTTCTCTTCTTAAAATTCCTGCCTCAGAAACCAAGCAACTTCTAAAAATGCACAACAAGGGAAGGAACAATCCTATGCAAGTTCCTTGCACTACACCACATGCATTCCCCATTCTTTATTCTTCAAAAAACCAGATATATTTTATCTTAAGTCATAGTTTCAGTGGCAGACATCTGGACATCAATTTAAAACAAGCCCAGAATCTTTTGTCCTGATGTAGTCTAGTTAGGAAATCATTGCTTTGGAGGGAAAGATAGGTGTCATCATGGACAAGGAAAGCTGACTGGGGTTACTTATTTCAGGAGTGGTTAAAGATAGGTTTAGTCTGCTGTCCTTTCTGCACCTGTGACCTCAGAAACACAGCCTTGTCTCGTGTAACAGATGGAAATGAGCAAAGAGCCTTTGCCACATAATGTTACCACTTTTATCACAGAATCGTAGAGTCAAATAATAATTTAGATTGGAAGGGTCTTGAGATGGTAGTCATCAACCTTTGCTGTTTTAGGAATGTCCCTAATAGTTTAGAATCTTGCTACTAATAATTTCTGATTCCATTCAGGACACATCCGCTGGACTGTTCATTACTGACTAAATGAGCAATATTATCAGCCAATTATCTGTCTAAAGATTCTAAATATCTAAATTACCTATCTAAAGACAGTGCCAGATAAAGACACTGTACCTGCAGCCTTATTGCTCAACACAGAGGACTGGTAAATCTTCAGAGTCAGTTTACATTAGCAGTAAATAATATGGACATCTTTTCTAAGGCTCATGATGATGTTAAGTGTGGTTAAATATAAAATATGACATAAATCTAGAACAAGTTTTAATGCAGCTAACAGATGACAAAGAGGGTTTTCAGTGCTATTTATACAAGTCTAATCAAGAACAGTCATCTGAACAAAGCAGCCTCAAAGGACATTTGCCAAATGACCATTTTAATGTCATTTAGTAGATTAAAACCAAAGGGGAGCATGATCAGTTTTGGAAGGAAGGATACCAGCAATTTCTAACACTACACTGATTGCAATCCTTTATTCCAGTGCAATGAGTAGAGTCAGCATCTGAATTATTATAAACAATACACAAGACAAATTGATAGATTTCTTTATCTTGATCATAATAATACTGTTGAGTAATCGTTGTTGAAGAATGGAACAAAGTGAACATTGTGAACACACCCTGAAAAGCTAGAGGTGGAGCAGGCTAATGAAATACAGCAGAGACTGAATGATCCTGCCAATAAAATTACCCAAGATGTCATCAGTAGTTTTAAACCTGAGTTTTCTTTCAGTTTCTTTCTCTTGCTCTTTCTTCTCCAGTTTTGTCAAGCTCCATCTACTATTCCTTCCTCTTAATGCTAAAATATTCTATTTATTTAGAAAAAGTCATTGCAGAGGCCACTGTCCAAGGCAAATACTTCCACAAAAACTCCTGTGATTTCAGCGACAAGATAAGGTGGTTTCTAGCCTGAAATAGTCACATAAATTAATATATAGGTATTTAATTGTCCACCTACAGAATCAAAGAGTTCATTAGGGACTACAGTGGTTTTCTGTACCTCCTATGTCCACTGGGTGCATGGGCCCTGAGAACAAGGGTATTGCAGTGTTATGAGTTTCTTTGTTTTTTTCCCATGCTTTTTTTTATCATCTCTTTTGTCCTCTCCCTTTCACTGTACTGTATGGGTTTTCCCCAAATATTTTGTCCTAAATCTTAATGCTTTCCTAGTTTTCCCATTTATTCTTCCTTCTTTTCCAGTTCCTTTCTCACCTTCATGTTTCTCTTTGCTTTCTTTCTGTCCTATCTCTTCTTTTAAACCTTTTTTCACTCTGTACTCAGTTCTGCCCTCCTGTAACCTCAGTATCTCAAGTCCACATCCCTGTCTCTTTTTGAATGTAACCTTCTTTCTAGACTTATATTCCATTCTTTCTCTAGTAGTTTTCCTTGTCTTTCTTTCCTGTGACCCTATTGACTAGTGGCCAGAGAAACAGGTAAACAGTATCCAAAGCATTCACTATACCCTCCTTTCCCAAGTAATCCAAATTCTTTTTATAAGTATTATTTGTATTTCAAAAGAAATGAGACACCCTAAGTGATCCCAAAGGTCTTGAGGGCTAGAAATAGTACATGTAGGATAGTACATACAGGAATAGTACATTAAGAAACAGTGCTCATGCAAAACAACTTTCAGTCAAGTAAACAAGACCTACAAAAAGGAGAGGGAAGGGAATATTATCACTGTTTTAGAGAGATCACATTTAAGTGATTTGAAAATTATTTCTGCAAGCCTAGGGAAAAACCCCATCCGATCTTGACTGAACTCAGATGCCCTACCTCTTGATCCCAATACCTCGAGTATAAGGCCATATCCGTCTGCCTGCTACCATTTGTTCTGTCAGCTCCTCCTTCAGTCTGGATGATTGCCATGGGCTGTTACAAGGAAGAACAGGATCTGTCTGTCTGTCTGTTTTTGCATGTGGCTCTCACTTCTTTAAAGAATTGAGGCTCAAGAAGTTCCCGTGAAGAAGTCTGCATATAGCCCAAAGAAATAATTTGTTTTCCTGTGTTTGCGTTTTAATTGAAACCTAAAAGCAATGAGAATAAAAGAAAGTGGCATGCATAGTTCATGATTAAGAATTTGCAGCTAACCAAGATAACCCCAGCAAAGCTCAGAGAGGGAGTTCTCTCTGTGGGAATGCCTGACCTTTCAGGTCAATCCCTTTCTTCTAGTCTTTCCTTTCATGGCAGATGAATACGAATTTCAGTGCAGAGGCACAAGTAACTGCTGACTAGAAAGAATGGCAATTTGTGATGAGGAATGAAAGACACTTCTCCTGTGCTCACATAGAAACAGTCGGTACATTTTTCTTCTCTCTCTCATCAAACAGCAACAAAGCTGCTTCTCTAGCCACCAGTTATTCAACACAACTTCACTGGTGCAAGGATCAAATGAATCAAATGTGCATACCTCCATCTTTAAGACCTAATAATTAATCACCTCTAACCCACGGAACAGCCCACCCCTCATCAGCTTGTAATGGTCATTACTTAATGATACAATTGTGACATCAATACAAAATGAACTTTCAATTGTTGCTCAAGTACATCTTAAAGAACGGGGTAGACTTAATCATTTCAAAAATAAAGAAGAGGCAAGATGCTTTTTAACACAGTTTTGTATTAGCAGAAAAAGAACAAGCTAAGCCACAGACTATAATCCTCTCTTCTCAAGCAGCTACACCCATTCAAACAAAATGCCCGCTCCTTTGCTTTGGGTGCAAACTGCCAGAATTTTCCTTATTTGATGTAATTCTGCCCTGCATAATTCTAATGTTGTCTGTATTGTAGCTTTATATTTTCACAAGTGATCCTTGCTGCAGGAGCGGCTGCTGTTCTGTGAAACCCGTAATATAACAATCTAGCCTGTGTTCAGGTATTCCCTGCAGTTTCAGCTGCACTGGTAGAGGATGCTACTAACCTCAGCTAGTTCGGTACCACATCTCTGTTGGGGGTTGCCCACCTCACAGCAGGGCCAGCAGAAGGGGAGGAGCCTGTTCCATGAGTGATCCTCATCTGTTGCAGTGCAAGGAAAACATTTTGGCTGAAAACACTCAGTGTGGGCGATGTAAACTGAGCCAACTGACTTTGCACTGGAACAGAAGAATAGCAATCCGTGGCTGGGAGCCTGTAGTAGCTCACGTATGGCTGGGACCTACGCAGATCAGATGATTGCAAAGGGGAGAGGTGTATGCTGACTTCTTGTTTTCTCTTTTGGGTTTCGTTATCCCCACAACTAAAATGAGAGCTTGTTCAGAGTGAAAAGTACCCACGTGCTTTCCATGCATGAAAACAGAATGCATGGATGACCTTGAATTTGTGTATTTACAGACTGAGGTTTGTAGTTTATAAATGGCTTTATAAAGTTTGTTGAATGCACTGTGATCTTGGATAAAATGTCAATTAGTCTTCTATACTTTTGAAGTGCTCTTGTGAGCTGTTTGCTGCATCCCCAGGTAATAGAGCTGCTTCTAAAAGACAGTAGCAACCCTGACAGGTTTCCAAGATGTCAGCCTGTCCTGTATGAGAATGCAAACTAACGTGCAGCCTGTGTTGAACTGGTCAGTGCCATCTGCAGTCAGTCCCGAGACAATGTTTAACAATTAGAAAACACATAACCTGAGCTAACAGATGTATCTTGTTTTCTCTTATCCCCTTGCCTGTCCTACCTTCACACTATTTAGTCTGCAAAAATTCTTCTCTGAAACCACATAGTGAGAGATTTTGATAAGTTAGCGTTGTGTTAGACATCTCTCCAAGGAGGATCTGAGGAAAATGTACAGAGACAAGGCCTTGCATTCATGCATATGAATTCAGTAACATATCAAGTTGCCTTTCTCCTAGGATGTGAAAATTTCAACAATGCAGACATGGCTGATGTGACTGGAGCTCCCAGTTGTAGCTGTGCTCCCAAAGCCTTGGCTGCCTTCCTTTTCTAAATGGCGTATGTGATTACTTCTGGGGTGGAGTGGGTTTTTTTTTCCCTCTCAGTTTTCTTCATCAAACTTGAAGTACTGACTGCTGGAGACTGCTGTTGAAAGGCGTCGCTACTGTGATAAAGCCTTCCCGTTATTAATTTCACCATTAACAAATTACGTTTGTACATTGAAAGATATATCATTCACAAAAAGATACATTTTTGTCTATCAACAGTAGAGGGCTGTAAGTAGGCAGAAGGAATTATTTAATAGGATTTTTCACTCTCTGCTGTGCTTAGCTCAAGGGAGAGCAAGTGACTGAGAAGTCCGTTGTCTGGCCCCTTCTCAAGGCAATCCAACCAAATCACCTCGTTCCATATTTCGCAAGTGCACTGTCTGCAGGGTAAGATTTGGCAACCGATTTTCCTAGGCAGGTGCATGTTTGCAACTGCCCATGAAATCAGTGTCTGTAGCGTCTTGAAAAAGGTGCCCGAGATTAGAGGATTTTTTGAAAAGCCAGAAGATGATTTCATTTCCTTGTGGGATGGGAAAGGAAAGTGAGCAAAATGATACAAATACCTCTCACTTTATTCTAAAATGAAAAGCTTATATCTTAATCAAAGAGCCATGAGTATTTCAGATGAAGTGTAATACAGAAATTAGTAACTGTTGCTGTTCAGGACCCGGTTTCCTATATTGTCATTGCATTAGCAAATTCACTTCGTGTACAAAGGACCTTTGTTTTTTCTCCTGTATTTTCATAGTGGCAGTACTTTGTCAGTGGATAATTCTCAAATGATAGGATGAATAACTAGATATGGATGACACTGTCCAGTCTATTAAAGACAGTTATTTCCTGTATCTAGCATAACTCATTCAATTTGGCATTTACCAGACATTCTGGATCCAAAGTCTCCTGAGATGCAGGCTCGTAGTATAGATGTTATTTTTTGTAGCTTGAGAATCTTGTTCAGAAGGCTTCCTCAATGGAAGTAGAGATATTTAGGGGTAATGCTGAAATGTTAAGTAAACAGTTTATTCTTCCAAACTGCATGTAGCAAAAAAATATGTGGTTATGATTTTTGTTTGAGTTACATCTACCCTAGAAATTAGCATTGAGGAAGACCCACAAAAATAGCAGCATAGGATAATGCTTGCATCTGGCCCCACAGACCATTGTCATGGTTTACGAAACTACGAATAAACCTCAGTAGATCATTTCCCAGGCAGAAAACTTACCTCAGGAAGAAGAAGGCTTAAGCTGCCTCCTTTGTAATTTTGCAGGAGAATCAGGATCAAAGGTGGGAGCAGGTGGCTTTGCATGCAGAAGTGCAATAGAGATTGTAGCTGTACTGCAGCAAGCACATCAGTACCCTTCCCTCCAGGTTACACCTTCTGATGTCAAGTCCAGTCTTCACTGAATGGGGCCTTCAACAAATTCATGTCACTCCTCACAAGAATAGAGATGTAAAGCAATCTGGCCAAACCCCAACATACAAAATAAGGTTTTTTTGAGTAAAGGGCCCTGGACTTTCACCATTTTTCATCATTACTTGTCTTAAAGGCTGTGTATCTTTGAATGCTGTTGAAGTTTCTGTCACATTCAGCACTAGAAGTGGCACCTTAGTTGTTTAAAAAAGCAATTTCACTGAGCTAAGTAACAAAGTGCCAAAACCACCCAAGGGCTTCAATGGAATCAGCATAAAACCTGTGTAAAGCTGAGAAGCAGAGGGTAATTTATGGAGGCAGAACAATTATCAGAGATAGGATTCTGTCAACAGCATAGGAGCAAAACAGCTTGACTCGTATGGGAAGTTGCAAGTCTACGTTTAATGACCACAAAAGGTCAGGACCTTTGTTCCATATTTCTGGAAATATGGGAACTCTGGCAGAGCAGCAGCTGTTTGGTGCCTCATCACTTGGTTAAGATAAAGAATCAGAGAGATTTCTTTGATACAAAGACATTGAAAAGATGGAGAGAAACGTTGCACACAAAATAGCTTATGTAAATTGCCTCTGGTGATGCTTCAAAATGCAGCCTAGGTGGATTAATCATTGTTAAAAGAAATAGCCAGCAGAATAAACATTGCTGTGATGTGTCTAGACTTCTCTTCAGGGAAAGAATATTTTGGTCCTGGGCCATGTGTCTTGATTTGTCTATGGAGTTACAGGATCAGCTATCATTAAGCACTGTTAAAAGATGAAAAGCTCAGTTTGGAAGCTAGGAGCTTGGATCTGGCAGGAGGAGAAGTACCAGGCTGCTGGATTTCTGGAACCAGTTTTCAAAAGCATCTGGAGTAGGTCATTAAATTTATCCCATGTGGACAGGTGTTTGCATCAACCTAATAGTGATGGCTATATCCCTGCGGTTTTGTACACCTGATTGAAATATGTTTCCATTAAATATTGTCTGATAGAAATAAAGACTTAATATTCATGTGGTAAGACTACCTGAAGATGTTGTCCTTTGCCTTACTCCTGTTGGAGCCATATGTTTTATGTATCATTTTGATTAATCGATACGTACAAAACAGCAGCTCTGACACGACTCTAATTAAAACAGTAATATGAGCCAGATTCTCATTTGGCATAAGTGGGTGCAGCTCTGTTGACTTCGGAAAAGTCACCCCCTATTCTTACAAGAGCAGCATCCAATCTCACAGTGAGACAGGCGTACAAAGCCAGAGCAGGCTGAATCAGCCCTAGTATGTCTCAATCCAGAGCTCACCTGTGAAATAGTAACAAAACCCTGAGGGCGCATATGAATGGTGTCCCTGGAAAGTGTTATATGCTCAGCCAGGTGGCATTAAAGATGATCTGCCACCAGCTAAAAAAAGCACATTTTTTACCCAGTTGATGCTCCTTTCCTTGTCATTTGTATTATTTCTGTCTTATTTTTTCAATAACAAAATTTGATGGAAACAAATACCTCCAAATTACAGTCATACTGTATTATAACTGCGTTACCACTATAGGTAATAACTCCAGTGCATAAACATTGATTTTTTGAGCTTGAAGAAAAGGTAGCTCAGGCCATGGGGAAAATGCTGTAGAGCCTTTCATCTCATGGTTAGGTTAGTAGACCAGCACTAAGGTGTATCAGTGCTTGCCATCTAATAAATGATTTACAGTCTGCAGAAAATCAGCTGGTGATTTCACTGCATTTCTACAAATCAAGAGACCGCATCAGAAAAACTGGTATTAAATGGGTCTCTAACAGGCAGTCTTGCAAAGAATGAGAGTTGATGCAAAAGTTAAACTCCCATGTCAACTTGAGGTCATGATGGGGTAAATTGGTCATGGCCCAATTTGGAGCAAGTGTGCAGTGTCTTACATATTTATGCTCCACAAGGAAACCAGCTTGAGAAAAGCCAGATGACAATGACTAAAGAAGTTTGTAGGGGTGCTAATTTATTGTTCACATCTCTTATGAAAGTGGAAAGAGTTGTTAGAGAATCATAGAATCGCTTTGTTTGGAAAAGACCTTTAAGATGATCAAGTCCAACCGTTAACCTAACCCTGCCATCCCACCACTAAACCATGTCCCTAAGCACCTCATCTAGCCTTGTTTTAAATACCTCCAGGGATGGTGACTCGACCACCTCCCAGGACAGCCCATTCCAGAGTCTGACAACCCTTTCCGTGAAGTTCCAGCTATTCCAGATACAGATAAATCTTTAAGTTGTTAAGCTTAATCAAAGTTTGGGAATACTAAATTAAGATTGCAAGCTAAAATATAGTCTCTCTGTGTGTCACAATATATATTTATAGGATAAACTGAACTGGGTTATCTTGTTCAATTTGGTTTCAGTCAGACACATCCACATCTGTATCCTCACTTAAATTCAGTAAAGCAACTCCAGCCAAATCTGCCAACTCTTAGTTTGTGGTCTTCTGACCTGGCTTTGCTGTAGACTGCTTTGCGTTCCATGGAACAAGATACATTTGCAGAAAATCAGTTCAATTCCTCTTCTAGCCTTTGCTCATTCATTGTTACTACACAACTTCTAGCTTTGTCCATTTTTTATGATTTAGTGCTGCATCAAGGTTGTAGCAGTAAATTTATGCCACGGTATGCTTAACTTTGTGCTTCCAGGTTGTCAAGTAAAAAGAAGGTCATCACAGAAGGAAAGGAAAAGTGGATAGAGGCAGAATCTCTTTCTTCACAAGTGTTACAAAGATGTTATTTTTCATTATTATTTTCTCTATGCAACACTTTAAAATGGAAGCGGTTTGCTTCATAACAGTACTGTAAAGAGATTCAAGATGGCAGGTGGAAGAAAAAAATCCCTATATCATGCACCCTCATAACAAATTTGTGTTCACTTTTTATTTTTTGCTGGTTTTATTTCATGTAAAGTGAAATTGCTTAGACTGAAAATACCAGTTGCTTTTTGCATGGAAAACGGAACTGAGGAAATGCAGAGTAGGACTTGCCAAGGAAGTTCACTTTTTACAAATTGTTCCAGACAAGTTTGCAGAGGTATAAAAGTCTATCATTTGTAAAATTATTAGATTGTATGTCATATTGTGACTACAAAATGTTGAAGCTGTTCATATGTTGCCCACTGCCTATGCTTAGGGACATTTAGAAGGGCATTTCACAGTTTTTCTGGATTCAATGTTTATCCTTAATGGAATTGGTTTGGGGAAATTGGCTGAGTGTAAAATCTAGCCACCCCTGACCTTCCATGGAAGTGTGTCTTAGTCTGTTCTAAAATAAAATCGTCATTAAACAAGACCTGTTACAGAATCACAGTTCATAGAACCTACAAGCAGAGGCAAAAAAAAAAAAAGGAATAAGAAATTCTGCTAAGTGGTCTGTGAGGAGGCTGATTCAAAACACATTATAAAGAGAATCACGGGGGCTCATTCTCTTATCTGCTTATACAGGATTTGCATTGTTGTTATTGTCCCTTAGTAACACTAGACTAAAACTGGTGTAAATAATCAAGAAACAAGTTTACACCACTTCAAGATGTCCTGGCAAAGTGACATACCTATATCTTGCAAGATGAAGAGGGGAGAAGAAAGGCATGGAGGAGTGATAGTTACTTTAATGGTTTAGCTATGAGAGGATATTAGTACCTAGGTCTCTGTATGCGTGCACACACACAAACATAAACATGCACACTTTAAATTGCAAACAGAGGAAGAAGCAGCCTCAGAAGACAGTACCTGTGGTAGGGTCTGCTGGAGTTTGCTTAGGGGAGCATCTCTCCTCTAACCAGCTGCGATGCTGCCCTGTTACCAGTTTGCCCTGCAGGCGTCGGGTCAGCCCAGGCTGCAGCGGAGGGCAGGTTGCTCACTGCCTGCGGGGTAAGGAGAGAGTCTGCCTCGGGGTTATGTCTTGAGGAAGGACACGGCGTGTACTGGCAGCAGGGAGGGTAGAGGCGCCCCGTGGGCCGTGCTCTCACTGCAGGAGGAAGCAGAAGGGGGACACGGCTGTATCTAGGTTTCTTTAAAAGTAGTTGGGGATAAATGTGATTAGGGAGAAAAGGATGAAGGCAGCAGGCTGTTTTGCAGTATTTAATGAAGTCCTTGTGAGGGCATCACAGAATGAGGGCAGCTGCAGATTCTTTGTCCTCAGCCAGTTAGTGACAAAGTTACTCCTCTGAGTGCCATTTTCCATGGATTATTACGGTAGGCTAGGCTAGATAGAAATGCCAAGAAGCCATGCCTGAGGCCAGAATCCAGCTATGATGAGAAAGAAAACTAGACCAAGATTTTGATCCAGGAAAGAGAGATATTACTGAAGAAACAGTTGTGGGAAAAGACAGAAATCTTTAAACAGCTCTTGAACATTATATTAACTCAAGAGGAAAAACAAAGACATTAATTCTTGTGAAAGGCGACAGCAGCAGCCCTTTGGGAACGTTAGACTTAGTTTGTGTAGCTTCTACCTTTTGTTTGCAGGTGAAAGTCAATCAGTGCAAAGAGGTGACAAATCCAGTATTGCTGATGCGGGACTGATTAAACTTCATGACTGAGATAGGTGAAATCAACAAAAAAAAAAATCTATTCTACAGATATGTTGCTGAGAACAGATATGTTTTCCTGAGAACCCAGAGGTCACTCTTTTTGTCTCTGCTGTGTTCCGAATGGTGGGGCAGGGTGCTTACAAGAGGGGCTGAACAACTAGAGAGTCTTTTCATGTCCCTCTTTCCATTTTAATATTTCTCATTTTCCAGCAGGGAAGCAAATGTGCTCTGCAGGCAAACTGAAAATGAGCACGTGCAAAAGTGTTTGTATTTGACTCTTGAAAAAACTTTTTTCAAAAATGGGAACACGTGTGCCGTGAGGCTGGGAAGAAGGAAGAAGGGAGAGTGAGGAAGTGGAGAAACACATTATATTGGGGCCTTTTATTAAGAAAGGTGTAAAAACACTTTCCCCATAGGCAAGTTGGTTCAACCATTGGACTCGCCAAACTCTTTTTGACCATTATGTTTTATCAGCTTTGGAAATAATGCTTCAGTGGTACCAAACACAGGTGCTATTATCAGAACTAGATAAACCCTTCCAAACACTTCTGGCATTAATAAAAGAATTGCAACAAATGTACAGTAAGAATGGGGCTACAGCAAGGGTTTCGGCCGCAGGGTTTACCTACGCCTTTCCCACCCGTTACTCCTCCGCTCCTGCAGCCTGAGCAGAGGCAGTGGCTGCAGCAACTGGTGCAACTTGGGCTCATTAACCTTCAACTGCTGTCCCACTCCAAGGACTGGAAGGACAGGCAGTCTTTTTTCCTTCCTTTGTTAAAGCTTCTGCCAGAAAGCTTCTCTTGCACCTCTCAGTTTCTACCTGCTAACATAGGAAAATATCATATAAAGGAAACAGCTGCTTTCTTACTTTCTGCCTCATACCTGGGGCAAGGGGGGGATATTCACTGTGCTGTTCTTCTACCTGAAAAAAAAGTTTCCCCAGTCTGTCCACATGGCAGAATTGGACTTTTTATCCACTACTGTACATAGAAACATAATATTTCTGTTTGCAATTCCAATTTCACAGTTGAGCAGGATCTGCAGAGACAGAGAATTCTAATAAAATTGCAGAAACGTTTAATGCAATGACTGGCAGATGGGGAAAGGGGTTGCGGCAGCTCCATTTTTCTGATTATGTTAACAGAACATGGCATGTGCTTTTCTAATGCATAGACAACGGTTTCATTTACAATTTAAATCTGATGACTGAAACGCTCATTAGGTGACTTTTTTGGAGAACGTGTTTACCACCTGAATGATCTAATAATAGAGAAATAGTTATTTTTCTTCTCTTGAATTAATGTTCCAGACTTGAAGTTTAATGACGTTACACGAGGTAATTTCAAAAATTGTCTAAGTGCAACAATGCAATTTTGGTAAATTATTTATGCATACTAGATTCAGCAATTAGAAGACGGTAGCCTATTTTGATCCACACTAGGAAGTCCTTTAAATGCAGATATGGGGTCAGGGGATAATACTAACAGAAAAGATCAAAATCTCTTCAAATTCAACTTCACAGGCTAATGTACAAAGTTTTCAAATTTTGTTCCAAACAGTTTATTTATATGAAATTACTTTGGAAATCTGGACGTTTTAATAAAATCTGCCTAGCTAGCTAACACCTCTTATCAACTTAGTATCACAGGTCGCGGATCAAACATTCTGAGTTTTCCCAGTGCTTTAACCTAGCTGTCTCAAATCTGACCTGCCTGATGTGTCAGTGCTCATTTACATGTGTGTCTGGCTTGCTGGAATTGGAAGTTGGCGTGTATATCCTCTCCAGTTCTGTTACCCAAAACAAATTCTTTCTTTTAAGGCGGGATTCTGATTATTAAGTGGGCAAAAGTATCAAATGTCAGTGAGAGAGGAACTGGAGGAAGCACGGAAAGTCAGGCTGCACTGTCTCAGTCGGGCAAACTCAGACCTTGGAGAAAACATATGTTTGTTGATTTTTGTTTGGTTTTTTTTTTCTTTGGTTTCCCCAGCTGAATCAAAGCTCATTTTTAATGCAAGTTTAGAAACCAAGTGAAAATAACTTCAGCTGATTTTAGCTGACCCCTGGTGAGCCACAATCATTTAAGGTTACAGGGGAGTTATCATGTGATTTGCCATGTGATTTATTCCTATAAATTATCATCAGGTCTCTGGATGACTGAAAATGTGAAGATAGTCCTTCAGGCACAATTGGTGGTGATGAAAGTCTGTGTTACGATCCCTCTCATTTATAATCTCACCCTTTCTCCCTTTCCTTCCCAAATAACTCAGTTGCTGCTGTGGTGAGGCTAGCTAAAGTCTAGGAGCATTATCCTATAACTCTAATTAGTGGCCTTTTATTAATGGCACAGGGGAGGTAAGGGAAATTTGCCTTTACTTTTATTCAATCTGGCCTCATCCTGGGCTTACATATTGGACTTCAGTTTCTAGTGCTGCCAAGTCTTAGATGAAAAGCATTTGAAACTATATGGATTGCAGTTGCCAAGGAAATGCCGTACTGAAAATAGGTCCTGAAACACCACAGACCGCTAATGCCATCAAAATAAAAGCAGGAATCATCAGCAGCGATTCACAGGGCCTCATCATCGCTCTCCAAGCCAGGACCATTTCACTGCATGCCCGCTCCCTTGGTTTGTCGGCAGGGCCGTGCTGGAGTCACAGAGCGGTAGACCTATCTTCTGATCCCATCCTTAATCCTCCCTGCCTTTTTCTTTCCCAGTATGACACTGTCAGGCAACTCTTCGTTCCTCTTCTGTAATCACAGTTCTGTTCCCTTTCCATGCCTGTCTCCCCTCATTACGGAGCAGTCTTCCTGCTGTCCTCCCAGCCACCAAAGTGCAGCAGACAGGGCTGGCTCCCGTGACACATAGGTCCCTCACTGACCACAGATCAAGTTGATGCACTCTCTGTCTTTCCTGGCCTCTGCATGCTATCCAGAAAACTAGCTATCTAAAGATTGCACCTTCTAATTCAACAAATCTGCTCCCTGTGGAGGAAATTTAGGGGTCTGTTGCAGCAATTTATGCCAGCAGTTGAGGAGGTCAGCTAGCAGAGCTGGTATAATCTGGCAGCAAAATAGGCTTGAATGCTCTGAGGCAAAAAACCAACCCTGACTGATGTGGAGTCTGTATAACCAGTTTTATGCCTATGCCACCCCTCCCTGGGAGTCCTTTGTACAGTGTGAAAATAAAGAATTAGCATGGTTTGGGCGTTCATACGTGCCAACCCCACTCAAATGCCATAAGCTGCACACCCAGGCTGCCTGGAGTCAGAGGAGCGTGGTGTCCCCTCCTTCAAGGCCTGTGCTGAGCACAAGCAGGAGGAGAATTGCCTGTCGGGCTGTGAAGTCCTGTCACTGCACTGGTTTGGGTATATTTTTCCACTCCCATTGATCACATGAAGACATGGAAAGAAAGTCAGCTGTGATCCAAGTAGCATCGTGCACCCACAGAAAAAAAGCAGCAGAGAAATATAGGCTCTTGGATTACTTGGACTGATTTCAGAGAGATTTGTGCCAGTGGGTTTTCTGTGAAGGGGAGGGGGGCAATATATGCATACCAGCAGGCAGAAGAAACCAGGAAAGCTTCTGGCTTGGGAACTGAGCAATTCTGAGAGAAAGCACTGGTGAAGAAGGGATGGGGTACCAGGGATGCTATTTCTAGAGTCACTTTCCAGAGTAGGAAAAAGCTGACATTTAAAACTGACAAAACCTGACTTCAAAGTGACATCCAAAGCTTGTAGCTCTGAAGAATTCTTTTAACTGGCATTTCAGGGAAGACTGCAAGCTGATATTGCAGGTTCCTGCTGTGCACTGTAAAACAATGAGCTAAATACCAGCAGCACAGCAGCTCTGTGGGTAAATGTTGCGTTTCACACATAGCATAGGATAGCTGATCCTGTTTTTTCTGAAAGAGGGAAATATAATAGCATCCCTCAGTAAAAAAAGAACCTATGCTACTGAGGATAAGTTTGTAAATTCCTTTATATTTCAAATTGGTGAAAACAGGTTGCAGTGAGCGATATAAAATTATATAGGGTTACCATGCATGAGAGAAATTACACAATACATTACATAGTCTTAAAAATATTGCAATCTGATTTTCTAGAAATTCCAGACAGAAGAATGCCAAGCCCAATAAAAAATGACTGAAGTACTTTCTGCCACAAGCTTTTATTTTCACCTTTTTTATGTGCTGGGTTTTTTTCTGCTTGGGCATTTGGGGTTGTTTTTTGGTTGGGTGGGTTTGGGTGTTTTGGTTTTTGTTTTTCCACTTTCATAACAGGACTAGAAATATCACTGGATTTTGTCTTTATGAAATTTTCATTGTTGTCAGGCTGACAGTTTAGAGATATCTGAGTTCTTTTTAAACTGAACTGAGCTAGACCTTTTGAACTCACCTTATTGCTGTGCATGAAGTGGTACAACCACCTCCTACTTCCAAAGACAGTCATATTTTAAGCCCTGGACTGCCCTGTTAGACTTTTTCCCACCTTTCCAAGGTAAGGCTGAAGTAAGAATACTCTCTCTTGATTTTCGTTCATCTTAGGAGTTCACCTTCTTCCTAGACAATCTGTGCCTATCATCAGCCTCGGCTGTAGGATGCGATTAGCAAGGCTTCTGACCATACCTATCTAGATGTAGCATTTCTGCAGCATTTACCCTGAGGCAGTGTCTAAAGATGAGTTTTCTCCATCTCAGAAATATTTTATGGGTTTTCTTAAGGGAGGGGGAACGTGATTTTGAAATGTATTGTTTTCATCTTATGCAAAGTTCACCCTGACAGTCGGCTGGTAAGGATCAAAGCTTCATATGGCACGTTGAAAGGTCAAAGCATGTATTAAATTGTGCACTGAAAAATCAAAGCTTTGTAATTTACAAGCAATGGCTCAGAAATTCTTACTTGAGGAGTAGGGTCAAAAGAAAGCTCTTATCTCTCTTAATTCAGTTGGCAGCAGAGTTCCCTTCTGTGTCATAGCAGTGCCTCCTGCTGCTGCTGCCATGCAGGTCTGTTGATGTTTCTTCTAAAAATTTCAGGGCATGTAAGGCTCCGTGCTCTGAGTCTGCCTCCTGCTATGGCACAGCTGTTTCAGGACTTAAGAAAAATGTACTTTTGGAAACACTTGACAGCAGTTTTCCTGTATCTCAATATCCTCTTAGTAACATGGAGGAAATACTGTCCTTTACATGAAGTTTGTGAGGGTTATGTTTGCAAATAAGCTGTTGCACTTTTTGAGATCTCTCTGTGAAAGATCCCAATGATACATTTACTTCATCCGTGTGTACAATGAAGAAATTATAAACAATAGCAATTCTAAATTAGAAAACTCATTTCTAAGTAATACTGATTTGCTTCAAAAATTGGCCTCTAATAGTTTTACTTCACTTGATTGTTTAGGATTCTGCTACCTTCAGTTGTGGCTTGAAATTCTGTTCCTGCGTATTCAGCTGTGGAAGAGGTGGACTCCATGAAAATCAGTGTTGCTAAGGTTTAAAATGGAAAGAAAGAAAACCTTTAGATTTTGTTTGCTGTTCAATAAATTGTTGCATCTCTGGTAGTAAGTATAGTAAGTAATCCAGTGGATCCTGTGCTATGAATTTGAAATTATGAAGATATATTTTAACTGAGCATGCAGATAATTTTGGTCTTGCTTTCTATATCAAAAGCTGTCAAAACTTAATTGGTGGACTGAGGAAGCCTTTTCAGACTATCATTGCAATAGTCCCTGCTCATTGCAGGAGGGTTGGACTAGATGACCTTTAAAGGTCCTTTTCAACCCAAACGATTCTATGATTCTATGACTGTAAACTTTTGAGAGGATAATGGCTTGTTGCAACCTTGCTGACACAAAAGAATTACATTGTTTTGGTTACAACCTGGGCCTGGGTATGGATTTAGTTCAATTGTTCCATATCCCATGTGAATAGGTTTGGTTTATAACTGATTTATATAGATTTATCTCAGTACAGTTATTGAATTAACTGGATCTGTAAAGGATTTGTATTACTTTTAACTACATCAATTTAAAAAATAACCTGAATTAAACTGGTGCAACAGGCTTATGTAGACAAGGCCTTGGAAGAGGACAATTAACTTTTTTTTTACCTTTCTTGGAGTTTTGTCTTACCTCTCTTTCACATACTCTCCCATCCATGAAGGATGGTTTCAAAATGTTCATGGAGCCACAGGGTAGAAGAGACCAGAATCAGTCTATTTTCTAGATGATCTCTCTCTTACTATTCCTTTTAGTGCTAAATGTAGTGCTTATTAATGCAAAGGTTTAGTGGTGGCCGGGTTAGGGAAACACTGGGGATGTGGACACGCGTTGTCTTCCTTAGTCACCCTCAGCAATGCCGAGGCGCTTCAGCACGAGGCCATTCCCTTGCACCCCTGCTCACGAGCCCTCTCCTCAGTTACTCGGTGCATACTTTTGGGTCGTTGAAGTTCTGCTTCTGTCCTGCCACAGCATGGGGTTGTCTGTAAGCTCTTGATGCTCCTGGCAGAGTGTAGGCTATTAGAGACAAACCAGAGGAAAGCAATAAAAACAAACAGGGGACTGGAAAAGATTATCTATGAGGGAGTTATTTAGCCTGAGGAGGAGAAGACTAAGGAAGACCTGCTAATAGTCTTCCCTTTTTTTCATGATGGAAGGGGTGATGTCCCAGGCCTAAACTGCAGCAAGAAAGATGCTGGTTAGATGATCAGAAAAACCTCCTAATCCTAAGAAAAGGGAAGTACCGCAATAGATAGCTCAAGGACACTGCAGCTTCTCCTTCATTAGAAGTCTAAGAACGTTGTCCCATGTCAGGATCATAGAAAATGATACAACAGGGTACTTTCTAAATCAAATTTTCTGTTATTGCTGTATGCTCAAGGCATTGCTTCTCCCATATTTATGCTTCCAATACACTGGGAAAACAGTTTTCTTCATTCCAAAATGACCAACCACAACACAGCCCCTGCAGCGTTAAGCAGAAGCAAAATTTATTTAAACTTGGCTGGGAAAAGAAGAAATAAAAAAGAAAGAAAGGCAAGCCCCTTCTTGTTTAGAGAAATAGTCATTTTTTGACAGGCATAGTGCTTGGGTTTGAAATGCACGGTAGTAGCATATAAAACTGAAGTTCCTTTAGCCAAGAGGAAAGGTTGCAGAGTGCCTCCTGACTACAAAAATCAGGTTCTTCTCCTCAAGTCTCTTGAAAGTCTGCTCTTATCACATCTCAGTTCAGTGCATCAAAGCTCTTCCATCCTTCCCTGTTTTCTCCCACTCCATTGTGATACTGAACTCAAGCACAAATCCAAAACAGTTTTGTAATCATGAAAGAATCACTAATCCTCAAAAAATCCTAATACAGAATACTTTTGCCTGTTGCCAATGTGGGGAACAGTCTGCCACCACCCTTCTTGCAGTGGGACAAACCCACACATCCCATACCTGCAGCCTGGGTCGGCTCTGCCTCATTTACATTGCAGTGACTGTGAATATTGTGATAATAAAGGAAATAAACAGGAGGGCGTAGTCCTTCCTTCAGGGGGTTTTAAGTAGTCTTGAACCTTTAATCCAGGTCTGGCATATGTTACTTGTAGGAAATGTGTAGTGTGTACTTCCTGGGAGATGATACCCAGTATTAACCTGCTAGCTGAGTTTATCTGCAGCATCATTCCTCCAGAAGCAGAAGACTGGGTGCCAGTCTCTCTAGAGGCCTGCCTGCTTTGCTGAAATGTTTCTTTCCCTGTGAAGCACTATGGAGAAGTGATGGGGAAGAATCCATATGCCTACAGCTCCTCTTTGTTGTGTCCAGTGCAGGGTTTGCTGATCCCATCTCATCAGCCACGATAATGTACTGATGTAGTGCAGGGATCCTTGTACTACTGTAAGGGTGCTCTAAGGCTTATGTATATATACTGAAAGGTTTTAATGTGTTGTCCAGGCCTGAAGAATAAGATCACTCTTCTTATCTTTTCAAAATTTCCTCGATCTCTCAGGAGGAAAATGCTATGCCACCATGCATACAGAGATATCCCGTGTTTGCAGGCTAGTTGGTCATATAGAGTTCCATATAGAACACAATATTGATTGTCTTTAGATTTACTGTACTGGTTATACTAAGTAGGAAGATACCAACTGGCACAATAAAACACAGAGAAGTTTCATGGATAACTAATGTGCACTTGTTGTGTGTTACCCCTTCCACAAAGCGGGGAGAGGGGAAGTGGAGGGAGGGGGGAATTCCAGCTAGAGAATGAACAAAGCATGAAAAAACAGCCCTCTAATTTCTGTAATATAAATTCCCCTACTGAAATATTTCAACTAATCAGGGGAATAAACACAGAAAACAAAACTCTCTGAATAATTTAAAAATCCATAAGTCTAGAGTATAAAGGAGCTATCAAGGCGAGCTACTCGGAGGCTGTCAGGACTGAGACTAATTCCTACACATCTTCACAGCAGCCTCTTAATCTCCATGAGTTGTTTGTGGGAGCTGTGCGGAGGCAGCCTGTCATCACAGCCAACTCTTACCCCACTTCTGAAGTGAGGAGCTATTAATGCTTATACAGAAAGCCCAAAACCAGCATGCCAGCTCAGGCCTAGGCTGCTCTGTCAGAAAGCAGAAATGCCCCCACAAATCTTTTCTTTTGCCAGCACTGTATTCCACAGGGTGTAATGAATTATTAGCAGGCAGTTTGATCTATATAGTCCAACAGCAGAGTATCTGATGATTCATCTGCTCAGGTAGGCAGTGCTCAGTCACTGCTCAAAGTGGGTGCAGGGCACGGGCAGCAGTTAGATCAGGAACCAGGGTCTTCTTCTTACGTGGCTGCTGAATCACCATGTGGGTTTGAGCTTTGCTTTGTGAGCTTTGCCCTTGGCTTTTCTTCAATCTCTCTGCAAACAGGGACAAAGAGGTATTTGTGAGCAGAAAGTACTGATGGCTTAACACGCTTTCAGGGAAGTCAAGAATGAGCAAAGGACTGCAAAGCCACCAACCTTAATCTCACTTAAAGTTTCTCGCACAGTTGCAGCCAGCTTCACTAAAGACACAGAAGCCTGCAGCTATGTGCAACAGCATGTTTCCAGCACATTTACCATTGCTGCATGTGCAAACTGTGTGATGAGTGCAGTATGGTTAGGGAGTGTGGGTTAGAAAGAAATGGCACGCTCACCCAGAAGGGTAATGGTAAATAGCCTTTACTCATACATTCTTTCTGACATGAAGAACCTAATCTGCAAGCTATCCTTGACAAACTCCTGATCCCACCTTCTGTTGCTAGTGCCTGAAGAGACCCTGTTGCTCCCCTTTGTTCCTCTTCTCCAGATGGAAGAAAGCAGGAGGGGACCAGGGAGAGGCAGAGGAAAGAGCTACACCCTCCCTGCTGGTGTCCGTGCGCTCTCACTCGCAGCACACACAAACCAGAACAGAGCCGTGAGTCCTCCTGATCTGTGCTCATATGTTGTAACAAAACCATACTGCTTTTTCCCCTCTTAAGAAATACACCGCTGATCTTTTGCATTGTTGGGAATAGTGGCATTTTCCTTTGTATTTCGTGGAGCAAGAGAAAGCTTTCAGAGTTTAAGGGCAGAGCGTCCAATCGCCAGTGTTGAGGTGTGCACTTACTCAAGTTCCTGTATATTCATGCAATAAAATTTCAAGGTGCGCTGGATATAATAGGAAAAACTATTAGGGATTTTAGGCACAACAGTATCATTTTAAATTTAATGTCCTGCATGCTCATCCTCACACTGCTCATTGAGAATAATATACATTTTATTGAGTATTAATTAAATTCTGAAACAAATTATTGTCTACCCAGGATTTCGCAGTTGTCACTAACCAGCTTAACCACACTGATGAACAGAAAGGCAGTAAGAGAGCACAATCAGGAAAATCACCTTCTCTGTGACCTGTAGAGGGCCCATGGGACAAACAAATGGATAATTTTGACTGAATGAGGCAGAAAGGAGTAGGGAATGCAGAGACTAATCAATTTATTGTAATATTAAGTTTACATGGCTCCCATATTTGCCCCGTTCCTCTAGGAAGAGTGTGCTTTGAGTGAAATACTGTGACACTAGTAGTCACCTGTGCTATTTTGGTGTCACAGAATCACAGAATGGCAGGGGTTGGAAGGGACCTCGGGAGATCATCTAGTCCAACCCCCCTGCTAAAGCAGGTTCACTTACAGCACATTGCACAGGACTTCATCCAGGCGGGCTTTGAATACTTCCAGAGAAAGAGACTCCACAGTCCCCCTGGGCAGCCTGTTGCAGTGCTCCATCACCCTCAGAGTAAAGAAGTTCTTCCGCATGTTCAACTGAAACCTCTTATGTCTCAGTTTGTGCCCATTGCCCCTTGTCCTGTTGCTGGGCACCACTGAGAAGAGTCTGGCTCCGTCCTCATGACGTCCACCCTTAAGATACTTGTATGTGTTGATGAGATCCCCTCTCAGGCTTCTCTTCTTCAGGCTAAACAAGCCCAGCTCCCTCAGCCTTTCCTCATAGGGGGGATGCTCCAGTCCCCTCATCATCTCTGTAGCCCTCCTCTGGACTCTCTCTAGGAGTTCCTCATCTTTCTTGAACCGGGGAGCCCAGAACCGGACACAGTACTCCAGTTGCAGTCTCACCAGGGCAGAGCAGAGGGGGAGGATAACCTCCCTCGACCTGCTGGCCACACTGCTCTTAATGCACCCCAGGATGCCATTGGCCTTCTTGGCAACAAGGGCACACTGCTGGCTCATGGTCAGCTTGTCATCCACCAGGACTCCCAGGTCCCTCTCGGCAGAGCTGCTTTCCAGCAGGTCAGCCCCCAGCCTGTACTGGGGTGCATGGGGTTCGACCTCCCCAGGTGCAGCACTCGACACTTGCCCTTATTGAATTTCATGATGTTCCTCTCCGCCCAACTCTCCAGCCTGTCCAAGTCCCGCTGAATGGCAGCACAGCCCTCCGGTGTATCAGCCACTCCTCCCAGTTTTGTGTCATCTGTGAACTTGCTGAGTTCACTTGACTGTCCCCTCGTCCAGGTCACTGATGAATACGTTGAACAAGACCGAGCCGAGTACTGAGCCCTGGGGAACCCCACTAGCTACCGGCCTCCAACCAGACTCTGCGCTGCTGATCAGAACCCTCTGAACCCTGCCATTCAGCCAGTTCCAAATCCAGAGAAGCCAGTGTCACAGCAGAGAAGCCAAGTACAGCATGGATGCCCAAGTTTGAATCCTCCCCTCATCCCTCCTCAGCTGGGTTTGAAACCCACTAAAGTAAAAGCAAAGCCTGCATGCTGCTACCTGCACCCTGCCCACCAATAGTTAAATAAAGCTTTATACCACTGAGGCTGTCCAGACGCCATATAATTTCCAGATAAAACTCATTTGCAAAGACGTTGCAAATTTTTTTCAGAACAAATAGAAGGAGGCATGGCACCAAAAACTGTGTAGTAATACTGAGTATGTTTTCCATTACCAGACAGAAATAAGAGAGCAGAGGATGGAAAGGATTTGTGTATGTAGTACTCATTTAGAAAATAATTTCAGGGTGCATTCTCCTCAGTGATCTCAGCTTAAATACGCTCAGGAGCCAAAGGATTTAGCTCAGAGGTGCAGTTAACAAGCATTCCTCAAGATATTGCGCCAGACTGCAGTGCCTGCCAATTAACTATTACCAATGGAGAAATGGAAATAAGTTTCTATTTTGTCTAGTGAATAGAATGAGGGGCTGAAGCAACCATTTTTATTGCTGTAGTTATATGAATAATATCAACACAAGCCAGTCAAAGTGAAGAAAATTATCTCTCCGTTTTCAATCACCAGCTGTACAATGTCCCTAGTTTTTAACATCCAACTCAATCCTGTTTCACTATTGCAAACATGGACTAGATAGCAATTGATTTTAAAAATGAATGTGCTACAATTCAACGATAGCTTACAGGGCAGTGAATCAAAACTACTCACATGCTTGTGCCTCTGTCTCTGTAGTGGCTGAATCCCTACAAAGCGGGTATCAGCTCGTATAATGTGCAGCTGATCCAGCATTGTGCAGTTATCTCTGTCTGTGCATCCCAAACTTATCCTCATCATATCTGAATTCACATGGTGGACAAAAGCTGCAGTTTCGCAGCATGATAGCTTGCCTGTGTTGATGAACTGATATAAGAGATCTGTGCATGTACCCAGAGAGTATTGACGCTGCAGATCAGGGTGGGAAGATCCGCAAGTCTCCATAGAGGAGGCCAACAGCTTTTGGGACAGAAAAAAAACCTCAAAACATACGGTTTTTCTGCTAATAAGGCAGAAAACTTTGTGTTCCTCATGCCAGAAAAGGCTTTCAGAACATAAGAGTAGACCTGAAATTACAGGCTTTTTCCTGCTTCTCAGCACAGCGTGTCCATGTGCAATTTCTCCTCAGCAGCCCTGTGTCACTTCCTTTCAAATAACAGTCTGGAGCTGTTCTGTGAAATTGTTCAACCTTTCAGAAACGTGAAGGTACAGGCTCCTGCTTCCCCCCTCTCCTGTGTGAACCTGCCCCACTCTGCCTCTCCCCATCTCAACAAGCACTGTAGGAGCAAGTCTCCAGCAATTTCACTGGGAACCGGCCCTAAGTCGTTTGCATGCAGCATGAAATAGATTGAATGGGGAAGACTTTAGAGCTAAATTTTCTTTTCCTTTTCGAAAGGAACAAGAAAAAATAGCTACATGTTTCTTTCAATGGACAAAATGCAGTTCTGAATCCACCAGAGTTGTTCCCCTTGTGACGGGACTGAATTTAGCCCAAAACATACCTGCATCTTACTTCGGATTCAGTCAGATGTATTACAACTTAACACTTACATATAAAAATGAGTTATACCTCTCTGACTTTTTGTTCATTCACATACTCCACACAAGTATAAAGAAAAGAAACCTTACAGGCATTTCTGTGCTTTCTGTGTGTGGCTCTTTAGCTCCACTGTCTGGCAGTGATTTAAAATTTTATAAAGAAATGTAAAATCATTTCTTTTCTGATCTAAGTAAGATGTCACTGCTATGCTCCACAAGACAGGGGGTATTTAAGGTTCCTGGATAGTATAGCTGGCTGTCAGATATAGTAGATGAAAAAGGCATGTTGATGTTAAATGTTTGTTTGCTCTTGAATTAAACATGTTTACTATTTTACTTGTTATATTAATTGGAAATTATCTCAAGTTATAGAACTCAGATCTATTACTTCTAGGGCTCTTGTGTATTATGAATCAAAATCTTTGATTGCTCCATTTAAGGATAGGGACACCTTGAAACTTAAGAATAAACACCTTTTAAGTATTTCGTTGGCCTGCCTTTCCTTCTCTGTTCTTCAGAGAATTATCATGAGCCCCTAAATAAACAGTCTGCAGGTAATAATTGTGTCCATTCTGTTGCCTTTTCCATGCTCCTGTTGTTAAACTCCTTTTGATGAGGCTGTGATGTTTTTGGAGTGCTTGCTCTAAGCAAGTGCCAATTCGTATGCTGGGATGGGTGAAGGGGGGCAGGCAGCAGAAGAAAGAAAGGTTTTAACTTTCTTCAATAGAGACAGTACCCAAGATATCAGGGTAAGGACCCTGGTATACATGGTTAGTCAAGCAGGCAGACAGAACTTGGCTGAGTGAGTGCACAGCCAGGTGTCCTGAGAAAGAAATTTTCTTTCAAACCAGCTCTGCTGACTTTGAAAGAAGCATGAGGCAGCTACACAGCCTTTACTGTAGAAAAGACTAAGTGCATCCAGAGCCAAAGCCTGCTCTGTTGACTTTCTTCTGTCAGAGGACCTTATGAAAAGGCATGATCTGAGCTCGATGCACACGCATTCAGTACAACAGCTTCAATCCACAGACATTGCAAAAACATCATCTGCCTTCTCGCAGCACTTGCCAACATTGTCCTTGGGATCTGCAGAGGGGACCTGGGCTTCTCAAACCAAGCCCACAGTTCATCTGAAACCTGGGGAATGTAGAGTAAGATTTTTAAAATATTTTCTAAAAAGAAAATCAAATGCAAATATACAGCAAAGCACATGATTTCCCCACTTGTATCTTTGTCAAACCCCTACTCCCATACCACTCTTCCCATCTCCTTGGCTCATGATCTTTTGTTACACTAAGTCTAAATACATTGAAAGGCTTCATTTGGATGATGCAACCATGTCCTCCTATACTCGTTTGCCATTTTTGCAGTAGTTCGATAAAAAGAGAAGTGTTATACTTTGAGGAACCTAGAGGAACTAAATTAAATGTGACAGGCCAACTATGAACTGGAATAACTGAAAGTAATGCCTCTTGTATTTTCATAGGCAGTCTTCCTGGGCTTAGATGTAGTGAGGTAAATACAAGGATTTGTTTTAATTGTGGGCCAAAAGATTCAACAGGAGCAGTTTTCAAAACCAGTCTTTTCTAACAGAAGAACTTACACAAGGATAATAGTTCTTTTATTCCTTAACAGAATAGTCTATTCTTAGATAAGCAGCCACATATTTATAAATAAGCATTTTGGTCTGATATGTTGTACCTCTAGGGCTGATTATTCATACACCATTTCATTATATTTTCACAAAATGATTCCATTGTTCAGTGCATAACTGCAGGTTTGCTCTAATCTGTAAAATAGCTCCTTCCCCTTCACATCTGACAATTAGTTTAACCATGGGCTTTGGTGAGGAGTACAGGATCCTCTGTGCAACGGCTCACTTCTCACTAGTACACTTCTTGAATGTCCCAGTGTCTAGTTCTCAGACCCTCCTACCACCAACCACCTTTCTCTCCTTTGAAGGCCCACAGCTGCCTATTGATAAAAAACGGGTTTGATTGTTCAGGTAGTAACATCAGATGCAGCCCATGGGTTCTGCTCCTCCACGCTGCTGCCTTTCTGCAATTCTCCCCAGACCTGGGGTGGCCGCAACTCCTCTGGCTTGTTTGGGGTCTCTCTGTGCGCCCATGTCCCATGCTCACCTGGAAGCCACTGCCATGCCCTCGGGCTGCATTTTCATCCACCACCTTGCACCTCCTGACCCAGGCAGGTTATGCACAAAGTGCCTGCTGCTCCTGTCTCTCCTGCTTCTCTTCCAGACTTTCCTCCTTTTCTTTCAATTCTAAAACCCAAAGAGGAGGGCTATGGAAACACCATGCCAAATGTCCATGAATATATTTCTGTGGTAGCTCAGGAGATACTTGCCTTACCCATACATTATTTCCAAACAAAAGCATGAACAAGTTAGGGAACCTGCGGAGAATTATCTATGCCCTTAAAAGTAACCCAGCTGAGCACAGTGTTTATGGGTCATTTTTCTGGACTATCTTCTTAGCTCTGCCTGAAGTCAGGACTTCAAGGGTTAAGCTGGGTATGCATTTAAACCTCGTAGCTCTGTTCAGCTAGTAGGTCATTTTAAAATTTTAACACTGAGATACTGCTAACTTATTACAACTGATCTTAAACAGTCTAGTGCTTCTAGGTTTTAAAATGAGCCTTTCAGTTCACCTACAAAATATGTATTTTTTCCTGACAGATAGATAATAAGCACGTGGAAAAAATAGCTTTTATAACTGACTGGTTAGACTTGAAAGTGTATGTTTTGTGTGCATAAAAATGTATACAGGCTGGCAATGTCAAAGGCTTAAAAGGAAAGATCATTATAGCTTCTGCTAAATGCAGCTATGCTGCTAAATTGCCTGTGATCCTAGAGAGCTAAATCTTGCAACAATAATCTATGGTTTCCCAGTCAGTTGTAAAAGTCAAGTTCCTTTGAACACAGTCCTGCTTCAATATAGCACTCCTGTCTCCATTACTTGACATGTAGTTTTTCAAATATTAAGACACTTTTTCAAACTGCTTTGTGTCCACACAAAGGATAACTCTGGAATCTGTGTGAAATATTTACAAGAAAAATAAAAGGCAAACCTAAAGGAAATGCAAACCAGAAAATATTCTAGTCATACAGGCTATGTCAAGCAGCACCGGACTCCCAGAAATTAAGATTTATTATATAAGGAAGACTCAAGACATTCCAACTATGTTGTGTTGAGAGTTGTTAGGCTGAACTACTGTGTGGAAGACAATTTGTTACCCAGCTGCAGCCTGAGCTTTCCTTTCACACCTTTATCAGGCAACTTCATTTGAAATAGGACGAGGAGTCTTCCACCCCTCTGTGACCAAAGCATATCTATGGAGGATCATAGATATCAAATCATATCAAATGGAGGATTTTACATTCTGATGGTTGCCTAATTGTTGCTTTGCAGCAGGGACTGGTGGGGTTTGGCCCATTATATCAGGAGACAAACCTCCACCACTCCAAAGCTACTTTGCCAGTCTGTCGGGCTTAGGAATGACACTGAAATTGTTATGAAGACAGAAATTAATTCCCCTTTCATGGTATAAGCTGTCAAGGTTAATGTTACCCTGTAACAGCAAGTCTAACTTTTGTTGTCAGACTGACTCCCTCAGCAATGTGGCACCCAGCCACAATTTTTATCCTGGTATTTAATAATCAGTTTATGCCTTCTTCTAAGCATGAAGGCAGCCTCCACTCAGATGTCACCAACCCCAGCACAACTGCTAAGTGCAGGCTTTACCTGTTGTGAGCTCCTGGAGTCCCCCACTTCTTAAGCCAGCAGATGTCTCCTAAACCTTTATCCATTTCTCCTACCCTCAAATGAGACTTGAGATACATTCATTTAGCATGAACCATGATTATCTGGACCTGAAAACCATTTTTCTCCTGACAACCTAATTAATATAACCAAGTTACTATTTATTAAATAGACTATTGGTTTAGAACATCGGTGTCCACTGAAAACAGACACTATAAAACAAAGAGTCTATGCGTATCTGTCCATCTTGAACTTGGGTGTCATGTCTAACCATTGTAGAAGGCAAAGCCAGTGTCTCGGGTCATTAGTGACATAATCTGTTCCCTTGATTTACAAATCAGGATATTAAGTATATAACTCCATCGCATACTAGCATGGGTGGCAAAATGATTCAGGTGTTTAAAACAATCTTTTGCTGGCTAGCTTTTTTTTTTTTCTAACTCAGAACATTTTAGCAATCAGTTTTACGGAGTAGCCCAAAATAACAGTTTTACCGTTATAATGAGGGGAGGAAAAGCAACACATTGCTGCCACAGGGCAAGAACGACTGGGTAAGGGCAGAAAAGACTGAACCAGCTTTGTCATGGTAGGAAACACCTGTTTTGAACCAGATTTCCAAATCAGCGTTACCAACTTTCCATCTTGTTCTGAGAGTTGTTATTCAAAGCCAGTCAAAACCAAATCCTATTACAAGTTTATTTGATGGACTGGAAAGTAGATGGATGCCACTGACAGGAGCATGATGGATGAACTTGGGAAAAGAAAATGAAAATAACAAAATCCAATATATTGCTTGCTTCTTAAAAGATAGATGCTTGTAGTTGTTTATGTTCTACAAGATTCACAGGCAGCAAATATCCTTAACTATTTACATGAATTTGTGCCTATTTTAAGCTTGCAGTCAAGTTGTGTATTAAAAAGTGACCTAAATACTAGATTCAGATAAGAATTTTTACAATACCCAAGGACTGACCTCCATAGGAAAGAATCCTACTTAGTTAAAAAAGAGGCTGCTTCAGTTTTTTAATCTGTACTTATGAGATTTTCTAAGTCGCAAAGTTTTAAACAAAGCTAGAATCTGTTATTTCAAAATTCTAACATATCATATAAATGTAAATTACATCGCAATCAGAGGAATGAATTCATCATAAACAGCATCTTTATGGAAAATGTTGAGGAGGAACACTGCAGATAAAGGAAGAAAATCTCATTATGCCATTGTGAGAGTGTGTGATTGTAATAGTTCTTGACATCAGCCAGCTATATATCTTATGGAAAAGCACAGGGGGACTAAACACAGAATCTCTCATCAGAAACAAATTGATACATAAAACTCTTGCAAGAAGGACCCTGAACATGTCTCCTGAAGATGCTGTTTGAGAAGCTGTGGAAAGGAGCCTGCAGTGTTCCAGAAGCAGGAACCAGACAGGGGACATGTTTGCATGTCATCACCTGTCTTCCTCTGTTGGTACCAGAGCCACCGGAGGTAGACCCTCGGCCTCCTGTCTCCATTACAGTTGTGCTCCCAAGCATGTTCCTCTTTTCCTCTCTTCCTCCCACAAAGAGCCAAAATGATACAGAAGAGAGATTATACAATCCCAAAACAGGAGAGGTTCCGTTCCCTGACCTTCATATACTGTTTGTGGGATGGTCAGGGCCAAAGTTCTGCCCTCAGAGGCAAGAAGAGACTTTGTCTATCCCAGACAAGGAATACAGGTGAGCCCAGCCTGCCTCAGTGGGTCACCTCACGGGGACAGCAGGTGACCTGAGCAGAAGGTGCACAAGCCGTGCACAAGCCATGCCCAAGCTTCCTCTCAGACCAAATTTTTCATTCAAGAGGAGGAGAGAACATCTAAGGCACAAATCTTGGTGAGGTAAAAGAGCAAATCATGAAGAGACCAGCAGCCCTCCCAGTCCAACAGGAAAATGCAAGATGGTGGAAATTCCAGTTTTGAGGTATCGTGTCAGAGGAACAATGGTTAGTGATGCTGGAGACACCCAGTTTGATATTTCATCTAATGTCAGAATCACTTTGAGTTTTGTTGTATTTTCATTTTTTTTTTCTTTACAGACTTGTTGAGTTGCTAGAACTTCTAGGAACACAAATTGAGTGCTAGAAAGATTTGTATTAAATGAAACATGCTTGGAGATAAAACTCAAGACTGCGGAAAGATCTGTGCTCCTACCTCAGTTATTCATAACAACCTCAGCATCTAAAAAAGACCAGATCTTGCACATCTAACATTTGCCTCAACATGTCTGTTTGTGTCCCAAAACCAAAAAGATAAGACCCTGTTCTATTCTTCTATTCTTCCTGTTTTCTCCTCACCTTGTAGCAATCCACCCATAAATGCCCTGAGTAGTTCAGGCTATCTGTCTGTTAAAGGATATGCTTAGGAGATATGTCACTGTCCACAGCATTTTCTTTGAATATCTTGAGGTTTCCAGGCCACAATAATATTCATCAACCCAGCAACTGTTGTGGAATATGTAATAGTCATTGTATGATGTATAATGATGTTTAAAACAGAAACCTTTGGCTATTGTCTATCCAGCTGTCAAGTGGATAAACCATCTAGGTTATAACACAAGGCAATTCCAGCTCTTGTTTATTATCTGAGATTTCCCTCCATCAGGGACTCTCTTGCACATTTTTATTTGGAACAGTAAAAAAAAAAAAAAAGCTATAGAAAGCCACAAAAACAACTGTGCTAATGCATTTATAAACATGAAGTAGAAATAAAAATTGGCTATTACTATATTGAACACCTGGAATGAAAACATTTCTCAGGGTTCTGCTGAAAATTATTAGGTCCTAAATAAATATTGCTGGGATGTATTTGAAGACACCATTTGCAATTCACATTTGATTTACTTTCTAATTAAACAGTGCTTACAAAAGTACTAATAATGAAATGCATGTAAAATCATCTAGTACAAATACCCAGAGTGATACATGTCGTCACATTTCTGACTCACATCCAGAGCATTTATGAAATCCTGAGCCTCCAGCAGCTTTTCTCACATTGTATTCCTGGGGGGACGGGATGGGGGGGGACTGGAGGGGAGGAGGGCATGGCAATGTGAAGCAACAACATTGCTTTAAGGGGACCTTGTGAAATTATTTTAGTAAATATGATTCATTCTTCAAAGTAGACAAAGTTCAGGAGTCAAATAAACTTTATTAGTGTCTAGGTTTAACCCCAGTCGGCAACAAAGCACCAGAAGCACCACCCAGCCGCTCGCTCGCTCCCCTCCAGTGGGCTTGGAGAGAGAATCGAAAAAAAAAGTGAGAAAACTTGTGGGTTGAGATAAAGACAGTTTAATAGAGAAAGCAAAAGCTGCACACACAAGCAAATCAAAACCAGGAATTCATTCCCTGCTTCCCACCGGCAGGCAGGGGTTCAGCCATCTCCAGGAAAGCAGGGCTCCATCACGCATAACGGTGACTTGGGAAGACAAATGCCATCACTGCAAACGTCCCCCCTTCCTTCTTCTTCCCCCAGCTTTATATGCTGAGAACAATGTAATATGGTGCAGGATATCCCTTTGGTCAGTTGAGGTCAGCTGTCCCAGCTGTGTCCCCTCCTAACTTCTTGTGCACCCCCAGCCTCCTCGCCAGTGAGGTGTGGTGAAAAGCAGAAAAGACCTTGACTCTGTGTAAGCCCTGCTCAGCAGTAACTAAGCCATCCCTGTGTTATCAACACTGTTTTAATCACAGATCCAAAACACAGCCCCACACTAGCTACTATGAAGAAAATTAACTCTGTCCCACCAAAACCAACACAGTTAGAAAAGTTTTCCTAGAGATCCATGCAGTAAATTTCTAATACAGAAAACACCTCTTTAATGTCATCGACACCTGCCAGAAATCCACTCTTCAAGCACTTGTCCAGAACTTATCCTGCTGATGGTGCACACAACATGTAGGAAAAAAGTACAGAGTTCATTTAAGGAACAGAACCTCAGAAAGTTGAAAGATCTGACCTTGGTGGGATTTGGGATTTGAATGTGTTCTGTAGCAACTATATCATACCCAGGGCCTTTGCACGCCAGTTGGCAAAAGTTCGATAGCTTGGTAATTTTTTATACTAATCACAAAGCACAGGTGTTAATTATTGTAAAGGTTCGTATATTAAGTTCAAATCTCTTTTCTGATTTTCAGAGCATATATGAAACGAATATGCTGAACAGATAGAATGAGGCAGACACTTAAAAAATGTTTGGATGCATTGTTTGAATAAAATCTGTGAATTCTTTATCATAGGATCTATGGACTACTTGTACAGGATTTATGAACTACTGGTATAGCTTTTTGATGCTAACAGAAATATTTACAGAAAGAAAGGATCATGGGTATACACATGAACAAGTTTATATTGCATATATGCAACTGGCTTGAAAATGCTTTGTGGGTTTGTGGAAAAAAACAGCCAACATCTGTGACTGACACTCTTGAGTAACCAAGAGACTAAACTATGTTCAAATAAACCACTGAATTTTTTTCAAAGCATAGCAAAGCAGAAAGTCACTTCAGAGCTGAAATGATATTCAAAACAATTAGAATTCTAGCTGGATTCAGCTGTGTTCATTTCTTTTCATATACATAAAGCTTTGGAGGTAATCTGTGTAGTGAAGTCAAAACACTTATTTCAGGTAAGTACTCAGCCTGCTGTGACCCTTCAAGGTGCCTTGTTCATCCAGGCAGGTGAACAGCAGCAAAAGTGTTTGACGGCTAGTCAGGTTCAAAATTGAAAACCCATTGGAAACCCAGCTTATTTCATTATGACCTGTTCAACTATATTCACTTGTAACATTAGCTGGATATTTTCAAGCACAAATATATTCCCCAAACCAGGTCAAGGACAGTGCTGAGAGAACCTAGGATTTGGTAAATTCTGTTTGACCAGCACTGTGAATTCGAACAAACCAAAGTCTGTTCATGAATAATCTGTAAATACAGAAGGAGGCTTAATTTGTCAAACAAATTCTTAACTCTACAGAGTTTGCCAGAAGCTACACCCTGCTCCAAATGCCCTTTGGTCACAGCTGGTGTTCTTTACATACTCAGTATAGGAAAAAACCTATACTGGGAATAACTGAGCTGCCATGAATTTCAGAGAAAAGAAGTTTACTCCAAGCTTCTGTGCACGTATACATGGATTCATTACACTCTGGTAAAATGCTGGTGCTTCTGCAGTCTATCACCTTTATTTATGCAACAGGAACAGTTGAACTTGAACAAAGGGAAGTCTCTCTGACAGAAAAAGAGGAGCTCAGCCCCTGTGGCTCAGCAAGCCTCGGACTGTTTCATTCTGTGTGACCCTCAGACCCAAAGGGTCAGTCCCCTGAGCCAAGCAGTCCCTCTCCATATTCTGGTATGTGCTGGTATGGCCCATATGCACGTAAGCATGCAATGAAACCCACCCGTGTTTCAAACTGGCTTCTCCATGTATCATGTACCATCTTATGATGGAAAGCAAGTATCCATCAGCCTATTCCCACCTGTGAGCTGAGGCAGAAAAACAGACTGCAGGCATCCTCTAAGTTCATTCCCAAAGTGAGTGAAACAAAATATATCACACTCAATGTTTTTCTTTCTTTTTTATTTTTTCATTTTACATATGCTTGGCAGGGAGTAGGAAAACTAATATTTTTATTATTTACAACTACGGAGCTCTCCAATACAATAGAAGCTCCAATTCTAAGCTGGAAATGTATTGCTCCAACTTTACCAATGAAAACAGAATTCATCTTGTCTTTCTCTTAACTTTGTTTCTCTGAATTTAGGTAAGATGTGGCTCTCATTCTGGGGTAGGATCCTTGCCTTTTGTGATCCCTGGATAATGTCTTTCATCTGGGTATTAGACTGATCTAGTTAATTAATCATAGCATACTCTCAAGGTCTCACTAAACCTATCATGGACTTCTCATATGGTACTTAGCAAAGCTATTCAACTGGCAGAAAAAAGTCTTATCTTCTCTCCCCAGAGGCGGATAATCTAGTCTTGAAATCTAGCAAAACTTGCACAACTATTGAAAAACTACATAGGATGTCATAAGATCCACAAGCAAACTTTTCCCTGCTAGTTTTCAGTTACTGATTGAGCCTTGTTTTCTATGTCTTTTTCAGTAACAAATGGTGACTGATGAAAGCTTTTCACTGCAAATCAAAGGCATTCATCCTGTTTTCTGTAAAAATTGGGGTAGTGACAAATCCACAAATGCTTTGCCTGAATCTTTTCTTTGGAACATCTCTGGCTTGGCCCAACGTATGTGTTTGATTACTGTAATATCTTGTACCCAGTGCATGAAACTAAAAGCAATTACCTGAAGTTTAGCCTAGTGGTTAAGCAGAAGACTAGCCCCTTGGTTTTTCTGGTTTGGCTCTGCCACTGAGGTTTACATTTTCAAAGGTAGTTTACAATTTTGGAGGCGTTCACTGTCTAATACATCAAGGGTCCTTGTGTTTGGCAAGCAGAAAATAAAATGCACGTGCAATTAAAGGGCAAATTTTAAGGCTGCTCTAAAGATCCTTCAAAGCATTGCCACTGATTTCAGTAATCTTTGGGTCAATTGCTCAGGCCTTTACTTCTGTGCCTATCACTTGGTAGCAGGAGACAGATGAAATGAATGCTCTGGACAGGCAGCACAGTTAAGTGGTGCTGCAGGTCAGAAAATTTATGTTCTGACCCTGTATCTGCCACTGATACAAGCCTTAGACAAATCATTACATCCCTCTCCATCTCAGTGGTAAAATCGGATGATACTTACCCACCTTTTAAGGCATTGCACTTCGTGCTCCACCGGCGGTAATCATTCTATGACTGGGAGGCTTAATTATTTGAAACGCTTTGAGATGTAAGGCACTCTGAAAGTATGAAGTGTTATCATTAATAATAATAATGAAAACACAAAAAGAATAATTTCCAGTAAATTAACACGGAGCCACAGATCAGCTCCAATCTTGTGGGTTTTAAGCATAGCATTTCTTCCCAAGGGCTGCAGTAGGATCTTCCTCCCTTCATTCATTTCAGCCAACAGCTAGGTTCAGATTTAAATATTTAATAACTGCTTGGGACATTTGATTTTATGATAATTCCTCATCATGCATCCCTCGGCTTCTAAATTCAGTACCAGGTTTTAGAACAAACAAAGCCAGTTAATTCCTCTGTGTGTGGACCACATGACCCTCCCTTAGAGTTTCCTGAAGGTCAAGCAAAATATCCAAAGGAGGGTTTTTTTCATTTTTCACACCCTTCTTTCCACCCACCATCAAATCAAGCAAAGCTTCTCTTAATCATTATCAGAGAGACAAAAAGTTATAGTGCAGTGCAATGGACCAGAATTTCACACTCCATTTGCACAATAACTCTGAGGGCTGCTAATGTGCTGTTTGCTTTTTAGCAGGCATCTCTGCAGCCATCACTGAAATGCATTTTGGCGCTGCTCCCAGGGCAACTTAACTATTTATGACAGCTTGTCTTGAAGTGCCTACATGAACATTAGGATGTCTACGGCAATCTGCAAATTGACCCATCCACATGGCATTTGAGATCAGATGGAAAGAGCTTTAATAATGTAATGAAGGTTAGGGTAGATGTCATTTTTAATTTATCTTTTTTACTCATGCTCCCGCAGCAGCCCCGATTTTCCATCCCATCTTCTGGCCAGGATATGTCAAATTGTGAAATCCTCCCATATTAACAGATGCTAATGACCTGACTCTGACTTGGACTGTCTTTTATTACACATTCAGTCACACGATAAATGGGAAATATAAACTCCCACCCTGTGTAAACCATTTTCCTCCAGAGAGTGAACCTGCTACAGCAGACCCAGCTGTTTGCTTATTGTCCAAGATGAGTGATGGATGAGTAATTTAAAAGACAGACTTTCTTCATGACAGCTTTCATTTTCATGCTGCTCCCAGGTTCAGGGGTGGATTTTATTCTTCAACCTTTATTTCAACTTTTTATTCTCTCTTAGCAGCAAAGCTGCCTAATAAAATGACATTTTCAGACACACATAATAACAGGGAAGAAGAAAACAAACTTCAGCTGAGATCCAACTTCAGCCCCCAGCAAGACTGAGGGGTTGTGGCAGGGAGATTCACTAGGGTAAGAGAGGTCACAGGTCCTAACTCTGCTGCTGATTTATTCACCGGGCAGCAGGAGTTAAGCTACCTCACCTCATTAGGCCACGCTTTCTCTGTTGAAGAATTGATGCGCATCAGGAGCTGTGAGAGGCAACTTGTTACAGAAAGTTATAGCAGAGGAAGATACAGAAAAAGACTGAGTTGCTTCCCATCTTTGTACCTTTGTTTCCCTTCACCTGGTTTGACTATAAATATTTTGTTTAGCTCTTGGTTTTAAATATATGGCTGTATAGTACATATTATAATTTTCCCCATAACCCGTCTCCTTAGGTGATAATTATCTTTTTCTCTCTCTCTCCCCCACAGGGCTATCAACATTCTCACCTCTCTCTTTGCTAACATCTTCCCTTCCCTGAATACCAGTCACCTTTTCACTCCAACTCTCAAACTGATTAGCATAATTAAATTACGTTAGAGTCGCTGATCCCAGCTTGCACTCAGTTTGAAGTTTGTTCCTTCTGTTCTAACAAGCAGAAGGGTTTGAGTATTGCAAACTGGTTCATTTTTCTAGCTATCAGTAGACTCTAACAAAAGACAGTCTCTAATTATAGTGTTCTTTATAGTCGTAAACCACAAACCTACACGTATAGATCTGTATATATATATATTTTTCTAAAGAGTCTGTAAAGCACCCAGCAAAATGTGACCTCAGCTTCAGTAAAACTTCCAGGTTCAACAGAGATGCAAAAATGTTCATAACCTGAGAACTAGAGGCTTTCAGGAATAAATGGGATTTTATTAAGTCCCTTTGAAAAAATCCACTGTGTATATTGAGGTGTGACCGGTTGCAGGGTTAGGATGTAGGTTTGTTAAAGGGGAGCAGAACAGCAGCGTACTCTGAGAAGGTGACTGTCTAGATCAGTTGCCATAACCCATTTCACCGTTCCTGTCATTGGTACTACTGTACCATCGCTAACATGACATGAAACATGAATAGGCTTCATGTAAGTAAGTGAGACATATCTGGTGTAGGAAGTGCTACGGTTAAAACACTGGCAATAAGTCATTCCTAGTTTTTTCTCTTGTTCTTGTGACACGAAGGCTTGTACCAGTAATCACAGGAGCTGAGAGAATTTGAGGAAAGGGGATACAGTGTGGTCAAGGGCAAGCACTACTGCAGATCAGCATAGCAGTTTGCTATGCACAATTAAAAGAAAAACAGAAAGCAGGCTTCGTGGTAAGAAAAAGGATTGCTCAAAGAAATGCATTGAGTTTGGTCTTCAGAGAGAAACCATTTAATTTTATTTATTTGTTGTGGAAAGTTTAATTTACTCCCGATTGTAAGTGCACTGCAAAAGGCTAAGCAATAAACAGCCCTTCATGCCTGAAGAAAGATGGCAGGAATTCATGGGGGAAACCCTCAGCTGAAGCAGGCTGAGGCAACAAGAGCAAGGACAGGGCAGGGCCCCTTGCTGCCACCCTCTGCCGGGTGGAATCAGCTCTGGTCAGCACTCTACTGCTTCGTGCAAGTAAAGATGCTCTTACACAACTGCTAAAAAGGGAGTTCCTGGTTCTTTTGAACAGTAAAATTTCTGTCTCTTCAGCCTTGCCTTAGAATGGGCTAATTGCAACAACCATTACATCTTAATTCGACACAGATTTCTTGCATAAAGTTTCTCTGTGTAAAGTTTCACTGCATTCAATATCCTAGAAAAAGGCATTTGTGAATTACAGTATTGGTCTGAAGATTGTCCTGGAAAGGTATTTCATTTTGCTTCATTTTTATCTTGTTTTGCTTGCTTGTTTCTTTAAAGATAGATGAACAAAGAACAAGAAACAGGGTTAAGAAAGGGAAATTGTCATTGCCTTAATCTCAGACTTTCTACAAGAGGTAATGTTTCCTGTGATTTAGTATGGTGGATGGAATTGTATCTTCTGAGAGAGAGTATAGATTACAAAACATTCCTTCCTTGTGGCTGAAGACATTAGTCAACCCCAGCTTACTCAAGACAGCAGCAGGGATTCATTCCACAACTGTAATCATTCACAGAATAAAATGTTTGGGTGGGTTTTTTTCCCAAGGATCTGATCTAGTGTCAGTAGTCTTGGCAGTAAAGCTCTCATTGCCTAAGGAGTGGTACCTGAAGCAATGACTACAAAGAATTCGTCCCATTCCAGTCCTTGCTTGACAACAAATGAAAGATCAATTGTATCCGAGCAGCATTTTTGAACTCAGCACCAAGGTGAGTTGCATTGGTTAGTCAATTCGCTTTGGCTGCTTTCAGGCCATTTTAAAGGGAAGTGTTGCCTGACAGACTTTGGAGTTTTTAATGTTGTTTTTTACTACTGAGTCCTTGCTGCTCCAGCGGAATCACTCCAGCAGGCTAACTGGGAGCTATCAGCTCACTGCCCAGTCTTTTACATATTGTCCAAAGTCACACAGGGGATTAAAATAGAAGTAATAAGGAAGATTATTTCTTACATCTGCGTAAAGCTCTAGTATCTGCAGCACGCTAGGGAAGGAGTTCCCGAGTTTACACCTACATCACATGAAGAATCAGTTCCATTGGAGAGTTTGGAGCCTGCCAGCTGGTGGGTCCTTTAGACAACCCTTAGATCGTCTCTTGGAAGACACAGCAAATGACTGTCCTGCATTCACCATCTCTGTGACACTCATGGTTTTATAGACCTCTGCCACATTCTGTCTCAAGCCATATCTTTTCCAGGCTTGAAGACTCCCAGGACTCACAGTCATTCCTCATGTGAAAACAATTCCCAACCTTTTTCTGAATCTTTTCCAATTCCATTATATCCTTTTTGAGGCGAGGGGAATAGGGCTGCATGCCACGCAACTGCAGCATGGATTTCTGTATTGGCATAATGATGCTCTGTTTCATTCTCTGTATCTTTCTTAATTGACCCTAACAACTAGATTGCTTTTTAGACTGTTACACAGCACTGAGCTAAAATTTTCCTGAAACTTTTTATTATGATTGAAACATCTCATTCTTGCATGGTCACAATAAGCTCAAAGCCATCATTTTGTATAAATCAATATCAACCATATAAATAATTCATCATTTTATGTGATTAAAGGAACTATATAAATGAGAAACTTTGTCATCTCTCTGAAGCATACTCACAACTTCAGCTCAAATATGCTCCAACATGCTCTCATGTTTTGATCTGGTATTTGAAGGTCATCCTTATAGGATGGAAAATATACAACTGTGTAAATAAATGATAAATAAATACTTTCAAAATTCTTTTTTAAGTTCATATAGCATTCACAGAGAATAAGGGCTGACAGTTCTGAGTGAAAATAAAGACTACTACTTATAGAATGGAAGCAGAGCAAGCCTTCCTTACACAGCCTCCCTCAACCAGAGCTGGGTGAATATTCAAAAATAAGTATTTTAGGTTCCAGTCCTACCTTCTCATCTATGGAAGAAGGACCTGATGCATGTAAAGAATCTTCATGACATCTCTGGGACATCAAGCTAACTCAAAGCTCTGCCAGTTGGTTGGGCAAACATTCAGCAACTCAAAGGAATATTTTTTTTATATCTGAATGCAGCTTTTCATTAGGAAGCTATGGTTATCAGCAAGCTCAAGTTCCTGTTATTTTCAGTGTGAAATTAGAAAAATAAAACACTTTTGGAGCCAACTCCATTCCACCTGCACATATCATCAAAGTTGGGAGCAGCCAGCTGTAATGCTGCTTTTCCACCTCACAACTTTTGCCAGTCCCCTTATATACAACCAGTGTTTCGCCTATCTTTCCTCCATCCCTCTGTGCATTTCCCATAACGTATATTATGCATCAGGCTTCCTTCATAGCTAGTTTGGTAGGAAACCACACTATTTGTATGTGAACAATTCCCGCGGCCAGACAAGTGGCAGTCTCCATCCATGGCTCCCGAGTGTCCAAAGGAAGCCAAGAGGTGTCCCAGCGTTGAGTCCCTGCACCCCTTCCCTGCCACTGCCTTTCTTGGAGCTCAGTGATTTTTGGGAAGATAGGGCTGCTTGCTTCTACATACTGTTTTTAAGTTCCTTGGAAACCTGAAGGCAGCACTGAAGTTCATAAAATTTTCTCTGAGGTTTTTTTCAAGTCTAGGTGAAAAAAATTATTTCATTGTGTGGGTGTGCACTTTAAAATTTTTATAAAAGATAGATATATTTTCTGGGGTTTTAAATTGACAATGTCACAATTTGCATGATGACAAGCATGAAGGCTATATATATATCTGGAACTGAATATACAAACAGCCATGAAAAATACGTGAGTATAAATGTTAAATAAACTCTTACAATCCCAAATTTCACAGTACAGTTTTGCCAACAAACATTTCATCCTTCCTTAATTCATGCAAGACCCCCCTTGCATTTTATAATCTAAAATCGAAGAGATAATGTCATCTCACCGAAAAACCCACACATACAAAAAAAAAAAACACCACCCAAAAAAACCACCACCAAAATGTAAATGCTCTACTTAATTTAAACTATTAGAAACCATATTCTTTCAGCTGCTGACAAGCCTCTGCAGACAAACAGCGGAGGGAGGTAAGGAGGGATTAAGCACTGAAAGAAACTGAGATGCCAAAAGAAATGTACAGCTTGTGTGGGGATCAGGGACTCTTTTCTCAGCAATGTGTTCATAAATTTTATCCTGAGTGTGTATCGTGAGCAGAAAGTCAAGGATTTAATATTGCTGGCAGTAAGCCAGCAGCACGTTGGGAAGGTTTTATATTAACTCCCCACACACCACTCTGCTGGAGCACCTCAAATTGATCTGCAGAGTCCCTTGCTATATCCATTCCAGCTCCCGCATGCACAGACCTATTGGCATGTCTCAGAGGAGGCTTACGCAGCACCTCGCTACTCCAGCCCAAAAGGTCACCGGTGATTCTGCCATCCGTGCCATAATTCTGAGCTTCTTCTGAAACTCCCTGCAGCCTCTTTTGCTGAAGCACAGCTCCTTCATGCCAACTCCCAGGAACTTTTTGACTTTTCATCCCTGTTGCTTTCACAGCAGCTAATCCTGTTCCTTACTTGTCAAAGGAAGAAGTTTGGAAACCACTCACCCGGGCTGAATTTGAATCAGCAGCCAGCTCTACATCCTGCTTAGAGTCACTTGAGCCATTCAGCCTGTAAGAACTATTAGTCTCACTCTATCTGGAATTTCCATGAATTCTCTAGCCAAGAAGTTAGTCATTAAAATTATGCATATTACATCTTACAGTACTGAAACGCTAAAGTGATGAAGGCCATATAAGCAATTTGCAGATCTAAAGGGAATGCTAGCTAATATGAGTATGAAAGCTGAATGGTATGATATATTCTGTCACAGCTGAGCTTGGAAGTTGCCTTGTTACTTTAGGGATGTATTCTGAATGTTTCCTTAACCACAGGAATATCCTTTATGTCAAAGTGCCAGATTCAGGCACTCAAAGACTGACAAATATCTTACCTTGCACTTAGTTCCAATGACTTTAAGAGAGGCATAGATCATGTTTTGGGTTTCTGAACCATGGTGAATTCTCCTGTCTGATCAGTGAAACAGAAGGTACTGTCTAAAAAGGACAGGAATTTCCAGTGTAAATAATTTACAGCCAGTGACATGATCTTCCCTGTACTGAAGACTAACTTTGCTTCATTGGAACTTCAGTAGATATCACCCATTTAGGCATGGAGAGACGGAGTAGATGTGCTTCCATCAGTCCTCATTTCTATGTCACTCAGGTTTAGGTGCAGCCTAATCACACAGGGGATTTTTTTCCCAATGATGGCTGGGCCAGAGCAGCTTGGAGGCATCAAAGCCAGCTCCCTGTCTTAGGATGTGGTTTCCAGCCACATGGTCACCATGGTGGTTACATTTAGCAAAGCTGAACAGAATGAGTCTCAGCAGAAATTACAGTATTTTAAGTGAAAGTCCTACTGAGTGGTGGTGGTTTGTTACAAGGAATGCTCAGACTCTTTATTTGGGCAGTGAAGGAAGCACCTTCTGAGTTTGCAAATAACAATAAAAGGAAATATAAAAGGAGAAAAACTTTTACCATGAGAATGCAAAGATTTTCATAAAGAAAAGACATCACTATTTTTTTTCCCAGTCCACATCCAAGTAAAGGTTTGTTTCAATATTTTAGCTTGGAAATAAACATATAAATAATTTATAAAACTATACACCTTCTTTGTAATGCTTTCATGTGAAGTTTTAACAACAAGCCTATTCTTTCTTTGCCAGTAAAGCCTGTCTTGGGCCAATGCATGTTTTATTATTATGAAAAAAGTAATTAGCTAATTGGATGGGAGTGCTGATCTCAAGTGTCACTGAGAGGGGAATGGGAAATGAACTTCCTTATGAGCAAGCAATCTAGTTTTCACAAAGGCTGAACACCAAAACTTTAGCTGGAGGTAGCAGAATCTAGCCTCCACACACTAGTAGCTTTTGCCGCCTGGATTTCAATTTTCCAGTCATCTACTCCTCATTCAGCCTCTTTCAAAGTCATTTCTTAGTTCCATGGAGCACTGGCCCCCAAAACATGAATTTTGTTATTCATCCTCAGGAGATATCTCAGCTAATTCTTGATCAATCAGTGGAAATAGATTCTATATGAATCAAACAGATTCCCAAAGATTCTTATAAGTATATGATAATCATCTGGTGTTCACATTTGTATATGCATGTATATACCAGTGTATATAATGTGTTTGTACCTGTAACCACAGGAGAGCAATGCCCTTTAATGAACAATATCAGAACAATGCAAGACTTCTGTCACCTTCCTTATTAGTTGGAGGTTCTCCTTTAACTCACCATTTAAATTGAACCAGTTCTTTCAAAGCTAGGTTCACACCGCCAGTGTCTACACAGTACCTAGGTTGTGTTCACAAACTTAATATAATATATAACGATGTGCAAGCTCAAGATTATTTCATTCGCCACAGCAAAGCCACTACTGGAGGATGTCCTTAGGAACACAAAGTAAAGCTGGAAAGCCTCCTAGAAAAGAAAGCAAAGAAGAACACTGAAAATACCAAAGCAAGCTGAATAGACTCAACTGAATTACATGAAGCAAAATTTTTGCATGGTACAAGTAGCCCCCCACAAATCAAGCACAGTATCTGTAATCAGCACACTTGTAGATCTTGCTGAGGTACAACATCACAGCTGTGTCAGAAGGAAAATGCCACCTGCAAATTTCTAACATCCATTCAGCCGTAAATGTTCTTTCTGGGTCTCCTCAGTCAAATGCTGACTGCCTGAACCTGGTTATCTTACAAGATCTGATGAACGCATGCTGCAAGACAGTACTGCTTAAGAAAAAATGTTCTTGATACTGTTACAAATGCTTCCAGGGTTGTGAGCTTTCCCAAAAGAAAAACTGTCTTTACAGTAACTATTGTGGAAAAAATCCTGACACATGTTAAGGTTTTCATGTCATATCTTATTCCACAGTATCATTCAATCTCTTTAAAATTCCCCACTTGCCTGCTTGGAATCTTTTGCAACCAGCTCTGTGAAAGCACTGTTGCTTCCTCTTCTGCCTTTCTCCTTAAGGCTGCTAGTAGCCCCTACTATGAAGGAGGTATGTGAAGATGAACCTATGTATACATCTTTCCATGATAAAATTGTCAGCAGGCACTACCTTAAAAAACAAGATTGTTTGTTTACGTAGAGCAAACACAGCGAGCTCAAAGATCCATGCTCATTTCTCCTCACACACCATGCTAATTCAATCAACTCTCTTTTGTTAACTAACTGTTATTCTGGAAAAAAAAAATACTGCATTTGATAAAGTGGTGTGGTGATGTCAAGTGTAGGCTGGGAACAAACCTTTTGTAAGCTAAGACTTGCAGAGTGCTGTGCCATACCACCCAAAAAAGCAGAACCAATGAATCGTAACAGTTCAGAAGGATCCTTACAAAATGATGTAATTCTTCATCCCAGTGACATTATAGATTACCTTCAAGAAGACACTTATCAGGATAAATTACTCATTGTTATCTGCAAACCAGGCTTCTCACATTCTTGGGTTCCAAATAAATACTCTTAGATTTGTTGGTTATTTCAAGATCAATATACATAGCCTCATAATAGCAGAAAATTAGTTCATCAATAGGAATTGACCAGTGCGTAATCCCAAAACTGCAGTTATGCAGATTAAAAGCAGCTACTTTGTGTGTGTGCACATGTGTGCATGAGTGTGGGGGTGAGGGAGTGGGTGGGTAGGTGTGCATTGGTTTAGGAAAACTCCCTCCCTGATGTGCCTGATCATTAAATTCATAATTTTCCATTCCAGTGCTAGACCAAATCTAAGATTACTAAATCTGATAGAAGTGAGGAAATCAAAGTCTGAGATGACACAGCCAGAGGCTTTGAAACTACATCTTGTTTTCTGGATCTCTGCTGCACTGAAAAATCAAACATATGTCAACGGAATTTTCTGGGGAACCTTTTTGCATTCTTTTACTGTCTGTGTTCCAGAAATACTCCCTTGGAAACGATCATCCCTTTGCACAGAGCGTATGCATTGCTATGTGAGTAGAGGGAGTGGAAAAGGAAAGGAGAAAACCAGTATGAAGACGAGGAGCTCAGTTTCCCAGAGAAGACTGTAGGCGTTACCTGTGAACCCCTCTGGGCATCACTGGCTGGGATAATTACTTATAATTACTTATTTCCAGTGTGACTGCTTTAGAGGTTTACATGAATATGGCACACAAAGGACAGACAGAAAGAGGAGCCGTCCCTAGAAATGAACATTATGCAGGCTTTTTCTTTTCATGAGCAATTCATTACATACATCTTTCAATTAGCTATCAACTTTAAACTTTTGTACCCTGTTTTAAACAGAATGAGCAATCCTTCTAACTGTATTAGAAAAACTAGAATTGCCTTATTAAATGCATAACCTGAACATCTGTAAAAATTGTGGATGATTACCATGCCTTCCATAAACCATAAAACGACCAGAAAAATAATTATTCAACTTAGTGGTTCAAGAACCATGAAAAGCAGGATTTAGATCTGAGTTCTTATTTGTAGTTTGTGTCAGTAATTTTATTCACTTAAGCCTATCACAACAGGTCAAGAAACCTTCTGGAAGAAAGGGTTTGCAAAATGTCCGGACTTGCTCCTTCTGCTTGGACACTCTGCACTGGGGGCCCAGGAACAGATGCAGAGTTTGACCAGGAAAAAAAGGAAGCAGGAAAATTTTTAGAACATTTTCAACATTCATAATATATAAGGATGGAGTCCGGGTTGAGATCGAGCTGTAAATGAAAGTTCAAGATAGTTTAACTTTGAGCATTAGCAAGCTGGAAAAGAAAGTTCAGGTTGATGCAGGAATTCGTAGGAGTCTTGTTTCAAAGGTTCAAGGCAGGCATCTTATTATGGCCAAATCAGTGTATTTCCAGATGAGATCTCTGAAGTAAAACATTCAAAGCACCTAAGGACTTTCTGAAAAATGTACCTCTTGTGACCTCAATTTCCAGTTTCCTCTAAATACAGGACTATAATCTAGGAAACACTTAAATTCAGGAGCAAAATTAATTATCTGCAGTTTTCTACCATATTATTGACTACTATGTACATGAAATGTGCTGAAAACCTTTTTTCAGCAAAATAAATAAAGCCCCACACAGAGGTCATCCTCCAAGCATGGAAGTCATTTCAGTGCCGGTGTTGCAAAACCCAGAAATTGTTAGTCGCCATTCCAACCAGTGGCTAGACACTCAGAAGAATTTGTTTTTCTGAAGTTGTTCCATTGTGCTTTATCTAACTGAACGCCCATCAGCAGGGATACGGCTGCTCAAACGGCTCACGTCTGAGGTGAATGCCCTAACCACCCATGCCATACCTTTGACTCAGTGTCTAGTCAAATCTTTTTCTAGAGTGTGAAATGCCTCCAGAAGAAGGATTTATTTTTTTTTACTTCATTTGAGGACACTCATCTACACTCTGTGTTGATCCAATTGGACCAACAAGCAAGTGAATTGGTTTTCTTTTCTCACTACTGCTGGCCTGTCTTTTTTTCCCCCTCCCCAGTTCAGCAAGCAAACCAAGAAGTCAATTATTTTCACAGCCCCATGTGAAGTTTTTCACACCAGGAATAGTGCTCCCATTTTACTGTCTTACTTGTCCTCACAGTTCTTCCTTTTGGGAACCAGATTATGGCCTCATAAACCTGTAGGATGCTACTGAAATGGCTTAAATACAGTAACTATTAAAACAGGTTGCAGCACTAATTGAACTGCCTCTTCTAAAGGATTTTTCCATTCAGAAAGGTAAAAGGTACAGTCTTTTTCTTATAAGTGTGTCTGCCAATTATATACACAAAATGCCTTTTGCCAAATTCCGTAGTCCCTCTTTCTGTACACGTAATTATTTGTCTTACAATTCATGTTTACGGGCATGTGTAAAAGGATTTTATGAAGTACTGAACACTATCAGTATCCGTAGTTCTTGCTCTCCAAAACTAGGAGTGAATAACAGGCCTCTATTCACCAGATATTATTCGTCCTACTGCAATGGGCAGCCATCACCTGGAGCAACCCCTATCAGACCAGACATCGGCACTCCAGCTCTTTCTGGAACTGGTTCACCGTAAGCCCTCAGTGACAGCAGGACCAACTGATTTGTGGGGACACCTGATGGGTCCAGCCTTGGTCGCCTACTCCCAGATTGCCACTTCCCCAGGGGCCTGCAGCAGAGTGCTCTCAGCCCAATGCTACACAGCACCCACCCACCATTCATGGCTCCTCTTGGTGGTTCTGAGTACCTCTGACTGCTCTCCACTGTTCTTGAGACCCGTCTCTGCAGGAGCAGAAGCCTATGGAGGACCCTAGAAGCCATTAATCCTTGCCATTTAGGGGTAGAGGAGATGAATTGACAGGGTTATGTTCTGTCCTTTCTGCATATGTTGATCAAGCTGTGAAAAAGTACGGAGAGTAACTGCATTAAACCCCCGAGAACCAGAAAGTACTGAACAATAATGAATTCCTAAAAATAGCATTTCTTTTTGCATTGAGGAAACAGACCTGCAAAAAGGCAAAAAAATTAAACTAACCCCCAGAATCCTGCAGTATCCACAAAAGCTAAGTAAAACGCAGATTCCTGAAAAATGGGAAGGGAAAAGTTAAATGTCTGTACCACCTTGACTCAACCTTCTTCCCATTCAGCAATTCATGCATACTGTGCAGGCTTGCGCTCTGGCCTTGAACTTACAGAGTAGCAATCATCTCCACCAGCCCTACACTCAAAACCAGAAAAGAAATCACACCTGTCAAAAGCTATAGCCCTTTCACCTCTTTTTACAACCTTTCACATATTTGTATATGATGCCAGCTAACATGACCCTCTCTCTTGCTCATCATTAAAAGCCAAGGTAGCTGCTGACAGTCCTTGCAGTGAGGAGATCTCTCTGTCCCAGTATTGATATAGAACTGAAATCAAAGTACACGCATTTTTTTCCTTTGATCACAGAAATGGCTATCAGCAGGAGCTCACGCCCTCCTAGTAGAGGTCCAGAATGCCCCATAATAAAGCACAGCCTGCCCAGGAGGCTCCAGCTGTTCACCGCGGCAAGGAGTGTATCTACACCTGGTACAATGACAGAGATAATTCCTGTTGGATGTTACTGCCTGATCCAAGCAAGCAAGTTAAAGCTGCCTGAGCATACACATTACAGCTGTATTTCTGACATTCAGTGGATTGAGGGAAAATGCTTAACTCTTTGTTTCCCAATTTTCAGAAGTGTTACCAAATTCAGTGTCCTGTATGGTCTCAGGATGCCACTGGGCCAGCTTAGCACTGTGTAAACAAACAGTTTTGTCACCAAAGCCCTCAGCAAGAATTATAGAATAATAGAATCATAGAATCATTTAGTTGCCTTTCTCTGGACACGCTCCAGCACCTCAGTGTCTGTCTTGCAGTGAGTGGCCCAAAACTGAACACAGTATTCAAGGTATGGCCTCAGCAGTGCGGAGCACAGGGGGAGGACGACTTTCCTGGTCCTGCTGGCCACACTATTCCTGATACAAGCCGGGATGCTGTTGGCCTTCTTGGCCGTCTGGGCACACTGCTGGCTCATATTCAGCTGGCTGTCGACCAGTACCCCCAGATGTCTCTCTGCCAGGCAGCTTTCCAGCAACTATTCCCCAAGGGGCTGTTGTGACCCAAGTGCAGGACCCAGCACTTGGCCTTGTTGAACCTCATGCAATTGGCCTCAGCCCATTGATCCAGCCTGTCCAGATCCCTCTGTAGAGCTTTCCTATCCTCAAGCAGATCAACACTTCCACCCATCTTAGTGTCATCTACAAATTTATTGAGGGTACACTCAATCCCGTCATCCAGGTCATTAATAAAGATGTTAAACAGAACCAGCCCTAACACTGAGCCCCAGGGAACACCACTTGTGACCGGCCTCCAACTGGATGTAACTCCATTCACCACCACCCTTTGGGCCTGGCCATCCAGCCAGTTTTTTACGCAGCAAAGAGTATGCCCATCCAGGCCATGGGCAGCCAGTTTCTCAAGCAGAATGCTGTGGGAAACTGAGTCAAAGGCTTTAGTAAAGAGAACTCTCCTGCTGCTTTGAGCACATAAAGCTTGCTTATTTGCCTCAGAACTGTTAGAGAAAGAAATCCCTTTTCCCTCTGCGTGTCTCAGGTACAGATGCAGTCAAGTGGCTGTGACCACAACTCGCTATATGGGATTGTTTACCACATCAGCGGGTGCTAATGTGCAGATGGGAATTAAAGCCCTCATAACCTCACTACTCATTCCCCATTAATCTGTGCCAGTATTTGTGCTCATGTCTCCATTATTAGAGGTGATTTATGCAACATTTCTAATTTAAAGGCTTATAATAGAAAGACTCACCAAACCAAATACATGGTTCTGTACTTTGTCTAAATGCATGTTCTGCAGATATTGACTTTAATTTATAGCAGAATTCTCTTCATTCTCACTCAAAACCACTGAAATTGTGCACATCATGGGCCTCTAACTGTCTGATCATATTACTGCTGCCTTTTTTGTCCTTCACTCTTCTACCATTTCTTATTTATTCATTACATCTTGCCAGATGCTAACAGGCAAACTTTTCAGAACAAAGACTGTGTCTTCTTGCCTCTATGTAGCCTACTGCAATCAAAGCCTTCAGGTACTGCTGCAGTGTGGCCAGCAATCCAGAGTGTCATCAGTAAGTGAGGTCAGACATCCAGCATTCCTGGCTCCTGGCTGTGCGCCCTGGGGAGTGCAGCACGCAGGCATCCAGTTCAGTTCTAAACTTCAGTTGCAACTGAAGTGGTTTTGGTCCACACCCAGAATGGTTCAAAACTATGAAAGAGTCAAGCAGTGTTCACTTGAAAATAATATTTAAAAAAGGAGAAGCTCATGTGACAAATCTTTATCAGGCAAATCCCTGGTAAGGGATGCCTGTCTTTAGTCACACTGCTATTCTGAACCAATAATCAGAGATGTTTGATTTTCTTGGGTCTTCTGTTGGTTCAGCAAAGACTTCAGGCTAACAGTTCAAGCTCATGCCAGTTTCAGAAAAAAAATAACAGTACCAACCATCTCAATCTTGGACTCAATGTCACTGCTTTTGGTGCTCTACCTACTGCCCTAGAGAGTCATCAAACCTCTTTTGGAGAATACAGAAGAGCAGAACAAATGTGAGAGAAACATTTTTGTATGAAAGACTTCCTATTTCACAAAGCGTTGGGTATTTTTGGTTTTAGTTGCAAAAGCAGATGCACATAGATATGGCAATGACTATTCTGACCAGTTAACTCACGCTGTCTGCCTCTGTCACTGCATGCACTTACAACTCCGCACCATGGAAGTCACCT
>NW_009269999.1:3147806-3198135 GCF_000687185.1 Egretta garzetta
CTTTCCCTTAGGGAACTGGGAACATACATTGTTTAGAAAGCAATAGAGGGGAAGCTCCTACCCACAGTGCACTGAAGCATAATGAACAAAATCTCATTAGCCACATCTGTCTTCAGGACAGCTCCCAGTAGTGGGAGGAGGCTTCACACAGTATCAGCCTTCTTCATCTGGGTATTGGAGTAAAATCAGCAGGACCGTCTCTCCCCTAAGCAAATTCAGATGTCTTAGATAAAACAATTTCTTGTACATGTCCCCCTCTAACCCTGCCTGGTACCCCTACCCTGCAGACAAGGACAGAATTAATTTTCCATTCTTCATTCACAGCAAATAAAGAATACAATGTTCGCTCTGCATCATTTTCATCTTTCATCTTAATTATCACTGCAAAGACTACAGAAATCATTATCTTTATGATGATGAACGTCCAATTAGCATTTCCCATATAAATTTCAGATCATGAAGGAGGTTGTAATGGATAATGCAAATTCCTAATGGTCTTTTTTTTCCTAGCTGAAAAATTGAGGTGCTTAACAAAATGAAATTTAATCTGTGCCATTTTGAAACAAGTCAAGAACTTTAATTACTTGACAGGGAGAGGGGAAAGAAGAGACTGAAACTAAATCTTAAAAACAGGCATATTTTAAAAGACCTTGCTTTTCCAGCCCATTGCTCAGGCTTTCTCCTCCAGATAGCTAAACACTTGTCTGGTTGTGCTCAATAAGTTTTGAACTATTGTGGAAGCTGGTAGAAGCAATTTCTTTCATTAGTTATACTATTTAGTAAATCGAAAAATTATTCCAAGTAAACATTCTGTGGTCTCTAATATAGCATTTTAATTGATTCCCATCCACAGTACTTACATGTAGAGTGAAATTGCCAATAATTACATCATTGCCATTGCAAGGCAGTAAGAGACACAACACATCCCTGGTGCTGGTCGAGGTGCAGAGGTGTGTGTAGAGATAAGCCAGTTGGATTCCTTCCCTGTGGATGGTTTTTGTTTTGGGGAAAATTAATTCAGCTGGCAATTTTAGAAATATCTCAAGTATTATCTGCACATAGGAGCTGTAATTACAAATGAGTCATGGAGTCCATATAGTCTAGTTTGTCATCTCTGATTATAAATGGTAACTATTTCCCTGAGCCAGGAAAAAAACAGACCCTTGCCCACGTCCTTCTATCTAAGCCTGCAGATAACGGTAGTAACACAAAGCAAAACTATACCTGGTCCAAAAATGAAGTAGGGACCAGCTGCCTTGTCCCTTTTGCCTTTTTCTCCCCTCTTTCCCCATTTTTTTTTTTTTCCAGAAAAATTGTACCCCTTCCTCTAGTTCATGTGATCTACAAGTAGCTCTTCATGCTTTCCAGGACGTTTACCCTATGGCATGAGTGGACACACACGAGCGCACACACACACCTCTCTCCCCCCCTTCCTCTTCTCCCCCCATTTCCCATCTTCACAATTAGGTTCCAGGATAATTTTTCAGGTTCAATATCTTGTTGACAAGATATGCAAGTAGAGGTGCTGCATTGGGTCTGTGAATTGGAGTGAAACAATTTGGCAGACTTGGGATGGTCTCCTTCAGAAAATGCCACCATTTCGATGTGGAGCCAGGGAAAAATGTGCCTCTAGGAAGTAATACCTTACAGCATAAACTTTCCATTTTACAGCAAAATACTCTGTTAATTACCAAACAAATAGTTTCTCTAGGAAGGTGGTCTCTCCTGAGATGAAGCTGTGTGGTCATATGTAGTGTGACTTTCTATAGCCTCTTCAACCTTTAATCTACTCAGGACATGAAACAGACCTCTGACATTGACACTGCATCCATGGACATGAAGCAATTGCAGAAATTTTTATTTGGCTTTGATACTGGTACAAGCTGGTTGTCCCAAATTTTCTTGTTGCCTGTAACATTTTTTTTCCTGTAGGTTTATCATTTATAACTCTTTTTAGGTCCATTTAGGACCTTCTAAGGTCCATTAAGTGTAGGATTCTAAGTGACATTTGAGTATTGTTTTGTTACAGTATATCATATGATATAGATCTAAGTTTAATTTTAGCATGTCTGGTAGGTGCGTGACATTGAATTACAGGAACCTAATAAGCCCTGGCTACTGTAAATTCAGATCATGTGTTTGTCATTCATATAAATGTCTAATCCATTTCTGAATCCTCCTTTAAGCTTCATATCAGTCATGTCTAATGGTACCAACAATTATTATTCATCTTAAAAAGCATTTCTTCCCATCTATCTGCATAATAATTTTCACTAGTTTCCATTTGTTTTTCTTCATGAGAAAAAAGCAGGGAGGATTATCTGACTATCATCTGCTTTCATTATTTTATATTATTGTTTTCCTTATCTGTAAGTGTTAAATAGGCCCCCTGTCTCCTTAGTGAGGAGATTTTTGTGTTTCTAACATCTTTTTATGTCTTTTTCCCCACCTTTTGTACATGCATTTGGATGTTGCGAAGTAGAGTCCATCTTTGAGGCGATTATGAATTACCTCACACTAGTGTCATGTCTCCACTACACCATAATTACACAGCACAACTGCATCCGCCCTTCAGTGTATTCCTCACAGGAAGGAGAGCTGGGTTTTAGATGCATAGTGACAAGTCTACAAAAGCCTGAACTGCAGTTAGACCAGAACCATACATATTATACACTTAACTGAGGTCTGCAGAAACTAATTGACTGATTCCACATCTTTACAGAATCACCATAGGGAATGCAAGTAAAAATAGTGAAGTTCTCTATATAATTTTTCTTTCTCTTTAGATGGCTTTTTAAGGACACTGTGCAACTTTGCTCTATGCTTTTTTTGCCCACTATTCTATTTCAGTAAAGTTGGCAGAGAAGTAGAGTTTCCAAAGATTTAGATTTTGCTAAGATTCATGAAAATAATTAGTGAGGTAGCTTAAAGAAACCCTGTAAGTGCCATTTGAGAGGGGAAAACTGTAGTTCTCACTGAACACCAGGGAATCCACGTAGGAAAGATGTTATAAAAGCCTTAAACACAGAAAGAATCACACAGAAGAAAAACCTTGGCTGAGTAGTGAATTCCCTGGTGTCTACGTATGAGCTCATCCAGTTGAAACTTTTTTCACATTTTTCACGTCACATTTTTTCACGTTCATTATATTGGCACTTCACTCCCTGCCAATACAGACTCTCCAGTGTTAAATATAGATTATAATTTTACTTTGTCTTTAGTCACTGAAATAAATTAGTTTTCTGAATAAGGCCTCTATCTCTATGGAAAGGTTTTATTAACATTAGCCAGAACAACACGCATAGATGGGTATAAGAGAAAGGCCATGTTTGAGATCTACAAACAGGAAAGAATATATAACAATCAATTTAAGCTCTGCATATCAGATAATGAAGGAAGAGGACTTTACAGCTCTATAATTCTAAATGATGTTCTCTTAAAGACCCATCAGAATATATGAGAAGTTGGGACAGTTTTACTGCCCTAACAGATAAATAACCATACCGTCAAAGTTCCTGATGGGAAGTGCAGAAGCAAATTGATGGATGGGCATCTGCAGCACAGTAGCTGATTTTTCAAGCTAAACTCATTAAGAAAACTTAATAGTGATTGGCAAGTTCCTTCAAACAGAAAGGCAAATAGGTGAACAGGAGTCTGCTTAAGAAGCTGTCATGTCGTTGATTAGGAGTGAAAGCCATGTCTAATATATTTTCTAGTAAATCTGCTTGTTGAGTAAACAAATTTAGCTCTTTCACACAGCAAAAATAAATGTGGTCCAATGAAGCCAGGTGTTACCAGGAACATACCACAATCTCAGCCCAAGCAGCCCTGGGCACCACCTATGTGAGAGACAGTTTCGAAATGCTTTGAGTCTACAGAAAAAATAAAACAACTTACGGACTGTGCAGCCTAATGCTTAGAGCTGAGAGAAAGAGCTAACTATCCTTGGGTTTTTTTGCATCATCTCTGTCCTCACACTCCTCATTTGACATTTTGCGGTTCAAGCTTGTCCCACTGTGAAAAACAGCCTTACTGATAAAGACGTGACTCTATTTTGATGGGAAGTTACAAGATTTAACCTGTCAGAGCCTGTTTCTATGCAACTGAAGCTAATGGAAATTTATTATTGACTTCCATGGATACAAGAACAGAGCATTAAGGATTTTAAAGCCCTTTCATCCAAAATACATAAGTATGCATAAGTATAAAGCAGACCACAGTGAAATCTATTTTGCCAAGCCCATGGGTTCAGCACCATACTCAGCATCCAGATGCTTGAAGAAATCTTTCAATGGCTTTATAAGCCATTTGTTATCATAAGCCATATTTTAATCATGGAAAACTGTTGGCCTACCAACAAATATTTTGCTGCTTTTTTCCCATCAGAGTAATATTCTTAAAAATAACAAAATGCCTATTTCTCAGTAACACTTTGCACCTTCACTGGGCAACTCTGTGCCATTCACGCATTCATAAGAGGCAAAGAAAATTTTATATTGGAGAAAGGGAAGATAGTATAAACCTGGAAAACTTATGACAGGGAAAATGTAAGAAGTCTGGTTCTTAACAACTGTGGGACAATTCTGAAATAAGATGCCTCTGAAAAAATTCTCTTCCTAACCCCACCAGCTACTGGTTGACTCATGTGCTTGAGTGTAAGGATTGTAGAGAGCTTTTAATTCTTTCATTCAGTTGAGTGCACCTCTGGATGCTCTCATTATCCATGTTTTAATTGTGATAAACTGTTGGCCCACTGATAAACATTTTGCTGCTTTATTCTCATCAGAATAACAGAGTCCAATAACTTTTATTTCTTTAACAGTTTTCTCTGTTATGGAATGCCAGTAGAATTTACACCTTTTAGAAACCATGTATTTATAGGAATGCAACATTATGACTGTTTAACAACACTTAGCAATAACCTATAACAGCAAATAGTGTCTACTGTGTCAGTGTAGGAGGGCACGCGCATTAGCAGATGGTAATTAGATCATCTTCCAGTAATTTGATAATTAAGATACAGTGTTTGATGAAAGGGACTTACTTACACCACAGTTTGGAAAAAGAATTTCTGTCCTGTGAAAAGCACCATGAGGTCTTTAATGAATGCAAGCAGTCTGGTCTTTCATTTTGTGTTTCATCTGAAAGCTCATGCCTCACACAGACCCCTTGCTCTTCGCTTCCCCCCAGAAATCACATGTTTCTGAGGCACAGGATCAGCCCAGTTTTCTCAAATTCTTGCCACATGTCATTTTGCTTTGTCACTCAAGAACATAAATAAGCCAGGCAGACTTTTTCTTTTTCTTTAGGTCTAGAAAAAAACATGTATTGCAGAAATATCCCTGTTTCCCAAAATTATATCAATGAAAACATATTCCATTTAACATGAAAAAAAATGTTCATTTTCTAAAGCGGCTTCTAATAATACTACCTATAAAAAAAAAAAGTGTTGCTTGTAACACCCATCATGAGGCAGGTGGTGGAATCTCAAGCGGAATGTTTTTCTTTCTACAAAATCCCATTTACCAAACCTGCAATTTTCTACAAGAAATATCAGACAAATTTTCAGGCATAAAATCTAAGTCAAGCATTTTGTGCATGTCTGCCTAAATCTGAATATTGTATCCTCATGTTCAGGTTGTTTAAAAAAGGATGACTGGGGAAGTATTCTACTTTATCAGTCCAGAGCTAGACATATATATGAGCACATTTCAGGAAATGTATGAATGTTTTGAGCAGAGTTCTCTAGTTCTCCCTAGTAAATGAGAGCAGGATGCTGAAGAATGAACACAAGTTCAGTCATATGAGAGAAACGGAAAGGTACAGTGGCTTTCTAAATTTTAGTTGCAGCTCAAGTTAACCATTCATTCATAACTGTGATTTGTTCTCATAATAACTCAATACCCAGCTGCTACAGATCATGTGGCAGCCTCAGTATTATATTCCCCCCTGAAACATGAAGCTCGAAATGTGGTACAAGAGTAAATCGATTGTATTTCCTATCACAGTCATTGAAATCAGTCAAGTCAAATGGCTGGAACCTGATATTTCAATATTAAGCGAACACTAATAAGACTACAGACAAGTCATCAACATGATTAACAGGCTGACAGCCTTTACTTCAGAATGAAATATCACACTGGCAACACTCACAGACAGTGATCCATTGCTTCTTGCTTTGGATTGGCAGCTTTGGCAGCTCTTTCAGTGAATTCAGAAGTGAGTTTGATCCTTTGTGCATTAGACCTCTTGCCCATTAGACCTGTCTTAGCCCATATGAAAACCTTCTAATAACAGAGCTCAACATCACTGGTAGATTGGTCAACAGTTAAGTTCTTGGTGGATTATGTTTGTTTTAAGACCTGTCCAGAGCTGTAAAATCACTTCCTAGAAAAAAATTATAATTACAATAGTAATGACAACAAAGATAAAAATATCCACCTTCATATAGGTTTACTCTGTAGAAATCAGGGTACTTTACAGCAAAAAAATAATAGTTTGATAGCTGTTATTTTGTGTTTTGTAATAACCATACAATGCACCTGCTGAGACAGACTTTTTTGTTAAAGGCAACAAAACTGAGTTCAAGATGCAAATACTTATTCCATAAGTAATATAAATAAATAATACTACTGCTCTGGTATAGGGAGAGATCAGAAAATATGAAACATGAGAAACCTAAAACCCAGTCAACCAAGCAGAATTTTCACTCAGAATATGATTGTTAAGTGAGACTGGTTAAGCATCACCTAGTTTTATTCTTTTTTTATATTCAATGCGGTTTGCTCAGTTGATTTTTTTTGCCAAAGAGAAGAACCAGTGATGTGAAATCACAGCAAGAAGGGTGGTTTTATGGCTTTGCCAAATCCAGGAATTACAAGATAGCTCACAAGGAAGTTTAATTTCACTACAAGGTCAAAACAGTAAAAATTCTGGAAGACAAATTGCTCATCTTCTTACATCTTCCAGCTCTAACTGTGAGAAAACCTTTATTTTGCTGGTCTACATCAGCTATGATTCCTGGCTTTCAAGTATCTTCAAAAAGCACCAAAACTTCATTGAACTTCATCCAGACCTTAAACATATATCCAAATTAAATCTTCTTCCTCTCTTTCCTCTGTCTTCTTTTTTATCTTCACTAAGCACCACGTAAAATACTCGATTCAACCATAATCCTAATTAATAAACACATAATGAACTTTTAGCTATGTATGTTCCTCACAAAGCTCTGACTGTAAATGGAAACTGGAATTGCTGCCCTAGTAAACCTTATGTTGCCACTGGGTAAACAGTTATCACATGCTTTAAAATCTGGTATAGGTCATAAAGGCTTGGCCGTTCACATTAATATGAGCACTTCCCAAGGATTCTAAGAAAATTGTGAAAATATGCCATCTTGGATGGCATCCAGAAGTGTATAACCTTTGCAGAAAATTTATTGCGACCTGTAAAGAAAAACTTGCAGTGCATATGATTAGCACAGAGCTCTCAGAATTGTTTTCCCTAGGTGAGCAATGAGAAAGACAGGTTTCTCTCTGTCTCATTATTTTCAGCCTCAGTGCTGGTAAATCACAGAGCTTCAGTGTGTTATTGCCATGGAAACCTACAACTAATACTGTACAACTTATCTTTCTTAACATATGACACTGTTTTCACTGTCCTTGTTCAGTTCAGGAAGTTTAAGAAAAGTGATAAGAGAAATATCTCCGGGTTGATCCCAATTTGAAATCACATTCAGACCCACTTTTTAAGTGGGTCATATTCTGGTTTTCTTGACACCCACCCAAAATGCAGTTTTTGTTTCTGAGCCATATCCATCACTAAAGCTTTAATTTAACCCTGACATTTTATCTGCACATCTTTCAGGATGCTTCAAGAGGGCAATAAGTTATTGCATATGGATACTGCCTAATTTGTTATCATTTGCTACATCCAAATCTATCCCGGTTTACTTGTCATCACCTTTAGTTACTGTCCACAGCCGTAATGTTTTGCAGCCCTAGAGGCATCAACTGGAAGATAAATGTGGTGCTGCTACGCCCTCATTGCTTTTAGATAACATGCACATGGTTGTGCTACACCAATGGGCAACCTGTTTTGTCCACAAATTTGCTGTGTTTCAGTCTGCTAAAACTTTATTGGGCACAGTATGGAAACGCGATTAACACTGGGAATTACGTTGCCTAATGTCACCCAAGTTGCATCCAATTATTTTTTCTTAATACCTTTTGTTTAATCCCAGGCTAACCTATGAGAGTGGGGCCAGTGCCCTTCCCCTTCCAACAGCCCCTTGGTAGAAAGACTGGAGAGCCTCAGCATGGAGGCCACTGGCATGGTGACAGCTGTAACCTTTTCACATTTTTGCACAGCAGCTCTGGTTGCTGTGATGGAAACTAATGAATATTGAAATTTGGCTGTTTGATAGATTTTGCGTCATAGCAGCCCCGTTCAAATTACTCCTCCTTACGTCTTTAATTAGTTTTTATGTTGGGGTTTTTTTATTAATTTTTCCTAGGCTCTCAGTACCTGATCTCACCAACAGAAAATGCCATCGTGCTAAGAAAAAGCACCCTAGGCAGCATCTACCCTTCACTATGGAATACAGTGGAATAATATACTAAAGAAGACCCCAAAACCCAAACACAACCCTCCCCCAACCTTACCTTTCTTCAGAGCTTGACTGACTAGATCACCTTAATACAATTCTATTCATAGACCTGTGCAGGTCATTAACTTCCAGCTGTCGCAGGGAGAATAAATGCAATACTGCCATCACTTCTGCCTGATGGGATGGTTAGCAGAGTACCTTTTGCCACAGAGCTTTCAACCAAATACCCAAAATGAGTTCATTTCTTCCTGTCTTATACACAGAAGTTTCTGCGTACTGAAAAAAAAAGTTAAAATGAAAGGAAAGAGCAGCACTTTAGCCTGCTTAGTGTATACCATGAATTTCACCTCAGAGAATATCACTGTACTGTAGTCATAAAATCCTAGAATCATTTAGGTTGGAAAAGAGCCTTAAGATCATCATATAATAGATATTACAGAAAATTACACTGTGAACAATTAACAGAATTTTGAATTGGTTGAAACTACTTTTTATCATCATTGGAACATAGTGTTTGGGGTGGGTAGTTAGAGAAACTAACGACGACTTTTTTAGACGCACTAACAAAAATTATGTGATACTGATTAAGCCCAGCTGAAGACTTGGTTCCATGGGTTGTGCAGTGCTTCAAGGGAACAAGAGCACTGTTTAAATATACTACAGCTTATATGTTTATCATATGTATAAGGTCTGAGCTATCTGCAGCGTGGAGAATTTGTCTTCTGCATTGATATAAAGCTCCCCCTGATTGTTCCCCTACCAGCTTGTTACTGGTTCTTTATGCTACTCATTCTTTACCAGGAGCTTATTGATTTCAGAAGCAGCTGAAAGTGCAAGGCTCTTCTCAAGCCCTTTGATTGAAAGCTGATGCCTGTTAATAAAACCCCACAGGAAATGAAAGAACCCCCCAATGTGTAAAATCTGTGCATTTATTTTGAGTTTCTTGATATTTTAGGTAGACTTCTGTGTCTATTCAGAGCTCTAAAATGTCACCAAATAACACCTTTTTTACAGTAATTGATTGCTGCATGTCATAAAATGTGCAAGACAGCTATTAGCAATTTTGGTCCTGAGATTCTTCCCAACAGGGTTGGGAAACGCAGAATGAAACGTGCCCTGTTGGCCCTATCCTCTTTCTCAAGTATTGAGAAGCTACTTAGGTATCTCTAAAAGCTTAAGCATTTATTTCCAACATAAAATAGTATGAAAAATATGTGATTTATATTTGCGTGCACAATTTAGGTAAAAATGCATACATGTTAAATACAACCATGTACCTCCACGGAGGTGTGGTAAAAACTTCAACAGAAGCGGGGTTGTTTGCTCTTAATGAGTATAAAAATGAACAGAAAATTTCACCCAGACCCATGAGTTTTCAGTACTTCCTAATTCTGATTGGCAGGAAAGACTGCAAAATCTAGTGTTACATGTGCAGGGCTACCAAAGATAAAGCATCAGGTAGACAGGCAAATGAACCCCAAAACTCAGACAGCTGCCTTTGCAGCTGATACTGCAGTCATCTAAGCAGACAGACTACGGGCCCATCCGCCTGTGACAGGCTGGTGCAGGGCTGTCTTCAGGCATTGTCCCTCCACTTTTGCACTTGAGCCAGTCTGTCCCACCTCCACCCTTCACATCAGGACTCTGCTCACCCCTTTCCAAGTGGTGGAAGAGGAAGGTGACAGCAGAGGGAGTGTGAGGTAGCAGTGGCTCAGAGGAGCTTAAGGGCAGGCTTAAATGCCCAGGAGAGGTACCTGTAAGTGTTCAGGCCAAAAGACTATGTGCCAAAGTGACATAGACTCTAGTTTCCCAATGTGATAGCTTTGGCTGCAGTTTCACTTCTAAGAACTGCTGCTCATTCTCCTCCTTGCCCTGACATCCCATTGGGCCACTCAGTTATCCTGACATACCTGCTGGGGTCCCTGCGCTATAAACCAAGTCAGTAAAACCCACCTGTAAAATAATCCCCTGGGACAGCTTCATAAGGCTCCTCATGATGGAGCTGGAAGGCTCCTAAAAGCCTGCATGTAGTGATTCCAGCCAAGGCACCTCTTTTCAGGGCCCTGTACCTGGAAGGTAGGATCGGGAAGAACTAGTCAAGCAGAAGAGCTCTTTCTAAAATTTCGAAGCAAGGTTAGAGAGGGTAATTTAGCTATGAAATTAGTCCAGGAAAATAGTCCCTTGGTTGCCCTCACCTTGGGTTTCTGTACAGAATAAGCTTAGCACAAATGAAAGGACTTTTTTTGGAGCAACAATGAGCCTCAGAATGGGGATTTCTTTACAATTTTTCAAATTATATTCAAGCTAAATGTTCAAATTGTATCTTTTTTCTATCATCTCATAATAAAAAGAACAATCTTACATAAACAGTTTGAACAGCTATGACATAGGAACAACACCTGATGTGTTGTGCTCCTGCCACATAACATACATGCCCATACACACAAGTTCAAAACTTAGACAACCCCTTAACACTACTTTTCTTTCTTACCTCTGCAGCCTTCTTTTTTTATTTTTAAGGTAACATTTGTCCCAACTTAAGCTTTTCTGATGACGCAAAATGTAGTTAATAAAGTGATAGTGAGAAGCTATTGAGTAATCTGCCCAAGGCATTTAGCAATAATTTGCTTGTTCTATAACCTAATAACCATTTTAGCTTCAGGGCACAATAAAACAGAAGTGCTAATTCAGTAGTGTTAAAGGAAGACTAATTATACTGTGGACACATCCTCTTCTGAGCTTAGTCACTTGCGACCTATTGTGAAACTACCAGAGAAGAACTGGGCACTCTCCTGTGCTGAATTATTCATGGCCTTATCTGCTGCGAGGGACTGATAGAAGCATTGTTCATACAGTTTTACTCAGCAGACTCTGGCTGCGCTCGGCTCAATTTAAGAAGAAGTATTCGAGTCATGAACATTCAGATAGGGAAACACAGATTCATGTTCTATGTCATGTTCATCTGATTTTCAGACAAGTCAGAACATTTCCCTATAAATGAGACAGAATGTATGAGAAAACAATGAGAGGGAAAGGCTCATGAGCAAGTGTGTCCATGGGTTATGATCATGGGCTGCACTAAGATGAAACAACCTGCTCAGCTACAAAGGGAGCCCAAAAGATCCCCTAACTCCATCACCTACAGGCGTGTGACAGTCCCTTTATTTCATGAGCAATTTACTGCCATCATTACAGGAATCCAAGGACTGTACAAAACAAACAAATGTCTTCTAAAACTGGGTTTCTGTACTAAAAAAACAAAAGGTACATTACTGACATTCAAGTAGAAAGCTCTAAGTTGTGTCAGCAGCAAAACAGGATTTATTCATGTACCATCACCTCCAGCGCACGGCAGGTCTTACTTGAGACATGAGAAGGAAATTCAGCCTATGTGTACATTCAGTTCTTGACTCAAAAGCTGAACCTGGTAAGTAAGTACAGTTTTGCTTCATTTTAAAGATGTGAGTGCCCAAATAGTTTCCGATGGTTCCAAACAGCCATAATACAATAACACACTTAATTACTATTAGCTTTGGATGAAGCAAAACCAGCAATAATGAGGAGGAATGCTCTGTTGTGCTCACTGTGTTTAAGCCAGCCAGACTCAATTATGCAACTTTATTCCCTGTAAAAGTTGAAGCATAAGAAAGACAGACATATTTATTCCCCTGCATATCATAAATCACCATGCAGGGCTTTCTGGTTTGGACCAACTGGTACTGAAGGCCTTGACCATGCAGAGTGATTTAAAGCTAGTGAGTTGCTTCACATTTTTATACACACTTGAATTTTAACAGGATGAAAAGCACTGGGCATACGCAGACTTTACAGCCTAAACCCGCTAGCACACTGCATACAAGCAATCTACTGGTGCTGCCATCTCAGGCATCACACTCATTAGTTCAATCAATTCTTACCACAGACACCCTGAAATGAGAGCCAGGCAGGAGGAACAGTCTGTTCCTCTCAAAGCCCACATGATGCATACAACAATTACAATGAAGGAGCCATGTTTATAACACATGCACTATACTTTCTAAAAACATGCCGTCTCAGGCCGAGGAAGTAAAGCTGCAGAGTCAGTCTAAAATGAGGAGAGAGCTCCAAATTGAATGGAAAACCAGCAAACTTTACTCTACTAGAACTGTTATCTAGCTCAGGTAAACTGAATTTTCCTGGAGGAATTGGAAATGCGGAGGCAGAGGAGGAGGACTCCGATACTCTCCTATAATCACCTAGCCCCAGTGCTGCATATATCTCTACATATAGATACAACATTTATACTGCAGTACTAGATTTGGCAACACATTGTCTGGATTGGGCTGATATGTTCTAAAACATCCCTCATCTTTAAAAATGAGCTAAATTCTTTAGCTGTTGTAATCATACAAATGCAACTGTCTTGAGTCACCCGATGTTACAAATATAAGCATTTGTAGTCATTAGAGTTCAGAAAAAAACTCAAACCCAAGGGATTTCTCCTAGGTGTTGATGTGACCAAATATGCAGCGATCCAGCACGTCAATACATGCCAGTTTTACGTCTCTCTCTGACCAAGCTGACCTGCACTTCACTGTGAACGCATTAAAACCCTTTCTCATTGATTCATTTGTTTAGTTTTGAATTTGTCCTATTAACAGATTCTCTGTCAGCCTCCTAATGGAACAAGGCACTCACTAAAAGAACCAGTGGAGAATTTATCTATGAATTTGTCAGGAGAGTAGGTGCTTCCTCATGCACATAGCTCTCGTGAACAAAGGCAATGGTATTTTATAGGGAGATCAATAAAGGAGCTGCAGCACAGAATAAAGCATTTGATGGAGACCTCGTTGCTCATCTGGTTTCATCCTCCTTGAGTGATGAAATGCCATCTCCATTCGGAGACATTCATGTCAGGGTAACAAACCAGTGTTATGTCTTTCTATCTTGATGCCACACTGTTACAAATAAACACATCATAAATGTGAATACTATTGCATTGCATCATGTCCTGCACAGGGAGGCTTACAAAGCTGAAACTCTGCCATTACCACAAAGGTGGGCTAGGGAAACATGAAGATCAGAATAGAAACCCAAAAATGCATTGTGAGTGAATGACTATCCCCTTGCTGTGAAGTATCCAGTGTTGGATTTTGCCAGGGACAGGTTTACCTGAGAGGATAGACTATACAGAGGTTATTGTCCCATCTGTAAGCAGCAGTACAGCAGATGCTCACATGTTGCATGATGCTGTCTCAGCTCTGTAGTCCCCTACTTAAATCAGAGCTGTGTGTGTTAGGAAGAAAACATGATGGACAGAAGACTGAATGGACAAGATGTCCTAGTTCAACACCTTCTAGTGCAAAATCTCTTGAAAAAACTGGTTAGCACCAATATTTGCCCTTATTTTGAAAATCCTAATGAAGATTCTTCAGGAAAATATGTATATACAAGGGTAATATTAAAGCTTCAAATCAATTGTTCTTGTGTGTGGGAACAGACCCATGAGATCTACCTTGCAATCCAAAGGATTCTATGATTAAAAATCTTCTGTAGTCTTATTTGATCTGCATATGAATTTACGTCCCTTTCATCTTTTCCCCTAGATGAGTGCTCTGCAGCTGGAAGCTTATCTACCCATCTGTTTCAGTAAACACAGAATTAACTTTATGGCCAGAAAGTGCCAAGCACTGCACATTTAGTGCAAAGGTAATGAAAGGCACATTAATGCCTCCGCTGTCCACACTGGATATTTAACTACCACTCCCAAAACTCATCTGTGTTTTGTCATGTTGTCTCCCACACGCTTACAATTGCGATGTTGTTCCTACTTCCAGCACTGAACCTATCTTTAGCTATTATGGGTATGTCCAGCATGATATTGGTACCTTGGCTGACTCTTCATATTGCTGTGTTGTAGCACTTTATAGTAGGCCACTTCTGAGTATTTGCACAAATAGTCTGGCATGTCCCTAGATTCCATCTCTTTCTGCCTCTGCTCTTCTCCGTTGTATCTTCATCCCAATGGTTGCATTGGCATTTTAGAAATGGTCTCTGTGTCCAGATGAAGGATCTTGTTGGAGTATACTGAAGGGTCTTCCAAGCCTTTGTGTGCGAGCTTCCCTGCTAGAAAACAAGGGTCCATGGTGAGCAGGAGTGCACTCATGTCCCCTGCTGGCAGGCAAGTAGGCTATAACTGCAGTGCACACCAGGGACCAGATCGGGGCCATGCTGCAGGGAGCATCACGGTGTAGGTAACACCTTCCAGTACCATCAGGGCTCATATTCAACTCCCTGCATGCCTTGGAGGTAACTCAGTCTCTCATGGTACATGTACCTCCTGTGGGCCCCTTGTGAAGCATTCTCCATGACTTTGCTGTCCCTGTTCTGTCACAGTCCTCTCGCCACATGTTCAGCCCTGCAAATGCACACCTAAGTGAGCTGTGAGGACATGTGAGCTGCTCTGCTTATGTTTTCAGCTTCACTTCTGTGAAGACTTGAACAGCTGAATTTTGCGTGCTTTGTTAGGAGCTTACATTTTTCCAAATATAGAAATTTTATCATGAATGAAAATCTGTGAAAAGCTGCAGATGCATAAAAATCTGTTGTTCTGGACAACTCATAGAAAATTGAAACCATATAAAATAATTCAGCTGACCAGTCAGGCAATGGAAATTGTGAGCTCTCTGTACTGATAACTCTAAGGAACACTTCTTAAGAACAACCTAAGCAGCTCACCAGCTGAATTATGTCCATTAAGACAACTCCTTCTTAAAAAGAACAGCTGAAAAAAAAACAAAAGCCAATCAGTGAAGAAAAAACATCTGACTATCTGCAATTTAAAAAAAAAAAAAAAAAAAGATTAGGAAAGAACAACACTAGCAACTCACTTCTCTACTTCCTTCCTAGGCAGGCTGATCTTCCCTGACTTTCACATTCTGCCAGTCAAAGTCTGTTTAAAACATAGCTAATGGACTTTATTCCTTGAGCCTTGACTTGCTGATCTGGGCTGCAGCTAAGCGGAAAGCATTTATACAATGCACACAAATAAACAAGCATTATTTTTGTTGTTATTGTTATTATTATTATTATTATCATCATCATAATTATCATTATCATTATTATCACTCTTAGCAGCAATATCATTATTATTAAACAAACTGCTATTTATTTCTATCTTATAGGAGCTACAGCCATGGATTAGGACTATACTGTACCAGCTTTATCCAGCCAAGCAAAGTCGATAGTGATAATCTCCTTAGTTTATGGCCCTATTTACACCTGTGCCCAGGTCTGCAGAAGTGGGATGTCAGTGGATGTCTGCCTTCCACACGTGGTTCCCTGAAGAAACAATAATTTTATATTTGACCTAAAAGTCAAGGGGACTCTAAATATTGGTGAATGGATCTGGAATGATTTTCACATGAAAATCTCACAGTAAATCCTTCACAGTGATGAACAGACCAGTATTTTAAAATGTCTGTGCTAACAGCAACCCTTAATAAATTACAAAACATCTGAACCACCCAGAGCTGCCACTGCCAACCTGTACACTTGCAGCAGAAAGTGTTTTATTGCCAGATAAATGCTTATGTGGTTGTATTTATGTGAGGAGACCATGGCACCCTCTGAGAAGTAAATCACCCGTGTCTATACCACTCCCTTCTCCATCTTCTTTGAAAAGAAGTCTCAGCACACTAAACACAGTGTCAGCCCCTGTCAAACTAAGAAGTGTTTGGGGTTACCCAGCACCAAAATTAAACAGTGTAAGTCATATTATACAAGAAAACTATGAAGATGAAGCCTCTTCCGAGAGGTCCTTCATCTCATGCCATCAGTTGTAGTCTAGGCCCAAGCACAGGTCTTTCCCTGAGGTCTAAGGTTTCACTGTGAAACAAGGGAGGCAGTTACCATTAGTCTCTTTAGGGCTGTCCTTCACATACCTCTTGGTGGACTATATTTTCGCTGCTGATGATTACCCAGCAGACAGACTGATGAACCTAGGAAGCCATCAGTGAAACCACCTACATTCAATTTCTTTGTGATTACAGTGATGTTTCCTGTTGCAGATGCTAGGTCCTTGGGATGAACAAATTAAAATGTGGTCTTTCTTGTCCATGTTTTCCAAATTTGCCTTAGCCATTCTGCTCAATTTGAAACCAAAGGACATGAGAAATTGAAGCAGTTGGCAGCTGACAGAGTGTGACATAGAACTACATTTAGTAATACACTAAAGGGTAAGCAACTTCAAAGTACCTCACATCTACTTCAGACTTAGGCATACATGTGGATAGTTTCTGGAGAAAAGCTTACAAGCTTCTGTAAATTGTGAATCTATATCATAGAACTATAGACTGACAGGGTAGTTTGGGTTGGAAGGGACCTCTGGAGGTCTCTAGTCCAGCCACCTGCTGAAAGGAGGATTGGCTATGGGCTTGGACCAGACTGCTCCATCAGGTCTTGAAAACCTCAAGAAATTTTGCCATGTTATGTATTGCTATGCAATTCTGCTGTTACTGTGAGGCTGCATATTGAAAGCACATGGCAAAGACATATAGCCGAAGAAACTGAGTACTAATCAGTAGAGGTAGAACATTATTCTTCTCATCCTGAATCCTGTCACAAGGTGGGACAGGAATTATAATGGGTGCATCCAGGAACACACTCAGCCTATTCTTGTTCCTCAGAGCAGGAAAATTAAAGGAATTTGGAACCTTATGACTAGTAACTATCACTGCATGGCCCCATGACCTCCCTGAGCCTCATTTGCCTCCAGTGTATCATCATCATCCTGACACTTTACTGCTTCATGTCTTAAGCTATAATAAATGCTTAGTGTGTTCATAGCCTTAAATGAAAGCACCACAGAAATGTAGTACTACTGATACACTTTGGGGCAAAGACTAATTTCATTATGAAATAAAAACATAGCCATAAAATCAAGAAAAACCTGAAAGAAAGCAGAGAGGGAGACAGACACATTCTTCTACCTTGATGGCCAGGCCTGTCTTCATTTGCAAGTCACATAATTTAGCAGGCATGTATTTGTCTCCACTTTATAGGCTATGCACTAGCAACAAAATAATATTCTTTATTAAATTATGAGAATTTATGTTTCTCCACAAAATGCTTCAATAACATAAACCATCAGCTCAGAGAATATGTGACTGGGATACCTAACGCCGCCTTCTTTCATCCTTATAATAATTTTAAGCCTCTCTCCTGCAGCTCTTAACAAAGTAGAAAAGGGCCATATGGCTTTCCCCTAATTTCTTTAGCATTTCTTGGTGGATATTTATGAAGATTGTGAGTAGACAACTGGGAGGTAGCTGACATATTCAAAACATGCCGCACTTTTCCACCACAAGAGAGAAACAGCCAGGGTATACAGAACAAAAACCTTTCTTTCTCTTCCTTCTGTGTTCAGACCATTAGGCAAGCAGTCAGGTACCAGCCTGGCATGTGTCACATATAGAAACAACCGGGCAGTGGTTTGTGAGAGTCAGTGTGTTTAAGAGAGTCAGCTAGTGATAAAGTGCAGAGGTGAAATCACCTGCTTTACTCAAGAAAGCCTACCTTTGAGAGGACATTTCATTTCTTTCTTTTCAGTGGTCCTGCTGGACATTTTCAACTATCAGTGCTTTCGTTTTTATGCGTCTTTCATCCCAAAAGATCTTCAAAGGCACATCCAGCTGCACAAATAACTTCATCTTTGCTTGGTATGAGGTTCTGCAGCTATTAAATTATATGTATAAATGATGTGACTGCTCAAGGCAGAAAGTGGTATCCTGTAATAATTACTACCAGAATTTGATCAGGCAGTTTAATTTCATTTCAAAAGTTTAGATATTCCCTTTCCAGTGTCTTCAGAAGGAGCCTTTGACTGTTGCCTTATTAGCAGAGCAACCTATCAAACTCATTCTTCTGCCTTTGACTTTAACAGGTTTGAAATAGGCCCTAGGCAGACAGTAGACACGGATTTAAGTCTTTCTACTAGTGTAGATTTCTTTCACCCTGTTAAAGAGTGGTCAGACAAAAAGGCATCATGTTCAGAACTTATGAAACCATAGAGGCTTCTCTTGTAGGAGAACCCAGTTTCTGTTTGGATCTCAGTTCAAGGACCTCAGTAGCTCTCCAGCCAGGCAGACCAGACAGCTCAGGGTGCCCAAGTGAGAGCCAACAGACCACCTCCAGTACCTGTGAGACAAGTCAGATGGGCGTCTCATAGCATGTTATTTACCCGGTTGTTAACTGTGCAATCAAGCTCTATATCACTGCTTGGGGCGTAGTGTCTTTTTCTAGTAACTTGGGAATCAAGCATTTTACCTTTATAATATCTTCTGATTGCACGCACGCCTGTGTTTTATGTGTCTGTTAAAATGATATCAATAAGATTGTACTGTTTCTAAAAATCCCAGCTAGCCCTCCTGTACCTCTTTAACTAACTTTAGTTAACTTTAGTTAAACATGTGGATATCAGCATGCTCAGATACCAAAACCAGGTAGAAAGGACAGTGTTCTTTAAACTTATTCCACATTGCATTTTTTAGACTTCAGTTCTGATTATCAGAACATTTGCTGTCATTATGTAAACACTATGATGAATATTTATTGATATACAAATTAAGGCAGACATCATTTGCACTAGAGTTCTACATTTCTGCACTTCTAACATGGATATGTATCATTTTGCTGATTTTGCAAACTAAAACCATTTGTTACATTTTATTCTTTGTAGTCATACAGGACTAAAAGGTTTGTGAGGAAGCTAGTGCATAGATCATCAGTAATACTGTTGTACTCAAAAAGCAGAGTTTTTCTGGTTAGTAGCATGCAGGCAAGAACCAGCCTATCAGATCTAAGGCTTAGTTTTGAAACAAAACATTTTTTGTATTTGTCAGATGAGCAGATTTAATTCGGAAATACAGGAAGGTAATAAATATAGAATTCCAAGATATTTTATGACATTTTTTCATGAATGTATGCTGAAAGGGAATATTTTCTAAGCACCTGATGTATCATAATATTTCTCATTTTACTGACTTACAGACAAGTGGAAAATATTTTACTGTTTAGGAAAGTATTAGTCCTGAGCATCCCTAGCAACTTTTTCTTCATTCGATTTAAGCAGAGTTCCTACACTCAGAATGTCACTCAAGGTTCTGCGTTGCAATTCCCAAAACAATAAGCAAAGCAGAGCCAGAAATACCAAACATTACGCTGTGAACCCACAGTTCATCAGTTTTCACCCAAGACTCTCAGAAGTCTAACTTTTCTGTTCCGCTAGGGAGTGTGAAGAAAAGGAATAAGTCTGCAACGGAGGCCAGAAGCCTTTGCACTGGGGTCCCCAAAACATGAGTGATTGTGTTAGGAACATAATTATTCTTTTAAGGGTTATAAAGTAATTACATGTCTAATTTTGTTTGAACGTCGATTAATTCACTCTGCTGAGATCCATGAGAAGAGAGAGATCCCTGGAGTTCCTTAAGAACTGTTGGAAGAATTTTAATTGCAAAAGATCATGTTGAGATGTTTCTTCCTACAGAATAAATAAAATAATGAAAAATTGCTAGAAATTTTCATGTTTAGAAGGATATCAAGTGTTTGCCCCAAGAGAGTCACTTTGGTGGGTGTAAAGGCAAAAAAGATACAAGTTTTTCTAAGCAGGTTGTACTGGGTGCATGGAAAGCCAAAAATATCAGTCTCAAAAATGGACATAATGGGAAAAAAAAAAGAAAAAACCTGTTTTCATGAGCAGTACAACCCAAATATGCGTGCTTGAGAAGTTAAAATTATAATCCAGATTAGGCAGTCCCACCTTTAAATTGACTATAATCCATAATTACCAGTTGTCTCAGTATTTCAGTAAAATACAATACATATTTCAGTGTAGATGCATCTGTCTCTAGCAGTGAAGTCCGCAACATTTGAGCATGAAAAGAAAGAAGAAAGCTAAAAAAAAAAATTTATTTTTCCAGCTAACCTCCAGCGTACTTTTTAAGTATTTTCCCAGAGCCAGCAAATATAAGGAGAGAAAACTATTCAACACATATGTCATTTCTTAAATTAAATGAATGGGTTTGCTTTCTTAAATGAGCCTGGGAAATCCCCTGAAAGAGAAATCAGACACTTTGACAGCACATTTATTAAAGAGCTGAGCTATTCCATTTGAAGACCAGTGTGTTGCAAATAATCAGATCTGCAGTGCATAGGCTAGGGGTCCAGCAGCAAAAGAATTTCCAGAGCCTTGTACAGAATGGCAACTTGTCATGGGCAAAGTGAAAGAAATTTTATCTGTTGATTTATTTAGTTAGTTGCTTTTTCCTTGTGCTTTTTTCTAGATGGCCTGCTAGGACAATGATCACACAAAGCCATTCCTGTCCTGGAGAGGCAAAGAATGACAGGTAGGTCTTTTCTATTATACAAGAAGAAAATGGTTTCCCTGTGCAATGGCAAGTACCTTCCTTCTGCCTTTAAAAAAAAAAAGAGTTGGCTGGGATTTCCCATGCATGAGAGTGTATAAAAAAGGAGTCACTATTTCTAAAATATTTCAAGAAGTTCTTCAGACATCCAAGTAACAAAAAAAGATGCTCAATCTGTTAATAATCTCATTCTAATTGGATACTCAATTTGCAGCACTGGAGTTGCACAAAACATGTATAAATGAAACAGCAATTAACCTTTAGTTCTGAGCTTTTTTTTCTTCTACCCAACAAGGGTCAGTTACCATAGAGATTATACCTACGTGATCTGCAGATGTGACACAAAAAACGGCTGGAGTCTCCATCTCAGCCACATCTCAGTATGGCACCAGGATAATTAAAAATCTGCTAAAAAAGAAATGAAAGTTCTTCTGAAACACTGAGGAAAAAAACAAAAACAGTTAAAAGGAAAATTGCTGTGGGGGAAAGGACTTTGAAACTCTGGGAAAAATGACTCCTTTCATTAAGACAAGATGTCCTGGCCAGCCCCCTCTGGAAGTCAACGCGCTGTGAACGTTTGGTGTCTCGTGTGGTTCAGAGCCCAGCACAGAGCAGGGCCTGGCCCATTCACTAGCTGAACTCAAAGCGTTCAGCACTTTATAGCTGAACCACACACCAATGCCATACACTTACGCCACGTAGCAACCGATTCCAGCTGCCTCTGCGTATAGCTCACTCTAACTGTCCAAGGGGTAGACTGAAACACTAAAATAACTGTTCTAGTCAATGCCTTAGGAAGAATATATTAAAATTAGTTGGCAGGAGAGATCATCCTTTCCTGATGAGATTTCCTCAAGGGCTTTTCACCAGCTTCCAGAAAAGCCCGAAAAAGAGCAAAAAAAAAAAAAAAAAAGGGGGGGGGGGGTGTAAGGAATCAAAGAGAAAGGAGTCTTTGTCAGCCTCCTAATTTTAGGTAGGATTGCATTTTGGTTACCCTTCCAAAGTTGTCTGTATAAGCATTCATGTGGACACAATCCAGAAAAGCCCGAAAAAGAGAAAAAAAAAAAAAAAAAAAGTGGGAGTGTGCTGTAAGGAATCAAAGAGAAAGGAGTCTTTGTCAGCCTCCTAATTTTAGGTAGGATTGCATTTTGGTTACCCTTCCAAAGTTGTCTGTATAAGCATTCATGTGATTCACTTGCCACAGAATTTGTACAACGCGTTCTAAACAGAATAGCTTTGTGCACAGTTTCTTTTAAGCATCATCTGAGCAGCTTTGTTAAAAGTTCTTTCTGCAATGTGTTCAAAAGGAAATTTGGCTGGACACTGTTCACCTCTATGGCATGAATATTTAATTGAGATAAGTAACCTGGGCTTCAGAGACAGTGAAAAGCGCAGAGTGTTCGGAAAACACTTATGGTCTTTTCCTCTGAATAGAAAGGAAATGAAAAGTAGCGTCTGTGTCCCACAGACTGGACCACATCATGCATCGCCACATTTTTATTGAAATCATTGCCATAAACTTCATGTAGCATCTCTCATGTTAACATATCACAAAAAGCTTTACAGACTGAAGAACATCTAGAAAATTACACAAATCGTGCTAACAGTAACAGAAGCGAGGCAATCAAATATTTATGGAGCCCTGTAGAAGAGCTGTATGAGTGGATAATGTACTCTGTATGTACACAGTGTCTTTTGCCTGACAATCACAACTTTGCGTGGACTGGGAAACTGAGGCAAGGATGCCTTATTCCTTTCACTCCAAAATAACTCAGTCAGAAATACAATCCACATGACCTGTTACAGCCAGCGCTTCTAACCAATGCATTGTATTGCCTTGAAATTAAAGCAGAAGAGAGGAGAAAAGAAGAGCTGGAGAGATAAAAGCATGGAGGAAGCAGGGGATTTTCGTCTGAAATATGAACAAAGATATTTAACCAGTTAGGTAGAGAGGCGCAGAGCAGAAGCTTGGAGAAAAAGCCTGATGCATTTGGCTTTCAGGGGGTGAAGATGAGAAAACAGTGTACCAGAATCCCAGAACTCCAGAAATGGTAATTGGTGTCTTGAGGAGCAGGAGTCAGTGGGGCATCCCTGCAACAGCCTGTAACTCAGGTGATTTGCTTTGAACCAGTAGTTACAGCCACCCAGATAGCGGTACGGAAAGAGCTGATTACACAGAGCCTAATGCATCCTTCCTGGGTTTTATTTCTGAGATTATGGTGATACAAATTATTATGAATTACTGTTTGTACAGTACTTGCGCAATGTAAATCACTGTTTCTTTGTAAGTCCCATGCATTATTAATGGTATCATCCTCATGAAACTAAACATCTTTATTCTAGTGGGCAGAGCGTGTAGGAATTAATAACCAAAATAGAGTAGCATTTCTGTGACAGAAAAACACAGTTCTTATTCTCTTTGAAATGAGGCCAGAAAGTAATCCCAGATGGAGCTGAAGTACATGATATGGGAGGCTGAATATCGCTTACGATCCCATGCTATGCCTGTGTGCAAGCGAGACAGAAAGTGCCATTACCTCCACTTGTGCATGAAATCCTATTCAGAACGTTTCAGCGATACGGATAGGAAGGGTAAACCTGCCACCTGGGATTGCTTAATGAACATTGTAATTAGCAGCACCAATTAACTAATTGTTAACCTCTCAGAAGATAGTGCAGAAGCAGCCAGCCTGCCTGCCCGTGTTGTCCTGAATGGCGTTTTAAAGTTGGGGAGTCTTGCAGCATATTAGGCCCTTTTACCTCTTGGTTTGAAACCGATGGCTTGGTGTTTTTCCTAATACATCTATCTTAAATGGAGTACCAGCACTGCCTTGAAAAATATCCAACATAGCAATCAGAAATTAGCAGTTTGCCAACCCTGACAACACTTCTGATCCAGGTAGAGTTTTTTCTGCCTACCTCCTACTTTCTGCCAGGGAAAAAACAAAACTGAAACAAAACAAAAGGAAATCAGGATCCTAAGAATAAAAGCTTTAGATGAGGAGGAAATTTTAGAAAGACCAGTCCAGGCAGAGGTTCAGAGAAGTCCTGTACCCTAGAAGGGATGATGGCTTTTAGCAGTAACAGAATGAAAGGCACTCCCAGACCATGAAACCAGCAGGTATGAAATTATAATCCTGCCCTCAGTGCAGAGGAGGAAGCACTGATCACAGGTCGCCCATGAAACCCGTGGAAGAGCCTGCAGTCTCTGACTCCACCAGTAACAGGTAACTGTGGGATGGCCCTGAGCACCCACTGCTGCCCCGCCACGGAGCCCAGCCTGCTCCTGGGGACCTGCGACAGCCCCTCAAGTCCAGGGCAATCTCCTAGGTCCTCTGACCTTTGTTGCTTAGACCAAAGTCCAAATTTTATAAATGCATGGTCAATATAAATGCTTCTCAGCGTTCTTGTAACAGTTGGGTTTACTTTAACCATGGCTAAGCACAAACAAATTTCGCAGTAGCCACTGCTGCTACATGTAGTAACCTGGACCTTTTCCATGAAGGAATTAGAGGAAACAGCACTTTATGAGAAAATCACTGGGGGCTTCCACCTTGCTTCCTTCAGATTTTTAACAGAATGCATATTTATTTTGGAATTAATAAATCACGGTTGAAATAAAGAAACATAGTACTATTAGCTAGAATTGAATACTTTCTCATTTTTCTGCAGTCCCTAAGCGTTTCTTCCCTAAATTTTGCTCAGGCACACACCATCAATCAGTGGAACCGTGCTCCTCCACAACTTGTTTTTTTAGTCCACAGCCACCCCCACTGTTATACTAATCTCTCCACAGCAGCCTCCGGTGCTCAGGGCACCACATCCCTCCCAGAGTGCTGCCAGCTTTAGCAAGCCGGACGTCTCTGTCTGAAAGTGTGTTTCTTTAGATGCCAATAGTCCTTCAGCACTTCCGTGAGGTATTCCAGTGGGCTTGGAATCCCTGTATTCATGTCACACAAAAAAATGCAACTTCTCCCCAAAACCACTTACGAGCAGGAAGATGCAGAACATTGAGAAGCAAAGAAAAGCAAAGAAAATTTAAAATTCAGTCTATAATGTTAATTACAGTCTCTCAACTGGCTTATTTAGATTATTTCTAACTTGCTAACACTGTGCAATGGAATGGACTGACATTAAGTTTAAATTTGGCAGACATTCAGTAGTACAGAGGACTAAAATCACCATCCCAGAATGTTCAATACGTTTTGATATGCTGAATCTAGTTCTAATTACATGGCAGAGATATTTGTAGTCTGCAGAATTCAGTGTAGCATACAGAAACCTGAGCTGGCTTTAAAAAAAACTACCTTAGGTACCAAAAATAGCTTAGCTATGGCAACACAGGTCTCCATTTAGGTTAATTTACACTTCACCCAGGCAATCCGTGCTGCAATAGGATCGCTCTTTCTGATGCAGCACTTACAGAAAAAAAAAAAAAAAACACCTTGAAATTTGCAGTCCCAATAATGAGGAAATAGGGCCAGGGAGAGGTGGAACAAAATGCACGTTGAAGAGTCCTGACTGGGCAGGATTTTGCCTCTGAAGTGATGGAGGCACAGGCTACTGGTGGGGAGTCACTCTTTCTTACCCTCAACAGGAGGAGCCACCCCCCACAGCCCAGCTCCAGCAAGTGGCAGCCTGCCTGCTTCTGGGGCTCTTAAGGCAAGAATGGGACATGACCTACACCACTGCCCCTCTTGCTCACCTGACCTTCTGGATCCTGACCCACGTCCTGCATCAATTTAAGACCATTCCAGGTTCTTTGTACTACGCCACAGTCTGGCCATCGTGTAGTTTTACCCAAAGTTTGGCTTGGTGTGCTTCTGGCTCTTTCAGCACCAGACATTCCTGTTGTTACTGTCAACAAGACTCGCTCTGAACATGTATGATGTTTGCATTGAATTATCAAAACAAGCTGACACCACTGATGGCAGTTACACTGGAGATTTCTACTTCTGAGAGGGCCATAATGGCACGAATAGCCCCGCTCCTTTAGCAGGGGCTCTTCTAGGCACCCTGGCAGGCTACTTCCTCTCATTGCCCCTACACTGACAAACTGAGAATCTGAGTCTTCAGGGATATCAAAAAAAACCTAGCACCTTCAATTAGCACCAAATTTTCTCAAAGTACTATCTATAGATGCCTTTTGTTTGACTTGTTCTTAGGGGTAAGATGACACCCATGAGTTTCACAGAGTTTAGAATTCTCTTATCTACCCTTCAGTATCACTATGTGTCTTATACTAGAAATTTCTATTAGGGAATGCACATCATGATGTTATCTGATTTTCACCCCACAATAACAATAAAACAAAAGTCCAGACCACCTAACTGTGTGCCAAGAGCACATCATTACTTATCTTTTCTATTTTTCAGTGTAGGACTGAGATCCTTTCATTGCCTAAAGTACTTTTTGCAGCTTATCTAGCTTCAAATGTGCTTTGAAATAAAAACCTACGGTTTCGCAATAATGACTCTTTCACATCTTCTGATCACTTTTGGGAAATCAAAATTGAAAAGCATATGTGAAAGGCAACTTTGGGTCATGTGCCCATGCAGCGGAATTCTTAGCTGGGGCTTCAGGAGGTATGAATGGCACAGGAACGACAGAGGAGCTGCTCCATGTTGTAAGATGTACGTGGAAGACAAGAAAGTAGGAAATGGCATAATACACTTATTCAAGGGTAAATCGTTTAATAAGAAAGAGGCTGTAGGAAGGAGAAGCAGCAAAGTTTAATACTAAAGGTTATGAAGGGAGAGATGTTTTTTAAAGTTTTTCTTTGCATTCTGAGCATCTCAGATCAACAGATGACAATGTATCTCAGACAATGGTGATTTTTATTCCTCATCCATGCTCAGAAAAGGCAAGCAGACACATTTCATTTGTCCAGGATTGCACAACTAATGACAAAGGGAGATGAAGAACACAGCAAAGCCACCAAGTGGGAGGGAGATAGGGGCAGAATTTCCTGACTCCAAATCTGGTGTTGTGCTTCACTAACTCTCTCTTCATTTGTTCCAAAAAATTCTGTTTCCTGAAAACATCAGCTGCTCGTTGGGAAGCAGCAAAAAGTAAACTTGAGATGATTGACACATGTTTCAGAGGAACATTTTGTGGGGTTTGTGCAATTAGAGCAGGATTCTTCTGAAAATATGTCCAATATTCTAAGTGCAAGTTGTCAAAGTTCAGACAATAGATGATGACTGTTTGTTAAATTACATGGATATGTAAGTACTGACCAACTTCAGGTAACCAGCCCTTAAACTTCCATTCATGGCTTGAATGAAAAAAAAATTTGCATTTTTAAGTGGAAAAATGAATGGCACCCTTTGTAACTAACCTCCTCATTAAGTTTTCCTCAGTCTTCCTTTGGGCTTCCCAGTTCACTAGATTACACCAAGCTTACAGTGCAGCACAGTTGAACAGTCTGTATTTTCATCTTCTTCCCTAGGAACTGTCAAGGTCAATCTACTAATCAGTTCATTTTTCTCAGAGATCCACAAGGGCTGATTACCCCAAGGGCATTACTACTTAATATTCAGGGTTGAAATAGAAGACAGTTAAGTTTGATGCTAATTAAAGCTGGAGATTTTCATCCCCAGAAGCCCACAATGAAGTCAGTTTTAGTGTTAGAATGGGGTTTGCACCACCTATTTTTTTCACTTTTACCATTTCAGAAATTTCTTCCGGAATTAAATGTGCCAGACCTTTTCTCTGCCTGGTTTAATGGTCTGAGACACATTTGGTTAGCTTTAAAGATCTCTGCTACTATTTCAAAGGTCATCAGACACCTTACACATCCTTTTCTTCATGAAGTCTGGAGGGACATTTGTGAATATCCAGCAAACTCTGCATTTTAAAGCATTCACAACACACAGTCTGCTTCCTCTTGAAACTTTGTCCTTCACAGCACATCTTAGTGGGCTTGAATGAGTTTGGAGGATCAGAGAATTTACCTTGGCCTCACCCAAGCAAAGCTGGTTATGATATCCCTGATACGTATGCAAAGATCACTGAAGACCTCTTCGAAACACTGTAAAATCAGTGGGAAGACTGCCACTTTTTTAAATGGGTTTCAGATCACACCTTACAAAGACAAGAAAAATTGAAGGTTTTTATGTCCCTAATGTATATTCATATTTTCAGGTATCTTTACCTTATGGAGTTCCTGCCATTCCTCATTTACCCCTAGATATGTAGAATAATTACTCTCGATACACTTCAGGAACTATCAATAGCCTATTAACTTGTCATTTCCAGATCTATACACAGGGCGCTGCATCACCCTCTGTGTCACTGACATTTGATGCCCTGTTATTTGCTTTTCTTGGTAGGGCCAGGGTCTCTGAGGGACAAAGGATTGGAAGTAATGTGCTGCACCCATTAAAATTAATTGCATGCAAACATTAGAAACCAGCCACCCATTTCAGTCATGAAATATGGATAAGGATTTGCTGAAAGCCATTTATATTAAATTACTTTTATGATAATATTTAACTTTTTGGTATTAAATATTTAGTGCCCTTTTGCTTCCCCAATGTGATGAATCTTCAAGCTCCCATATTTTTGACAGAAATACAGGAAGTGGCTCACTAGTACCTTCAACACTTGTCTTTGAACGCACAAGGTGATTCTTAAGAGCAGGGATAGACAAATAAGCCAGAGCCATGAGCACTTGCATGATGCAGCACTGGACTAGGTGCCAACCAGTTTGGATTAGGGTAAGGCATGCATCCTTTGTGTGCACTGCAGCCTTCCTCAGAAGATCTCAAAGGAGACATCACTAACTTGTATTAATTTACCCTCCACAGCCTACATAAAAGGTAACTAACATCTTCCATATGTGTGACCTGCCTTTGTCACCAGATGAATCCCTTCCTGCTCATGAGCCAGCAATGGGCAGGCACAGTGCCCATTCCTGCCCACCCCAGATCCCCTCGCAGTCCCAGGGCAGGGCTGCAGCCTCCGTACTTGAGCGTCCCCAGCAGTACATTCACAATCACTCCCAGCCCAGCGGTTTTGCCAAGAGCTCTCTCAGAGGATTTGCTGTTCTCTGGGGCATCAGAGAATCTGCGGCCAAATGCAGAACATCAAATGCCAGAGACCAGCTCCAGTCTCACTTCCATGTTACAGCCAAGAAGAAGCCAAGAAAAAGCTTGGTGTTACAACAGCAGCACCATTTAGCTTAACCAGGAGCTCTTACTATAGTAGAGTTGGGATTGGCACACACACATGCACAAAAAAACCTTTTCCTTCATTGCCTTTTTCCTTTATGTTCCACAGTAATTCAAAGGGAAGAAAACATCAAAAGCAATTCTGTATCTTGGCTCCACTTGTCTTCCTAATTTAAGCAAACTTGGTGTTGACTTAAGTTCCCAGTTAGTTAACATGGGAGCTCTCTGTGTACCAGCTGCCTCTGCTAATATGATGATCAAAACCAATAGCTCAGATTATGTTTCACTAACAGCAAAAGAGATGCTTCAGCTGCTCAAAAGGGAAAGACTGGAGTGGGATCAGCATTTCTGGTGTTGAAATATTGGCCTCTGAACAGCCTGGAGCAACAGTATGATACACAGAAAAGCACCCAGCTGCTGGTTGTGAACAGAATTTCAAGTGAAAGACCATGCAAATAAACCCCATCTTATCACTGGCAGTATCAAAGATTATAGAAGGCACATTCACTGTGCTACACAAAGGTTCTCAGTCCTGGGGATGCAGCGGAATTAACCACAGGAATATTAACTGACTGGGGAAGCTGACATTACTTGCCCTCTTGTTAAAGAAGTGTATCTGACTGGGTGGCTGAAAAGCTGGCTGGAGCAGTTTAATCACACCTGTAGCAAGTATTTCATATTGTTCGTAGGCATCTATGCTTAGTTCACATTTAATTTCACTTAAATGAGAAACTGCTATACAGTGTTGAAATACTAAATTAATATTTATAGGTGTTTACTTAACATTAACAGCAAGCAACTGTGTGGAGTATACATCTTGTGAATATAATCTGGGGCTGCAAAATTAGAGGTGAAATCAGACTCGACCTGGGCAAAGCCAGCTCAGAGTGGGGTCCATCTCTTTTACATCTGAGTCAAGTAAAGACTGAACACCTCCAGCCATATAGCACAAACAGGCTGAAAGCTCCCCTCCAGTCTCAAAGAGAAGCCACCTCCGCTGCTTGAATCAGAATAGTTAGTTCCTCCCCCATCCACTCACACTGAAATGAACTGTCAGGTTTCTTCCTCTTCTCTCCAAAGATAAGGAAAAGCTGGTATAGCCCTAATGAGCGCTGCGGTACCTTTTTGGAAGTATCCAGCATGTTTCTTCATTTCCTCAAGTGCTTCAAGGAGAGTTTAGACTACACATAAAGCTCAGTCACTGTCAGCAATAATCAGAGGAGCAGCTCTGTTTCTCTTTGCCTTATTCAACCAAAGCTCATGGATAAAAAACAGGTGCTTGAAGTTGAATTCAAGCAAGTTAGGCCAACTGGCAGAGTGCGCCGCTCGTGGAATTTGCAGTTATGGTGCAGGTACCTTAGGCTACCAATATAAAAGTCCATTTGGTCAATGCTGTGCATAGATAAAGAGAGTTCCTCAGTCTGATGGCAAAGTTTCGCAGTGCTTTGTAGGAAAATCCAGCTAGTGAAGAAAGCTACAGTACATTAGCTCAGCTACAGGGGTTATGGCAAATGCACCTACCAGTCTTCAGCTCTGTACACGAGCTTCCCAGAGGACATGGAATTAAGTTCTTAGTCTCGGTCTCTATCCTCAACATGTTCAATGGCTTGAGGCCAAAATAAGCTAGAAGCTAGGCACCCAGAAAATGAGAAACACGCACATGCTGTGTTTGAAAAAACTGGTTTAAATGACTTGCCAACTTCCTAATAGAAACCTCCTATGAAGATTTGTTTCACAATAGATGAAGAAATGGAGAAGCAAGCGTAACATCTACTTCTGTAATGTCAGGCAGCTGCCAATTCATAAGAACCTCCTTTTCTTCCTGACACTCCTTGCCTTATTGACTGCACATTGTTTAACAACTCCAACATACAACAAAGGCATCTCACATAAAATGATTTCATGCCCTGTGTAAGCCTGACTCAGTCCAAAAGCAGGGCCCATGCTGTGCTGTGAATGAGACTCCATGAGAAAAGGTATGCCATCGCATCATCAAAGAGTACACTGTGAAGTGTAGAAGAACAACCTAAGATTTCAAGGGCAAGCTTGGTCACATCTACATTTCTTGCTGGGGCTAAGACCCCGTTATCCAAGATGTCCTACTTATATTGCCAGATGGTGTAGTGACTTAGAGTGAAAAGGTGAGCAAGCACAACACAACGTGGAAATCAACCAGTTTGAGTTTGAGTGCCACCTAGGCCCCTGAGCTCATATGAAAACATAACCTTTCTTAATAGATCATTTACTGATCTTTGGCTAGTGGAATTCACAGGCTGAATGTTCTTCCTGCTTTGCGTTAAGTCTCAAGCTTTTCTCAAATAGTGTTACGCAAGAGTGTGAGCTGAAAAGCAAGTTCTCACTGATTTTGGTGGAGGCAAGGCCAGATCCTACGTGAGAACAATGATCCATCACATCTGCCAATCTGCTCCTAAGGACCTTGACCCAATCCATAAAATCATTACTCTCTTCTCCTGCTTGAAGAGGTACCTCTTCAAGCATCACTTTGCACAGGATAGAGCTGTAAAAATCCAGTTCGTTTGCATTGTTTAAAAGTTGTCTTTGAGTGTACAAACTCTGCATGCTGTCGGTGGGAAGGATCAGAGACTCCTGTTCCTCCTGCCCTCCATCCCCTCTGTTTTCCTTTGTACCTTCTCTGGGGTATGTCAGGGCGTTCATAGAGCAGAAGCAGAAAATGGCCTAGTGGCTTAGGGGGTCTACAAATTCTTATCACAGAAACAGCAGGTAATAATTATGGCTCTGCACTCACTGGGGCAACAGAGTCCAGGGGCATTTATCCATAGAGGAAAAAGGGAGTACATTGCCTGGCCATGTAAAGAGTTTTGTGCTATAGTGACAGCACATTAAAAATATTTAAGAGAGGCTGTTCACACAAAATCAGAATATATCATAGGTATCTTCTTTGTATGCAGCAGAGTGGGCCTAGGTGTCGAGCTACCTTTCGGCTTGCTGCAGGTAAGACATTGCAATCCTCGTGCCTTAGGCCTCATCCTCAGAACCTTTCAGCTGTTCTGACCAGGCTCTGCCAGATCCCAGCAGCTTCTTAGCTCTGCTACTGTGTATGATTTCCTCACTGGATGAGTGCAAGCGTGCTGTAATTCCCAGTCGTAGGCTACCGACGTCCAGTGTCAGGCTGAGAGCAAATGATCCAGTGTATGCCCGGTGCTTGCAAAAGCACAACCTTTGCTCATACGTAGCAAGTAACTTTGGCTGTAAGTAAGTGGCATGTCTTGGCAGAGTAAACACCAGTCATTGGAGGCTAGTGACATTTTGCCTGCCACTGTGTACAGATGCTCACTTGTTACAAGTACATGTTGCACTTGTCTCATGCTTTGTAAGCAATCAGCCCTTTGCTTGGATTTAGGTGAAATGGTCTGAAAAGGGACAAAAGTTCGTGGTGTGGAGCAGCAGCTTAAGCAGTGGTTTTGATGTCTGCCCAAACAGCCACTAGAGGCAAAAGAAATGCCAATCCAGAGCTGGCAGAGCGTTTCAAGTGCTTTGAGTGCACACAACTGCATGATGGAAGTGACAATCAGATGATGCTCCAGTCATCTTTTCTCATTGGAAAAAGCTTAAATGGCTTAAATGCACAGTCATTTTCTAGGAGACAAAACTATTCTAGGGAAAAAGGTTTTGTTTGAGGGCTTGAGGGGGGTACTGAACAAGCCAAAACATATTTTAAAGGAATCATTCATAACCAGTGCTTGTGTTAGAAATTTCTAGGGGAAAATTAAGCATATTAGGAAAGTGGACAGCATTAAAAGCATAGACATGAGTTTAAACCTCTATTGGAAGACTAAAACATTTAAAGAGTTGCATATCTGATATAATTCCATCTTTTCTTTTCATGAAAGCCAACCCCTAAATCATCTTGGTTATCCCAGTCTCCAGAAATAAATGAGAAAGAAAGAAATTTAATTCTCAGAATAAAATCATGCTTTTAATCAGCTTACAAAACTTTCAGATCCTAATGTTCTGAATACTACCTTGTTATTTTTTCTAGAACTCATAACTTGACTTGATTATCCTGAAAAAATATTTATTGAGATAAGTGTCATCAAACGAGGGCCTTCTAAAACTATATCAGTTCTTCTGTTGACTCTGGCAAGGTGTTCCTGGAACTTCTGCCATCTCCACTGAGCTCGTCCAGTTGTCACTGTGGGGCCCTCTCCAGCATATGGCGAAGGAATAGATGCCCACACACGTCCTTTATCTGTCTGAAGGAAGAGCTATGCTGCTACAGGCACAGCTGTGGATGGAGCATACAGCAGGGATGGGCATGTTCTGACTTGATTTAATACTGCATTTTGCTGGGCAGAAAAATATCCCAGTGTAAAAATGTCTTTGGCAGAACTTCACCCTGCAATGTCGATCCTCCCTTTCCATCCCCCCACATCTCAAACAGCTGTGGTGCTCTCTCCAGTGTTACTCTAATGCCAAAATATTTGCTCATATCACAGAGATTTTAGGGATACAAGCGAGTGTGTGTCTGTGTGTGTGTGTAATGATTTTCGGAATATCTCCCCCACTGTCAGTGGAAAGGCACCAGGAAGGAAGGATCCAGAATGTCTGCAAGAACAGGTGAATTAGTCACCTTTAAAGAAAGAAGTACCTGCCAGAAATTCTCCTCTTTAACACTCCACAGACCTCTCCTTCCCTTCCCATGTCAGCAAAATGTGCTTAATGGATCATACTGAACCTTTGCAGAATAGCAGCTGCTCATTTTACAGATTTAATAAATTAAAGGCCAGATTCAATGGGCTATGGGTCTGCTAGTGCCAGACATGAATTGCTCCAAAAGCACATGCTAGATCTGGGCTGTTGTGTGATCTTTGCTTTCCCAGACTACAGGCCAAGAATTCGAGGTAAAAGGCCAGCCATGGCAGTAGCGAAGTAAGAGTTTGTCAAAATCAATAGAGAAGGTGCCACGCTTGTGAGCTGAGCTCGGTAGTATACATTTTATGGTTCCAAGCAGTAACCCAGTTTAGAAAAAAACCTCTGCATTTATTCAGCAAAGGACTTGTAGTTGTATCATTGCTAATGGATTTTGAAAAAATAAATGTTGTCAAAGAATTGCCTGAGCCTCTCTGGTTATCCACAGTTGAGCTGAGTTCTTAGCCACATAAGCCAAGGTGAAGTATTAATGATCTTGGTCCAAGGAAGCACTTGATCACATCCCGAACTTTGGTATTATAACTAGTCCCATTGGAACCTATTGCACAGCTCCAACGCTTAAAGGTAGACACGTGTCTAAGTATTTTCCTGCCTAAATCCTTAAAAGGAAGAGCTAATATTTATAAACAGGAGACAAGCCGAATAAAGGCAGAAAGTGATCCAGACCAAGGAAAAATGGAGACCAGTAAATGCAATTGCAAAGTGTTTCCAATCAACGGAGAAAGTGTAGAGACACTAGGGGGATGCAAGACAAAGCTCTAGGTGTAGACATTAGATGCTGTACATGAGTTGCAATACGGAGTAACAATGCAGCAAAAGGACAGCTTTTCCCAAATGCTTGGGCACAGTATTGCCACTGAGGAAATTAATTGAATTAGATTAATAAGAATATGAAAGTCCCCTTTGCAAACATAACTGCTCACACACACACCAGTGCAATTATTTTGTGTTTAAGTGACAGGAGAAATTTGTGTGTGAAATTAGCAAGGAGAAGCACAAGACAAACAAATAGCACGGGAAAGCGCTAACTGCACAGTCAATGCGGCAAAGATCCTGTGTTCTGCCTATGACTCAAGGAATGAAATAGAAAAGTTAAGAGCTCACACCATGAGCTCCCAGCAGCGTGACTGTTTATGTGCAACAAAAGGACTAAATAAATACAAGGAAATGGGGAAAAAAAAGTTCCATCAGCAATTTTTAACCATATGTTTTCTAAAGAAATATCCTCGCATGGAGCTTTAGCTCCACTTACTGGCTGTAAATTAAAGTCCTTATATATAGTCAAAGGACAGCTCTCAAATAATTTTTACTGCCTTCAGTCTGATCTCCCTTCCCGTCCAGCTGAGCTACCCTGACTGACCTTGGTGCAGCACAAATCGGGGCACAGCAGGCAGTAGAAGTCGGTGAGGTCCGCATGAGCAGCCACACCAGCATTCACCACATCCATGGTGCTCCAAGCTCCCCCAGGGTAACTGACTGCTACCAAGTGGGTCCACAGCTGGCAAGACAAACAGGCATACCTGGGTGTGGAACATAGCAAAGGCAAGGCAGAGCGAATGCAACTGCGGTTCATGAGGCAGAGAGATCATGAACAAGTCCTCATACACTTGCAAGACCTGAGTATTTATCTGCGTGAAGCAGCGGCCATGCTGCCTCAGCACGAGCAATGCCTTTCCAAAGGTACTACAAAGGGTGCGTGCCTTGTATCACGGAGCAATGGGGACACTGCTGTGCTTATCTGCCTTGGCTCCTCCTCAGCACCACAACTGGATTTGCGGATTGAATTACCTTAATCCTCCTCAGTCTCACCATGGAGCACCTAGGTAGCATGCCAGCCCAGACACTTAGGAAGAACCAGAAATGCCAGACAGAAGATGAGCTACAGTGGCCAAAAGTGGGTAAGGAAACAGCTGGGAGGAACTGAGTTACCCATGTGCTAGGGCCAGTGGCTGACTCTTGGTACCTATAGATAGCTGATCAGAGAACAGCAGGGTAGCTTGAAGTTATACCAGCACTATTCAAGGGATCCCAGCAGTTACCCATTCAGGCACAGGGAAGCACTCATGATCCAAAGACCTAGAGAGAAGCTCAGTAGCAGAAAGAAGAAAAATCCCTTCCAAACTAGGGAGAACAGCACATGCTGTCAGTGGACCATGTAAGGACATTGTATTACCCGAACTAAGCCAACCTCCTGTTCTTCAGAACTGTACCTTCGGGATGTGTGAATAGCTTTACAGTTGCATATTTTCACAAACTCTTTTTGACCTTCAGCAGGGTGAAACAGGCTGGGGATTTCCCTCCAGATTTCCTAGCCATGCCCCGATTCTTGTGGGAGGACTCCCACGAGCGTGAGTTAACCGCCTGCTGTTCTTGCTCACAGTCACTTGCTTCACCCAAGTGCCTGACACCCGTCGCGGTCTGACAGGCGATGGCGGTACCTGCAGGCCATGGGTAGAAAACACCGTCGCTGTGATCACTCTGAGCCTGCAGGGAGTCGAGGCTGCCTCTTGACCTGCTCATTTGAGGTAAAAAAAGCTGCAGCACAACTGTACTAGCAAAGCAGTCGTCTTTAGGTCAGAGTTAGCTGAACCCAGCGTGACCTTATTTCTGCTCATTTTTCTAGCATAGAGAAGCCCAAAGGCATAATGCAAAGTAACATGTATTAAGAGGGACTACCTTAGAAAGGTTACCTCTTCACTTAATCATACATTTCAGTTATTGCTCAATTAACATACCTCATGCATTTGCATCCCTCTATTACAGCTGCGGTATCTTTAGACCTGGAGCTGTATGGCTCTGCGCCAGGCATTTACTGTTATCTGCTCAGATAGGTAAATCATTTTCTTTAGTGCAGACTGTCAGCATGTATCCTTACCCATTATCCAGAGGATAATTTCTGTGGTCTTTTATGAGGAAGTATGCCAGGTATGTAATACAGCAAGAGCACCCTTGTTTCTCCTCAGCTCCCTATCTGCCCTAGGGCTGGAGGTATGCCAGGTTGTGTGCAGGTTCAGGACTGCCATGGTTTAACCGCAGCTGGCAACTAAGCACCATGCAGCCAACTCTCCAGCCCCACCCCGCCCCAGTGGGAAAAGGGCAAGAATTGGAAAAAAAGTAAAACCCATGGGTTGAGATAAAGACAGTTTAATAAAACAGCAGAGGAAAATAAATAAATAAATAAATAAATAAATAAATAAATAAATAAATGATAGAATAAACAAAAGAAGTGATGCACAATGGAATTGCTCACCACCTGCTGACGAATGCCCAGCTTGTCCTCGAGCAGCAATCACTGCTCCCCAGCCAACTCCCCCTCAGTTTATACACTGAGCATGATGTTGTATGGACTGGAATAGGCCTTGGGCCAGTTGGGGTCAGCTGTCCCAGCTGTGTCCCCTCCCAGCTTCATGTGCACCTGGCAGAGCAGGGGAAGCTGAAAAGTCCTTGGCCAGTCTAAGCACTGCTCAGCAGCAACTAAACCATCAGTGTGCTGTCAACATTCTTCTAGTACTAAATCCAAAACACAGCACTATACCAGCTACTGGGAAGAAGATTAACTGTGTCCCAGCTGAAATCAGGACAAGGGCCAAAGATGACAGCACAGGATCCCCATCTCTAAAGTCTCCTGCTCATCAGGAGCTTTGGTATTTATACGTAAGGTAACACCTAACTTCTCTGTCATGTCCGTGAGTAAGACATCCAGTACAATACTTCAGAAGTTCAGAAGGAACGATCAGGAATTTCATGAGCAGACTGCCTCTATAATAGATCAAATTATCTCTCAGCACAGGGTGAAGGATTTTATTCACTTACACAACAGCTTATCATCATAACTGTATTGCACCATACGTTAGAGCACACACATGCAAAGAGCTCCCCAGGCAGTACTACCCAGCACAGGCCCAGAGAGAATTAGCTGCAAGTCATACAGAGCTTCTTGCTAAGCTGATCATGCTGCTTTCAGGACAAAAGCCAGTATCTCCAGGCAGAGCTACTGTCCTACCTATCTGCACCAGCCTACGTAGTGGTCATGCAGAGACCTCGGGTCCATGCTCCAGCGCAGTGTACCTGAGCCTTCTGTTGCTTATGATCCAACAAAAAGCATTTGTAAGCATGGCAAGCGAGTCACAGGTTTTGTCCAAAGTGAACTCTGGAAGCACAGACTGGTTTTAGCGCATCTCTCTTTTGCCTCTCCAGATGAAGCCCATCCACCACTTCACATTCAAACTTTACCAGTTTATACACAGTACAACTACTGCCAGGCTGCTTGTCACTGCAAGTGGCTGAATCTTACAAGCGGTGTTACAGAAAGATGAACTGGGTTCAAAACAGGAATACTGTGTGTGTCTGTCCTTTGGGACATGACCTTCCATATCCATAGGGAAGAAACTGTATATTGAGTAATGGATGCACACTGGCGTAAAACTACTTTGCACAAACAACTGCCATGTTCAGACTTACAAGGCGGTTTGAGTCAGTTGATAAAGTTTAGATGTTGCTGTTCTGGTGAATGGGAGAGTGAGTTCATGCTCCCACAGCTCCATATGCAGAGCTCAAGGTCTATGTTTTACTTCATTTTCCAGTATGAGGCACCGAGGCTTTATGCTAGCTATCTCCACAGGGACATATCATTCCCCAAAAAAGCCAGGAGAAAAAACATAATCACAAAAGCCCTTCTAATAGAAATACATAGCCATAAAGGACAAGGAGAAAAAACCTTTGAAACTGAAGAAAGCTTTGCTTGCCCAGAAACGTTTACCCATTTAATATAAAGCCTCAGGAAGGAAATGCAATAATCTACAATATTATCACTGAACTGCTGTATTATCTAAAATATACATTAAAAAGTCGTCCTGATGTGAGACAAAATATCATTAACTTCCTGATCTTTAGAGCAGCCAAGTCCTTCAAGGGATACTTAACATCAAAGCATAGCATATCTCACTTCTTTCAGCTGAAATGGCTCTGTACAAAGTATAAAAGAAAACCAGGCCTTACTTCTATTAAGCATGAAAGCGGAAGACTACAACAGAAATTTTTGATCTTCCCATACCTCTGAAATGGAATAATTACACAGAAGGAGAACAACTTCATCAAGAAATTGCCCAGCAGTTTTCAGTTGGAATATGATTTTTGTTTTTCCTTTTTTCCCCTTTCTATATTCATTCTGGTGTTTCAGATAAAGTTAACAGTATGAAAATGTGCCTACTCACCAGAAAAGCCTCAGGAATAAACGGATATGGAGTTCCCTAGGTGAAAATGACTGGAAGAGATTGCAGGATACATAGTTTACAACTTGTGTCTAACTATTTAGAGTGAGATTCTTCTTGTTCAGAAGTTGAGCTCAATGTCTTTGTATTGCTTAAGTCCTACAAGGAGTATTAAAATGGTGCAGAGGCCTTGAGCTGGCCAAGTGTACAGTTGTTCATTCTAAGTAGCAAGCCTTGTCTACAGCCAAATGATCCATTAGATTTATGGCAAATCCAGATGAGATTGGTAAAGATTAAGGGATTAAAATCAATATACCATTTCAACATAGATTTAAAGGTCTGATATTCTCGAAAAACAGTGGGGGAATAGTAGGTACTTTATCAGGAGTCACAATCCATTTCTACTTGCTGAGCGTGCAAATTAAAATGCCTACTGCAAAACAGCAGTACTGAACATCTCTTCAAGAACAGCTAAAGATCAAAATATTATGGGAGAAGGCCTACATCTCATCTTCTCTCCTAAAGATGTATCCCCCTACAGTGAAGACTTCTGAGTCCACCTTCTCCTCACCAGGGGATTTACCACCTACTCCCCTACCCCCAGCATCATGGGCAGCACCAATGCTTTACTCACCAGACACGCTTCTCCCACGAAACAAGGTGATGCACATATATAGAAGGGAGGAAATAGAATTTAGTATTAATTTGGGGTCACTGTTCCATGAAGATTGCTCAAAAATGTCATAATTTATGCAAGGATGCTGGTTTTGTCTTGATTATTATTACTAATGTGGAAAAGATAGTGGGATGTCGAGCAGATGACACAGAACAGGGAAAGAAGTCTGGGCATGTAACTTCACTATTCCTTTTAAAAAAGGACTTCAAAATCTCTAGGTCTGTAGACAATTTTGACTTCTAAGAAATGAAATGCAGTTGTACACTGGCCCATTTTAAGATCTAGGTACCTGGAATTGTCCCCTTGTGCTTAAGGGAGCTTAACTAACACAATATTTAGACACCTAAGAGATCTATAAAGCAAAAGCACACAGGATAATCCCCTAGCACGCATTTCAGAATGTCAGATGGTCCATGTTCTAAACTGACTGAACCCTTAGATCAAATTTGCAGACATATCACTGTTTTCACATACTACTCCTCTCCAGCCTGATGTTAAGTGATATTCATTAAAACGGGTGATGTAGTTCGGGTAAAGGGAATAATACAGAGGAGGACTCAAATAGCTGAGAGCCTGGCATGAAGTGTGAATGGGCCATCCTCGTAGCCCACCTGACAACACAGTTCGCGGCGGTGTTGTCACACACATCCTGCAGCACCAGGAGTGACGTCGGCTAAACGTGAAAGCTCTTTCCTTTCTCAATTCTTAGTCATGCTTATGGTTACTGTGTAGCTCTCACTCCTGCAGGCTGAGATCTGACAGCCAAAAAAGGGCTATTGGATGAATTTCACTTTTCTCTCTGCTTAAGTCTCAGCTAATTCTTCAGCTGTGTCAGTTGGGACTTGACTGTGACATAAAGCTTGCAGTGGCTCCCTGCAAAGGAATAAACTTCACCCTTGATGCTGTATAGATTTCAGTGGCTGAGTTTATCATTCATCTGAGAAATCTTTAACAGAAATATTATTACCGGACATATAGGTGGGGGTATGAACGAGATATGAATGGAAATGTGGATATATGAAAGCACCAGGAAAAAATGTCAGAACAAGGGTCAAAGGACTGGTGTGCATTAATTGCTACAGACCACCCTATCTGTGATTTTATGCAAACAATCAAAAAAGGGAAGAAAAAATTCACTTAAACATAAGGTGGAGGTGGAGAACAGTGCTGGAGCCATAATATACTCAGGTAAGGATAAATTGAAATTAATGAGTTTTGCCTAAAACCTATGTGGGGCAAGAAAAAATACAAGGCAACAGGCCCAAACATTATGAACTCTACATAAGGCATGGGTATTTCTTACATTCCTCATTTTTAACTACAATAACATACCACTGCAGAAAAATTTCAGAATGAGCCTGTGTATATTTACTTCCTTCTTCATAAATAAGTCATTTTCTCCATCCCTTTATTGTCTGGTCTCATTCTACTTTATCAGCATCTTCTCTTTCTGGGGTGTCAAACAGTGAAAGAAATATTTCCAGAGTTCCTTCTGTGCTCACCCTCTTCAAAAATTGTGCCTTCTGATCTACTTGGAAAGTTGCTGTTTGTTGTGTGAGTCTCATAACAAGCACGTAAGCAGTTTGCAACACACAGGGCAGAGGGCTTTGTTTGCAGGTCTGATGCTTCTTTTTAAAAAGGTGTTAAAAGAAGAGTCAATAGGTCCTTGGCAGCTGCTTAAAGCATGTTGCGAAGCCTCTGGAGTGACGGGCATTTCTTCACTAGAAATATTTCAACACCAGAGAGAGACCCAGGACCGCTACTGTTCTTTGCAGCATTTGCTCTAATAGCAGTAGCAAAGGAGACTTTGGCTCCTGCTATGGGAGGATTTATGGGTGCTCTCCCTAGCCCTGCCAAAACTCACAGTGAGGCTTTAGGAGAGCTGCTGACACGACCAAAGCGCAGAGCAGACACCTGTCCTAAGGACAGACTCTGATAGCCAGACTGCATCGCTTGTGATAACGGCCAGCTCAATCTTGTCAGAATAAAAGGTGTGATGTACAGCTCCTACCTGTGGCAAATTAGGAGTAACCGCTGCTGGTCCAAGAAGACTGAGTCTTCCTTTCATTCCCACCACAGTACATATGTCCTAAATCCAAGTTGCAGCTGAGTGAAAGAGGAAGACCTGGACAGGATAGGTGGGTTATGCTGACCAGTTGGCAGGGACAGGTTGTTGTCCTGACTCCTGTAGCAGCAAACAGGTCATCCTCACTCCAGCCTGACCTCATCGCAGACTGGCAGCCCACTGCCAGGAAGGCGGAGGCAGGAGAAGCACGCTGTTTCCCAGCCTCACGCTTGGTGAGAGGAGCAGCAGATGAAGGATGCAGGAGCGAACGTGTACACATTGCACACGGGTGATTCTCAGCCCATTCATTTGCTGCCTGTCTACCACTGGCACAGTTAAAGAATTAGGTCCCCTTAAAACAATCAAGTAACAGAAGACATTCTCTAAGTTTTTCTTAAAGGTGTAATTGAAGACAGAGTGGGTTTGACTGCCACACGAAACGAGTCATGTTGGAAAGGAACTACTTACCCCATGTAATGTCACATTATTCTGGCTCGTGAAGGAGGCCACTTACCAACGTAATGAAAGAACAGGAGGAAAGCAATGGGCTAGGAGCAAGACAGAGCATGAAGGGAAAAGCAGGAGAGGTTAAAGAGAATGAGGAGGTACAACTGAGCTCTCAAGTCCACTGCCACATAATGTAACATACTCAACTGATCGACTGAACATAACGTTGCAATGCTAATGCAGAAACAAGAGAGGTAACTCAGCCATTTCACTATCTGCAGCTACCGCAGTTAATCAAATTTCGACATTGCAGTTTTCTTTCCCCTTTGTTCCACTCCAGACTGAAGCAACGCAGAGACAGGATTTTCCTGCAAACCAGCAGGGGCCAAAGCAGCAGATGGGGACAGACCTGTTCCTTGCCAGTCCTGGTTCCCTCTTCACAACATCGTTTCCTGTGCTGTGCCTGGTGCTGTTAAAATCCCTGCAGGCAAGGGAGAGAGGATAGCTTGTAAGACAAGCACAGCATGTGAGCTGTGACTTTTGTCTTTACTTCTAGTCCAGGTCCCTGAGTCACAGATTATGTGTTAATTCTCAAAGCAAGAAGATATGCCTCAACGGCTTCAACAGTCACAGTTTTAAAAAATAAATCTTCTGTTTCTTCTAGCAGCTCACGACTTCAGTCTCTCTTTAGATTTCTGTATTATCCTTATTATTGTTCAAATCAAGGCAGCAGATTTACTGGCACCATAACCTGGAAGACTGACAGAGAGGCTCGCTCAGAGTATGCGTTTCCTACGTTCCACCATGCCTGGGCTGGACTGACTGTGTCCTCCCAGAAGTAAGAGCTGTTTTTCTTGCTTTTGCCAGACCTTTTTCAGCACAAGGTTATATGGGGTTGTACACACCACCCCGTTGGAGCAGCTCTCATGAGGAAAGCCCACACTGAATACCGTGGCATGCTTTCTGCAGCAATTACCCAGCTGGTGCTGTTTCCACATCTCTGCAGATTTTTGTTGACACTAACAGAATGGTAAATCAAACAGAACTACCTTCATTTCTGATGCAATAGAAACATGGCCGTTGTGCAGCCTAAGCTCACTCCTTTTGTACACTTGAAGACAGTTTCTCCTATTTTATTCTGGGGTATGCAACAGAAGGGAGAACACCAGATGATTTGCCAAATGGAGAGGAATTAAACTGTGCCAAGTGCTATCTGGAGTTTACTCACAGACACATACGCCCATATCACAAACTGTCTCACTGCAATATTTTTCCACTAAAACTAAAAATGGTGCAAGATGCATTATTGTGCATTTCTTCATGGATTACAAGCTTCCTATGTACTCCAACGCCTTTGTATTGGTAATATGTGCCCTGCTGGTTTTGAAATGCATGTTGGTACATCTGACCCTGGCTGCTATCTGTCAGCAGTGAAAGTGTTAATGCATCAGATACTATAAAGCTTCACAAAAAATAGCACCCCACCAACTACGGCTTATTCCTTGGGAGGCAGATAACGCTCTGCTTATCATTTTGACTCAACTCCTCTGAGTTCTCTTACGGTTCTGCTGATTTTTTACACCACACCCCAGCACCAGCTGTTCCCAAGCAGTGGGCACCCGTGTGTCCTGCAAACGAAGCGCCTTTGCGGGTCTGTAAGTATATTAGAAATGGCTGGGCTTTCAAAGCTGGGCTTGTTCAAATACATAGCCCATCTTGTAATTGTCTGTCAGCTTGATTTACAATGACAGTTGTGATGGGTTTGGAGATTTCAATCCAAAAGGCTCTCTGAAATAAATGAGGGGAAAAGTCAATCCAGTGAGACAACTCGATTTGTTAATATCATCAAAGAACAGGGAATGGTTTAGGCAACACATCAGCCCCAAACAAAATGCACTCAGGACAAAAGCAGCCCAGACAGAGGCAGTTTATAAAACAAGTCACAACAGCTGTAGAAATTATAGAAGCAGACGGAGGAATGAAGGTCAGGAGGAGGAAATAAAAAAAAAATCAGTCTATACAGAAGCAAAGGAAGGAATGAGCAAGAACATTTGAGTTCTGGAGATTTTGACCTTTCAAATGCTTTATGTCATTTGTGGAACATAAGAATCCAAATCGTATGTTATGGGCTTGAATTGGTGGCACTGTGAATCTTCCAGTCAACCACAGTTTGCTTCAGAAACATCGTGCCCGACCATTTTATTTTTGTAAAATCCTGAAACTCTGGTTAAACATTGGGAAGGGAGGTAAAGGAGAAGGGAGGAAGATGCTCATGGAGACCTCCATGTTCCTTGGTGGTTCTCTGGAGCAACAGACCCTCATCTTCACTCCCAAGGCCCTGAACACCTTGCATTTTGCAGCCATTGCCTTTCCATTTTTAAAGTGAATAGAGACACACCAGATGCAGTAAGGTTACCCAAAACTGAGAGGACTAAAGGAAAACCTATTTTGCACCTATGGCAAGAGCTTGTCAGCAGGTGCAAAAATGTTAACACTTTGTTTTCCAGCCACAGCTGTCAAGTCTCACTCCTGTGTTTTTTCTTTGTTTAGACTAACACATCTGAGACTTTCGCTGAACTAGAATAATTCAAGGACATTTTTGGCTTTGTTCAGATGGAATAAACAGCAATAAAAAGTAAAGCAAAGCTGACTTCAAAATCTATCACATATTTTATACAGAAATTTATATATTAGAATAGGATAGTTTTTGAAAGAGCCACAATAAATTAATACACGAATTATAATCTTGATTCTTCACATAGACCCAACTAACTGATTTGGATAGTTTATTACTTTGCCACAGGGATCCTCCCCTCTCCTACTTCTGATTTCTGTGCTTTGCTGTTAGACTACAAGAACTCAGTAAGTCAAACATTTAGCCTCATCAGCAAACAGCTGCTTGGTGATAGCAGTTTATGCATGCCAGTTTTGAACTTGACATTGCAAACTGCAAAGTGCTGTGGTCTGTCTTTAGGTCCTGTTAGTCAAAAGGTTAACCCTGTTGGTAACTAATGCATGCACAGAGAGACATTTTGTTCAAAATCAAGTTTCTCCAAAATGAACTACAGAGTAAGTCTCCATTTATTAGCACCACAACAAAGTCATCTCTGTCCTCTTGCCACTGAAGAACAAGGACTTTTGAATGCCTGATTCCAGTCAGCAAGGGGACCACATATATATGCCAAATTTCCAATCCAAAGTCCCATTCCTAGTGCTCCAATTCCTCTCTTCCCTTGTATAGCTAAGGCACTCTTCTTCACTCCTTGAGGAGGTTTAATTATTTCTGGATTTAAAACCCTTTTTCTCCATTTGGAAATTATGTCCATATAGTTTTCGGTGACAATGTTTACAAAAAAGTTCTTTTTTTCAGATCAGGAGGAGTATATTTTTAAAAGAATAACATTCTGTTCCAATTTCTGTTGAAAAATATTTTACCTTAGAAAATCAGAGGAAAACATAAACCAAAGACTGTGTGCAAATATGTGTTTCAAATAAACCGATATACGAAAAAACAGATGGTGCTTTTCATCGACCTTAATTCTCCTTCTTTACATCAACTTCACTCCTGCTTTCCTCATCTTTAGGGACATGGTCTAGTGGTGGGATGGCAGGGCTAGGTTAAAGGTTGGACTCAATGATCTTAAAGGTCTTTTCCAACCAAAGTGATTCTATGATTCTATGATCTTCAGAGCTCAGTGCAAGTTCATTCAAGACACATCGCCATTCTCCTTCCATGACTTCCTATCTTCTTGGTGTCATCATTGAAAAATTTACCTTTCCATTCCCATGCTCTCTTAATCTCATATCGATACCTCTTTCCTGTTCCCCACTACTGCCAGAGTGCCTTTCAATCCAGACAAAAAGCAACGTTATAGCCTCAAGGCTCTACCACAGTTTCTCCAAATATATCAGGTATAACTGCGCTCCCTGTTACACAAAACCAGATCCATTAACCAGACATTTTCTTATGATTCCCTTGACTTAATTCATTGAATTTTGTCCTTGGATATTACCACTTACCTGGCAAAACCCTATGGGATCTCATTAAAATTGCTTTCTTTTGCCTTTCTCCCAGAATTGAATGTAGGACAACCATATTAATTAAAATACAGAGAGATCCCAAAGTCTCAACAACATTCCCCATGAGGAACATGCTTATAAAATTCCATCCGTTCACATTCCCCAGGATCTGGGCTTATTTTTTTGGCTGTCTGCAGCCCTCTTGGGATTGTTGGCTGGGGACTCCATCTGGGGGAAGGGAAGAACTGCTGCAGCTGCATAATGCTACTGAGATAAATCATTTAGCACATTTCCATATACTAATGGCTTTATTAAAGTCATTTAAATAGGGCTAGAGATGCTGAGGTTCAAAATCTCCGGAGAGGTTAAAAAGAAAACCAAGATGAATATAGGATTTGACAACAGCAGTCCTCAGGGCACTGTTACAGAAAGGGACAATGCAAAGGAGATTCAAACATGGCATTTTGGGATGGTAGAGAAACAATGGAAATAAAGTATAAAGGAAAAGAATAGGAAAGAAGATATGACTAAAACAGAAGTTTCCCAAAATACTGGAAGTCTTTGAAAACAATCCAAAACCAGCATACGTCAAACGTGGTATCATCAGTGTGTTGTGATCAGGCAGCTGACTTAAACTAGATTAAAACATGAAGAAGTAGATGCTTCCTCCAAACTAGCTGTTCTCTAAATTTAAAAAAAAAAATAAATGAGAGAGAGAGAGAGAGAGAGAGAAAGATTGTGAAAGGATAAAACATAAAATAGCTGGAGTTCCCTTAAAGATGAGGTGCAGCAAAAGAAAGCCTCTCTGGGAAAGCTTTCTTTCCAGGTTTCTGAAGAGTCGCTGCTTTTTAACACAGAACTCTGCTCCCCAGGAAGCTCCGCTCCTCAGGACCGTCAAACCCACAGCCTAGCCAGCAAAGTGCAGTTGCTTGGAAAGTAAGTTTCACTCTGATTCTGAAAGAAGTGGCAATTGTTTCTACCTTGTCCATGATCTGTTCAAAAGTGCAAAGACAATGTCTTAGTCTGAGAAAAGCTCCTGTGAAACATTGAAGGATTTCATAGAATCATAGAATTGTTCAGGTTGGAAAAGACCTTTAAGATCACCAAGTCCAACTGTTAACCTAACCCTGCCATCCCGCCTCAAAACCGTGTCCCTAGGCACCTCATCTACCCGTCTTTTAAATACCTCCAGGAATGGGGACTTGACCACTTCTCTGGGAAGCCCATTCCTGTGCCTGATAATGCTTTCAGTGAAGACATTTTTCCTAATGTCTAACCTAAACCTCCTCTGGCACAACTTGAGGCCATTTCCTCTCATCCTATTGCTTGTTACTTGGGAGAAGAGACCGACCCCCACCTCCCTACAGCCTCCCTTCAGGCAGTTGTAGAGGGCGATCAGGTCTCCCCTCAGCCTCCTCTTCTCCAGACTAAACAACCCCCATTCCCTCAGCCACTCCTCGTAAGACTTGTGCTCCAGACCCCTCACCAGCTTCGTTGCTCTCCTCTGGACCTGTTCCAGCAACATGTTCCAATTTCAAAGGACAGCAAGGAAAGACAACGTAAGAAGGAAGGGATGGCCAAAGCCAGCTTTCCGCAGAGTACTAGAAGCCTTTGAAATAAACTTGGAAAGGACATTCACCAAATTCAGTAGCATTTGTATGCTGAGATCTGTATAGATAAAATCAGCCTTTGAGTTCTGTATCTCCTTTGGATCCATCTGCTTCTTGACTGCTACATCTAAGTTCTACTTCAAAGCTGGTATTTTACATGCTGAAAAGAAGATGAAGAGAGAGATACAAATTAGTGCATATCTCAGTAGAAGGTTCCTGTGAACATAAAGGAGGGAGGACTGAAGGCCAGAGACTGGCTCAGTGTTCAGGAACAAATCCAAAATTATGCCATTGGCATCAGAACGCCTATTCCAGTTTTTGCTGCTGTAACTGAGAGCAGAATCCAGCTTTATTTAGCATCAGTGAAAATTTCTTCATCGTAAATATGTGCGCCAATTCTGGGTGGTCCAGCATCTTCAGAGAAAGTCTCTACCTGCACCGTGGGATTCCTGTTCTTGGGACAGAAAACTAAAAATAATCTGAGGTTTCTGAAGCATCAGTGTTCATATGCTACCCCTCTACAGGAGTCACTGCTCCCCAGCGGAGGTCAGACTTCCTCTTTCACAAATGAATGTGAGCCAGCAACCTGTTTTCGCACCTTCTGCTCAACCTTCCTTCTGCTTATCTGTGTAAAGTACAGTAGGAAATCCAAAATGAGAGGGCCATGCTAGAAGCAGGCTAACAAAGTGAAGTTCTCCTGTGGAGGCTTTGAAAGTAAGCACCAGGAAACTGGTCAAGTAGTAAATCCTACAAGGTTCTGCCTCCAGCAAGGGAAAGAATCATGGTCAGGATGCACCGGATACCTCTAGAATGCCTGAGAGAATTTGGAGTTGCACAGCAGCCATGTTGCTCCCCAGCCAGATGTCCCATAGCACAGCGCTCACCCTGTCACAGCATACGCGCTCCTCTGCTACCCCCTTGTCTACCATAAGAGGATTTCTGTAACCTACGGGAGCTGTGTGCCTGGAGCATCCTCTGGGTAGGAAGCTGCTGGGGAGAGCAGAGCAAAGATGCTTGTATCTGCCACTTGGAAACAATTTGCCAGGTGCTTGCTTGATTTTAGAACTAGCATTAAGATTTTTTTTTTTCCTAGCTGCTGAAAACATTCTTATTCCTTTTCAAAAGAGAGTGGAGCTTATTCAGCTCTCATGAAAATCCATTGACTGGTGTTAAAGATAAATTTTCCCCTCAGGACTCAAAAGTAAGCAGTCAAAGCATTCTGGCATGCAAGGAATCGTGCCTGCTCCTAAAATCCTTCCTGGGGTAGAGCATATTCTCACCCACACAAGTTCTGCTAGCTGGTACAGAGTAGGAAGCATAAAAACATCTCTGCACCTTCTCCCTCTCACCTTTCTTTTTTCTAACCACTGTCCCACCTGACTGTATGCGAGCTGCCTGCTTAGCCCTTCCCAGGCACGGCAAACAGGAAGGCAATCTCCCGCCCTTCCCCGCCACGCTTCCCCCAGCCCCAGCCACTTGCCTGAACACCACCAGACTCAACCCTACCTATAGACTGTAAAATCTCAGAGGTCCTCCCAGCTGACAGGGACTGTGGAAACATAACATGAATCTTAATGGCCTGCTATTGACAGTATCTGGGATCATCCTTGCCTGCCTGCAAGCATTTATTGAGGTCAGTAAAACCACTCTGACATTTATGTGTTGTTTGCAGAAGGAAAGGGGTGGGTAAAAGACTTACATTGGAGTCTGAGTCTCCGTTTTATCAGGAGCTATTTGAAGAGTGCTATTTGAAGAGTCAGACTAGATTTAGCGAGGAGGTTCAGGAGGGATCAACGGAGCTTTATTTCATATAGTCCTGACTTGAGGAGCAGGATTGCTTTACCTGAAATTGCTCTTGAGCTGTTCCTGGGCAGAAAACACGCGGATTTTATGCAACTTGCCACCAATTTCTTGCCTTAAAACCCTTTAGCTGATGTTTCAAACTTTCAGCCTTTGAGGATGCGTTATTTGACTTTTACAAGACAACATCTTTGATGCATCAGGGTACGCACAGAAGCCTGATAGTTGCAAAAAGGCCCAAAGCAACAGTACTGAGTAAGCACAAAAGCCAGGATATTCTTTGACATATAAATAAAAACTAAAAAATTTCCAGGGAGAAGTTCCCATCTTTATTTGTCTCCCAAGCAGTCCAGGCAATGGCAGCCTTTATCAAATCGCCGATGGCTGGGGATAACACCCTGCCATTTCGGACCATCACTGGAGAGCAGCACAACCAGGTCAGCAGACGAGAGCCCCTGCTTCAGTCATGGCAGCAGCAGCTCTGCCAAGCTGCTCTGCAGCTCGCCGAGGCCCAAGCACCTTGCAGAATAAGCCCCCTCCAGACTCTTCTGTTTGTCCTTTTGAACACGTCGGAGGGGCTATGCCAAACCAGCCCAGCCTCCTCACCTCATTGGTGAGGTTCAGCA
>NW_009269999.1:3198686-3203313 GCF_000687185.1 Egretta garzetta
CAGCAGCTTTCCTGAGCCCAAAACAAGGAAAAGGAGATAAATGAGGTCACCACTGATAAATAACATTTTCTTCATCCCTCCTCCCCAAAGCCTCAGAGTGCCGAAACTGGGATCGAAGACCTAGGTCTTCTGCTCTGGTGCTTACAAGTTCTCTGAAAGTAACAGCTGAGTTTTTACCGAAGACCTGTAAAAGTCCTTTTAACTAACATGAGGCTTAAAAGATTAACTCATCGCTGAGACCAGACTGTGATTCTCCTGATTCAGCAGTACTCACTCAGTGTCCCTGAAAGTGCTTATAAATTTCATCATTCAGAGCCTACATGGATGACAGATGGAGACAGACAAAGTGGTGACGGCAGGGGTGGAGGGTGCTGTATTTCCTTTCCTTTTTTGTTCCTTAGTCAAACAAATGGCAGTCAGATAACACCCTCCAAACTCCCCCATCTCTGCAAGTTAATGGCAGCTACAAGATGTAACATTCATTAGTTCAATGGTTTGCAATGTAACTGAAGTCCCAGCTGGTATTTTTCATGTGGAATAAGGCAAGAAAATATAACTGGAAAGCTTGGTGGCTGCATGGTGCTTATTTCTTATTTCTCAGTTCATACCTAAGAATTAAGTGTGAAATTTTGCATTAAAAAAACCAACGTTATGTTATAGTAACAACCCAGTAAACCTGACTGTGGAGCTTTTAAAGAAGTGGAAAGCAATGAACTCCTAGTACTCACTTATAGGAGTATTTCAAGTAGTGCTTTTAATTAGCTGTTATTCTTGACCACTTTTTCCAATAAATGAATTTTGTACTGGTAAAAAATAACAGAGCAAGAATCTTGGAACCTAAAGTCCTCTAACCAAAGAATAACTGTAGCACATGCAGGAGCAACACAATCTCTCCGTCTTTTGTTATTATTGCCATCTTGGTGCCAAGGAAGGAGCAAAGCAACCTGTGTCCTTTCTTTGGGCCATATATATCTTCAGCCGGGTCCTTGGGTGTGCAGCAAGAAATGCCAGGCTTGCTCCTAGGTTACCTCTCTTTAATACACTGGTTGTAATCCATGGTCCAGCTCTGCTGGCCTGTTGTCTGTATCTTCTTTATCCTCTCTGTCAAAAACACTTGCAGTAGGTGCCCGGAATAGCTCCATATGCCTTTTTTCCTATTATTCTTGGTTGTTACATTCTTCCAGCTTCTTCCTCTGTATCTACACATCTATTATCATTGACCCTGTCATTTTCTACATTTCATTGACTGTGAACACTTCCATCATACAGTTATGGCAATTGTGTCTCTTCATATCCAACAGCTGCATCCTACCCCGGCAACGTCTGCATTTTGCAATCTGCATCTATGAAGATACAATAGTAACGGACCATAGTAAAAACTCTGTTGCTACCCATAGTGGTTCTTGTTTTCTGTTCTTCAATGGGTTTTCTGCTCCTGAAGAAATTATTTTCTTTGCCAACTTGGAAGCTAAAACTTTGCTATTTTTTATGGTGGTTTTTTGCTTAGCTCAGTAATGGTCTGTTGTTATTGTCCAGAAGGGAGCCCCAGGTGGGATCTAGGCCTGAGACATCAGCTGTTTAAACAAGTGGAACGGCTGTCATTAATCTTTGCTTCTGGAGCTCATAACAGGAAAATGGAGCAAGCAGGGAATTGGTTCTCAATAAAAGAAACGTCCTTCAGCCTTGCACATTTTCATGTCCAGCCACTAATCAATATATATTGTTCCCATAGATCACAGTAGCGGCAGGTGAGAAATTGCTTGGTCTAGAGGTTTGCGTAGAGTGGACATGTGAGGATTTCCCATGCACACTACAGACAAATCAATCTTCTAGAATAAGACTCAAAAGAAGTATCAGGGGAAGGCAAGAGATGATGCAAAGGATGTTTGGGAACAGACCCTTTTGGGGGGAATATTTAAGACAGAAAGAAAGTCTGGTTCTTCTCATAAGGGTTTTCTTGTACTTCAAAGATCAATACAAATATCTGAGAAGAGATGTCTTTGCAAAAATACTGGTAGGTGAGAGCTAACTGAAAAGTGTCACCTGCCTGCACACCAGGCCCTCCTTGTCCTAATGCCTCATTCTCGCTAGCGTCTCAAACACCTGCACCCTCTGGTCCACGCAGGCCATATTTCTGTATATTGATTCTTTGATCTGACTGCCTCACTCTTGGCCCTTTCTCCTTTCTCCAGTGAATCTCTCTTTGCCACACTGGGGCTGTATCCATCAGCAAAAAGTTACTCTTCTTATCCAGGAAAAATCCTGACTGCTATAAGCCTATCCAGCCTCCCTTCTGCACTCTTGAACCAGCAAAGCAGTTGCTACAAGTATCATTTACAGCAGCCCATGAGAGCGGCCCCAAGATGCAAGTGGCCCATACCACTTAGATGTAGGAATGTAATCTTCAGGTTACTGCTGTGTGAGTCCACAGAACTGAGTTCAGTCTGGCTGAAGCATCCCACTGAAATTTGACAGCAAGCCAGTAGTTCTGGTTCTTTGCTAACAGCAACCAAAAATCTGTAGTTTCAGAACTACGTTTCTTACTAGAGGCTTTAGCTACAAGTAAATCATTTTTTCTTCAGGAACAAAGTAAAACATCAGCAACATTTATGGTAATCAAAACTCTGTGCAAAGGCTGCTATTTCATGGCCCATCACAATCTTATCTCTTTCCACTGCTGGACAGTAGGACACGCTGGTTCTGGCATACACAGGATTGAGCATCTCTGAAGGAATGGTTTAATGGGCCCAGCAGCTGTCTTTTCTGTTAAGAACAGAGGGTGCCTTAAGTGGGCCATGATGGAGAACAGAAAGGTTTTAATGGCTGAGAATTTGCCCAGTAGGTAATACAGCCCCTATGTTTTCAGCTGCTGCGCAGAAGAGGTTACAGCAAGAGGCGTTTCAATTCCCAGAAGGAAGAAAGCACTTCTGGTTATATTACCAAGACAAATAGTGCAGTGAAATCAGTTCTGAGAGACAAGAATTGGTCCCAAAAGATTGACTGAGTAAATTTTCAATACAATTTAATTCGTATGCTCCTTTGGTACTTTCTATTTTTTCCTCATAAGCAGGTGGTAGGCAGTGCAGAATGTGGCAAGCTCTTTTATATGATTGATGGTTTAGACTCTTCAATTAAAAGCATGTTTGCAGGTTTGAGGAAATCTCTGTGATGAGGGGGAAGGGAGAGCTCTGTGTGTGTAAAGAAGAAAGTCTTATTCTGTGTGTCTATTAGCACCTCCGCTCCTGTTCTAATTCTGTCATTATTTGACCAAGGGGATAAGGCAGCACAGCACACTGCTGCTGGCTGGAAGTGTGACACCCAGCTCCTCTCCAGCACAGCGTCCACACCACCCTGCCAAGGACATGGGGAAATCGAGCATGAGCTGGGAGCTTTGCCATTGCTGACTGAGACTGGGTGCCATCATCACGCAAGGACCGAACGCGCTGTTATTCTTGAAGCCTTCTGTCACCCATCTTACCGTTCACTAAGGGCCTGGCTAGGGAGGGATAAACTCAGGGAAGCTGAGTATCACTACGGGTCTGAGCATTTTAAAAAAGTGAAAAAAAGAAAAATATTATTTCTGCTCTGGAACATTATTATCCAGTTCTCTTCTTCTCCTTGAGGACACTGGAAATGCCTACCTCCTCTTCCAAGCTGAGGAATGCCCTGCTTTCATTTGGCAGATCTGGGGTCACAATCCGCCTCTCGTGTCCCTGCTGGCTGCCAGGGCTGATGGTGTGGGCTGAGCCGATGCTGCCAGGCTGCTTCTGAGTGCTGGGGCTTCATGAACATGCTGTTTTGGTTTTGCAGACTTTCTAATAAGCACTGAGACCAGACACCTTGGATTGCTCTGCTGCTAAAGAGAGCCTGGCTCCTGACAGTGGTTTTGAAAAGAACATTTCACCTTTTTTTGCTGAACAACAATGACTCACTGAGGATGACGTGCAGTGAATATTCAGATTCCCTGCAATTCTTAAGATAACTAAACTTGCTTGTCCTGTGAATGGTAGCCTGTAACATGTCCTTAGCATATGTTTTTTATGGGACTCAGTATCTTTGGTACCTGGATATTTCTTTTGCCCTCTAAGAAATTAGACTGATTCATTTCATAAATGGCCTTTTATTATGGTCATGATTGCTGAGAGTGATCATAAGCAAGTTTTTTCTTTTGCTTTCACTAATTTATTGCAAATTACACTATGGAGCATCCTACTGAATGGACAATACCTTTACTGCCTAAACAGACCTGGGATGAAAAATGCCCGTTGTCTGCTGGCTGTGAGAAAAGCAGACTTTTGTAACCATGTTGCTGTTAGCTGTCTTCTGAGCTGGGAGTTCACTGACAATTATTTGCAAGGTACTGAAACAACATTGTAAATTGGCTTGGCTCCATCGCTACTTTGGAGGAGGTGCATAAACAGTGTATATCATTCAAACCCGCCACACTTCAGAGATGTGCTTTTGTTGTAAATTTGAGATACAGAGCCGTGTAAATGCATCTATATGGCTTCCGGACTACAGGTGTTACTTTAGTTAGCTGTCATGTTCTGTTAATCTAAGGGAGGTTCTTACAAAACTGCCTCTCACTAGCTGAATCTGAGTTATCCTCTGGAGGCGCCTCTCTCTC
>NW_009269999.1:3203765-3217999 GCF_000687185.1 Egretta garzetta
TCTTTCCCTTGGTTATAGATATCTTGGTATATCTCGATCCCCAGTGGGGATCTTGACTTGACTTAAACATCTCAGACTAGATGGAACGAAGCCAGTTGTGTGCATCCCCACTGAGAGCCATGGAAACCGATGCAATCCTGATGTGGTCAGAGAAATCAAGACTGTGGGATTTTTAGCAAGATTCCAAAGCAAGCAGCATACATTGGGCTGGATCCACAATTCAGGATGCTGAAAATATTCCCATTGGAACAAACATTATAGCTGGGTCAGTGGTGGCTTTGCCCTCCTGTGTTAACTTTAAACATATCTAGAGCACAAGTCAGGTGAGCAGTCCTTTGTATGGACTTCTGTGGTATTTGGGGCAGGAAGGTGTTTTAATCAAGAGAGGGGCTATCACGGAGTATAAGCCACATTGTTGTATCCTCCCCACCACTCCCAGCCCCTTGCAGGGTGACGGATTGCTTCTCAGAAAGGTTTCTTGCGGCCATAGGCTGTGTTGCGAGGTGATAAGCCTGGCCTTTTCCCTCTTCTGTTGTCTGCACTGACTTAGGTCTGAAATGTACATGCCCAAACCTTACCTGAGTTTCCCTTTATGGCAGCAAAGATAAAACCTGAGACGTGCAGCGAGGATGTAGCATTAAATTATTTTGACAGAGCTAAGATTACTCGCCCAGAGTGTCAGTCAGGAGAAAGCAGGAAGAGAGCATGAGAAGTACACTGATAAGGCAGCCAAGGCTGGAGTCCAGAGAAGCGTCTTTTGAGGTGGAAATGCAGTAGCCTGGGCATAGAGCTTTTTAGAAGAGGCAGACCTGGTAGCATCTGCAATACTATGCCTTGCATCCCACAAGACTCTGAGAGCCCCTGCCCTTTGAATATTTACAGCTGCTGAAGATAAGCAGGACATAAGCAATGGTAATTAGCATCTCCCTATCTTTTGTATGCAGTCACTCAGTTTCCAGTACCATGGTACATACACCCGAAAACATTACTATTTAAGAATGACTAAATCAACTTTTATCTGGATTTCCATATGTTTCTTATAAATATTCATGTATTTAGTTTCACAACACCCTTACTGCTCCTTTCAAAACAGCACCTGAATGACCTAAACTGCCAGCACAAAGTATTAGTCCTCTGAAGGGACAGGCTAATGACCCAAAATCTCACCCTAAATGGTGGTCTACATCAACTCAGAAACACATGCAGTATGGCAAAGAGGGCATGCACCATCTTAACTTCCTGGGCCATTTCTTAGCCAGAAGATCATCCTTTCTGTGGATTCTTGTTCGAGCATAACCTACAAGACTGTATCTTACTTAAATGGAAATAAGTCTAAAGGAGTGTAGCGAAGCAGCAAGTGAAAAAGTTCTACTTAACATGTTTGGTTTGAGCTCTACCTGCATAACTTCATTAAATCTTTTCCAAAAAAAAGGGGATGTGGGACAGATATTCAGGGTTTTATACAAATAACCTCACCAAGCAGAGGGTCCTTACTGCACTCTGTGGACTTATTAGCTGCTTACAGCACTCATCGTAACTCCAAGCACAGCTTCTTAGCCAGCCACGGCTTCTGACTGTCCACTTGCAAAATCTATGTCATGCCTTCAGTGACCTGATGATCAGAGTACTTTCTTTGCCCTTTCCTGGATGGATGAAGGTGTGAAAGTAAGGGGCTATGAATGTTTTTCACCTATTCTTAAAGTTAGAATTCCAATTCATAGCACTGCCACTAGAATAATTACTTATTAGATTTGTCATTAATTCTAGTTCTTTTTAATGCATTAGCAGAGAGGCTGTAAGAACTAAGGGAACAGAAACATTGGAAGCTACTTCTCACACATCAGTGAAATAATAAAATACTATGAACTGAAAGAGGAGCATGAGCTTAAAAGAACAAATTGCATCTGGAAATTTTATTTATGTATCAAAACTAATTATTGCAAGTTCCACCTCGGTAGCACTTGAGGATTTCATTACAAGACCTAATTGGACTTATATATGCTGTGAAAGTTTTTTATCTTTTAATTGGTAGCAGAGATCAAAGCAAAGAGAATTAGAGACAAACTTGGTATTTGTTCCATAAACTCATCTTCTGGCTTAATTTGCATTTACATGGTTCTTTGGAGCTGCTCACAGCACAGGCTTGTATTAGCATGCCGAAACAGAATCTGCTCCTGGTCCTTCAGTTCCGTGCTTCAGAAACTCATCAGTCATTCAGCCAGTCAGATCTTTATTACCAAAGGATGCTATTTCAAGTTAGCCCTGAGTATCCTGTCTCTCCTCATGACTGTCTGGAACATGTATGGAAAAAAAGACAAGTAGGAGCTGTTGTGCCACTTTACTGCACTGTCCATGATGGAGCTGCAAGCCTACTTTCCCAAGGGTGAGTGATTCCTTGGAATAGCTCATCTGAATTAAGTTTGTGGCCCTTTTAAACTTTACCCAACCTGGTAGCATGAACATTTTTGGTTGATCCTACCTTAAGTGTTGCCAAGCTGAAACAGCTCCTTCAGACCCCATGGATGTTAGGAATGAGAACGACTGAATTCTGTCTGCACTGCCCAATGCTGTTTTGTGCATTGACCCATGCATTGACCCCCACGAATGCCTGCCCAGCTGGCACCAAAACCAGAAGCACTATAGCTGTTCTGTATAACTGGCATAAATTAAAAATGAAACATACACAAAAATGAAAAACTTGTAAGAACCTCATCCCCACCATCACTTCTCACAGTACCACCCAACAGTCACTGGAGCTGAAACCATTATGAATGAGGCTAAGTGAAATATCTCTTGAACTGGTGTGGAGACACTTCTAGAGTCAGTGATGAAGACAGGGATTCTCCCAGTCCAGTGAAACAATAATAGCTGAATTCATTAATACTGGGGCAGCAGTAGCAGCAACAGGCAGATATAATCCACCACCATCTCCAGACTGCAATGTGCAAAAGCTGGCTAGATGCTAGTGCTACTGACCCACGGCGCAGCAAGACAAACAGTGGATAGATATGGCCTATATGGTAACAGGTCCAAAACTAGAGGTAGTAATGAAATGGTGAGTGGCTTTAGGGCCCCAGTGGTGAGTTCAACAATAGACTACACATTAGTGACACCATAATATCCCCTCATAAAAGTCAGGCAGCATTCTTCATCTGAGCTCAAGGTGAACTAGCCCAGGTGCATCCCTGAACCTTGCATTATCATATCTGACGTCAAGCTGTAAGTGGACACAGCAGCAAGAAGTGGAAAAGAGGTATAAAATGGTCTCTTGAATGTTGAGCATTTATGCTGGCAAGTTGGGAGGCTGAATGAGTAACAGCTGCCAAAGAGACTGAAGAGTTTGTGTTGTACTTACCATTCACATGTTCCTGATTTGTTGTATTTTACCAAAGACTAGCTGTGTCCTTTTTTCCTTTACGCTTTTTTTTTATACGCAAACACAATGTTTATGAGGGAAGTATTGCCTGTTGAAGTTTCCGTTTGGAGGTGTTTAATTTTCCCAGTTTTCCATGTGTTTGCGCTGTGTGCGTTACATCTGGAAGAGGCCTACACTGGTACTGGCCACCCAGCCTGGGAGAAAGGTTATATGTGTCAGAAGTGTAAGACCTCCCAGCCTCTTGGTTTGAACTGTGAAAGTTGCCAGTCCGCCTTTCTGGTTCTCCAGCAAAAACAAGGTAGATTTCTTCTACATTTGCAAATACAAATAACTGTCCAGCTGCATTCACACCACAGACAGAAGTAGAGAGGGTGGAGGAACATTGTTTTCCGAGGCTGTTGACCTCCTTGCTGTCACCTTGCAGTGCTTTCACTTTGCCAGGTAAAAAAAGGAGATCACAGCATTTACACATAGATTTCCAGAGGACAGAAGGCCAAACTGTTGTTGTTCAGTTGCTTTGGGAACCTTCAGAGAAAGTGACTTGGGAAAGACAAAAGGTGATGCTGACCCCAATGACACCATCATTTTCTGCCTATGATGGCCCAGAGATGTGTCCTCCATGGAAAAAAACATCCTGCTTCCCATGGCATTTGGACAGAAAATGAGTATTAAGGAGGAAGTCTTTCAGGAAGCTGCTTTATTTCTTCTTCTCCACCTCATTCTAACTCACCCTCTCCTTGAAATGGCCCAAGGGCTTCAGTAGTAGATCCTTCCCTTTCTTTTCCAGATATTAATTAAAGACCTCAATCTTCAATGCATTTATTATAATAAAATAGCCACTCAGTGTAAAGCAATCTAATTTTCCCTACTCCACAGAGGCCAACAAAATGCCCACTTTGGGACCTTAATATAATGAAAGAGCTGAAGAGTTATTTAGAGCCACACTGAAGATTCACGTGTTTGAGTGGGTCAGGGGTGCTTTATTACACCCTCATCATCACAAAAAAATGCTTATTCTGTGATGAGTTCCAGGGTGGCAGAAAGCAGGCAGAGCATGCTTTATAAAAGCACTTGTAAGAGCAGCCAATATCTCACAGAAAGTATGTGCAGTCCTGTCTCTAAATTATTACCTTCTCCCAACTAAACAGCTGCAGAACTGGTTGTGGCCCGTGATACAGATGGGCTACACAGCAGCACATTTCTTCCTGAATCAAATGGTAGTGCACTGTACCCGGCCATATAAATGGGCAGATGGGAGGAAAGGCTACAGCTTCTTTCTCACAGTTATTATGCCCCAGTGGCAATGCTGGGAAGTAAATTTTGCTCTTACCTGGTGTTTTTCCTATCTGAGAAAACGAGGATTTTTGAGATATGATCATCCTCACTCAACATTAGATAGGTCACGTGAAGAAAGCTATCTGAAATACCTCACCTGTAGTTTGTATGTTACCAGATACTAGAAAATCCAACCACAATATATAAAACCGTAGGAAACCAGACTTCATTAGTTCATTTGCTCTCAAAACTACATGTTTATTTATGATGGTAATTCTCTTGCAAAGAAGCTCTTCATTGCACGAAAGTCCTGCTGCATTCATAATCCTCTGCCTGGAACATCCTAATCCACTGTTTGCACAGGGGTGTCTATACTTTGAAGTGTTAAATCATTGAAGGAGGACACTTCACAGACCAACAGCCCAAAAATGGCTTTGGAGCTTTGGTGTATCAAAATATACATGGGGGACTGATCTCCCCCTGCCTAGGTAATCATTTCACATCTGTGCAAAATGAACTTCAGGCTTTTCCATTCTGATTCAGTTGAGTTCTGACACCCTTTATGGGTTAGTTGAAATGACAGCATGAGCAGCAAGACAACAGAAAATCAAGCGCTGTGATATGGATACGCCAGCTCAAAATGGATAAAGCAATAATAAGAAAGATTAGCATTGTGGCTTTCATGCCAGCAATCCTAATATAATTTACATACTCTACAGGAATGACAGAAAAACAGGAACATAGGATTGGCAGGGACTGCCTAGGTCATTGAGTTCAGTCCTCTGCTATCACAGGCGACAATGTCATATAATCCCTTTCATAAATCCTTTGACTTGCCAATGAAATGCAGCAAACACAGGGGAGAACACTGCAGCTGTTCAAAAGAGCACAGAAAAACCCACAGCCTGTTTACAATTAAAAATTCAATTGAAGTTATACAGGCTTTTAAGAGGGATGAACCAAAAATTTTAGTTTAGTTCATCTCTGACTCCAAACTTTTCTTGCATCCAGGTGGGAAAGGGTTACATGTGAATATCTGATGCAAGAGATTCACATTCCTCTTTCACATATAAAGAGGGACTATGAGAACTGAGATTTGATTTGAGCACCAGCATGGTCAAAAATGCTCATGCATCTTGAATAATCAAGACTGGTTGAAAATTCCCCGTTATGTATCACTTGAGGTATATTAAAGATGACATTTGACTAGGTTGCCTATTGGCTTCAGGAAAGGCTAAACAAATCCAGAATAGGGAACAGACCAGCTTAATTCCTATTTTGCACAGGGTATCAGAGGCATTCATCTATGACATGGAGTGTTCTGAGAAAACCACAGGTGTTTCCCAGAAACTTGGAAGTCCCTGTTCAATTTGTGATTCAGACATTTAATTTTGTCTTGCTCCTTTGCAAGTTACATATAAATAACCCATTGCTAGTCAAGTTGGCTGCCAAAAGGGCCAGATTCAATGGCAAGAGAAAGGGATTAGCTGGAATGGCTCGGCAGGACCCATAAGACTAATGAGGAGACAGTCTGTATGGTAAACTTCTATAGAGAGCATGTCAAGCAGTTTAACCTTTTGCTGTTTCCTTGCCAGTGGCTGATATTTCTGTCTGTATCTTAATAGGGGAAGCATAGGTCTCTCTTTCAGAGCTCTTCATGCTGGAGACTGTATTATTAGCCAAACTATAAGCAGTAAATAATCAAGACATTTGAACCCATGCCAGAAGCAGAACCCCAGGCTGTTTCCTAAGCTAAAGAGGGCTGGTCCCTGCTTGTTCACTACACGAGGTGGCTCTCAGTGCTGCATCAAATGAGGAAATGATCCTCAGCTGCATGGGATTTTCTCATCACGCTTGTTCAGTCTGGGCTGAGAAATGGCTGGTTTGGTCAGCACTAGGTAAAAGCTGAGAAGGTGTTTCAGTGGCTCCCTGTTGTCGCAAACTCAGAGGGGAAAGAGGAGTGAGTCGGTAAGGGAAAAAGTTTAGCCAGTCCACAAACTTTGCTCACCCTCAGATATCTTCACTACTCACTGGTTCACACCTTTTGAAAAAGACAAAGTGGGGACTGAGGCCAAGCCACTGAGCCTCTCCCAAGCTGTGGTGAGGTAACATGATGCCTGTAACATTGTTCTAAAGTGAATATTGCACTTTTACTGTGTGTTATACTCAGTTTTCCATAGTATGTGTAAGATTGTATTGTAATTGCAGATTTCCATTACAAAAGGATATAATTATACTAGAAAACCATTTGCTTGGGATTCTCTAAAGGATGCAGAGATAAAAGAAGCACGACATCAAGGCACTGGTGCTCGTTCAGAATATGTTACAGATGAGGCATTGGGGGAGAGAGGAAAATGGCCAGTTTATCGAGCTGAGGTACCATCGTGTCGGAGATGTTAAAGACAGAAGAGTGTACATAATGAGCTCCTCTGCCCTCTGAGCTTTGGAAAAGAGATGAGAGAAACAGAAGTAAATCAAGAGTTAAAGCATTGGCAGAAAATGATAAGTGAACAACTTCTAGCCTGGTTTCAGCAGCTTTTCGGGGCAGATATGCCAAGCAAAATGATGGAACTGAAAATCTAGGGCAATAAAAGAAGTAAGAAAAGTGAAGTTTAGTGCTAAATTTATCTGGAGTGTTCCAGTAATGGCCTGACTTACCAGGAAATTCCTCTTGTACTTACTTTGCTCAAAATACAATGTTGATATTTCTGTGCATGTGTATGACAATTTCTTGGGTTTTATACTCAGTAGACTAACCTTTCTGCAACATTCCTCTCTACTTCTGCAAGTTAAATTTTAGTGTATTTTCTCATAGGAATGAACTGAACAGACAGGTAACAGTTCCCTTGCACGTTTCCATGACCCACACAAAACTGACCCGAACCAGTCATGCAGAGAGCATATGCTTTTAAAGGAGGTCAAGAAATGTAGAGGTGAAGAGCACACAGGCAAGCATTTCTAAAGCAAAATAGCCTGGGTTTTGTCAAACTGACTGCAGAAAGATTACCTGAGTGCAAATGCACATGGCAAACTTAGGAAAGGCTTTGTCAGCAGGCAAGCCTCTTAAATGCTCACATTTCTTTAAGAAATCCTTAAAATATATCTTTGTGTCCTTCTTCAAAAGTTTTTGGAAGTTTTAAAAAGTTGAAAGTACTTTCTTAAAAACTCTTAATTGTAAGGTTCTTTTGGTCTCAGTTCCACGATTAAAAATTAAGGCATCCCCTTGTCTTCACTGACATGTATTCATCACATATACCACAAAAGTCCTTTCACTCCCTGATAAACATTATATGTATATTCCCTACATTTCCCTGTCACTTGCTTAGGTCCATATTTTAATTAGTTCTTTCCCTTTGAAAAAGCAGGGAAACTCAACCATGTACAGTGTTCATAACAGCATCACAAAATCTTCACACTTTCACCACGCTGGATGTAACTAGTAAGTGAGTGTCCTATAACTTCCATGTCTTGACAGAAAAACCCTGGAAATACCAGGTGATAGCTGGCCTTCGCTTTGATAAAGGACTTTTTAGATTGCTTATTCCAATAAGTGCTGTGCTGATTCTCCCAGTCATTGCAAATACCATCAACGTCTCACTCCCTGATGCCAGAACAGAAAATGAAGGTGAGGAAATAAGTGCTATGGACCTGAGGCAGCACTCCCCATCTCAGGGGCAGGCTGTGGTGAGGTGAGCGGGGACTGAGCAGCCAGCCAGGTGATGAGCTGGGGGGCACGGTTCTGATGAGTTCCTGCCATCCCAGGCATATACAGACAGGTGTGAAAGAGCATCTCAAGTGTAGTGCCCTGAAATGCAAGAGAGAAGCCAGATAAGCTGGACAGCACCTACAAATGGACACAGAGACGGGCCACTCCATACACTGGGCAAGTATCGTGGCACAGCCGTGCCAAGAGGTGGCAAGAATGAGATTTCCTGAGATTAAAGGCAGGGAGGGGATAATTTCTAACAAGAGCAACAACAAGTAACATAGCAAAACCAGAATAAATAAGCACAGCAAATCAGGGAGAAAAGGAACAGATTTACACTTATTCATAAAACTAGGAAAAATGCTCAGTGCTGCCACATGTTGGAGAGTAAAGAGAATAAAAGAATAAGGGGTAAAATAAACAGTAGCTAATTATGATGTACTTCATGCCTCTCCTTCTAGTAGTTACAGCTGCAGCAGCAACTCACTCCTCTTCCTCTGTTAGGAGAGAGGAATGCTGACAAAATGCACTCAGGTAGTGAAGGGTCCCCAGTGCCTTTCCTGCAGGCTAGCACTGTCTATCCATGGGAAAACCACCTCCCACATCAGTTATACCACAGGCACAGCGTGCTGTTCTGGAGGGAATGAGATGTCATTTTGGTCTCTGGCCATTCAGTCATCAGCTCCCCTGTTCAGTGCTCTCATAAATGCACTGGCTGATACTAATAGGGATGGACTGAGGAGAGAAATGACTTGTTTCTTTCCCAGCTTTCAGCCTGCGCAGCAATGCTCAGCTGGGTATGCAACACGTAAATGCAGTCTGCTGAGGGTTGTCTCAAGTCTACCTCCTGCTGGGCAGAGTTCATTTCTATCGGAAGTACAAGAGCAAACCATATTGCAACTGTGGAAATGTCACCAAATTACAGCAAGGTGAGCATTTGCAAGGGAAAAAAGGCATGTTAGCCAGCAAGCGTTTTCAAAGCATGTTAACAAATCCAGCTTATCTCACATGCCAGCTCTCCCCCGCCCCATTCCCATTCCCACTGAATAGACACTAATTGAAAATTATGTTTTCAATGTGAAGCCTTTTTCTAATTTGGTCTTGTTTAGAAGCATTTAGGGATCCTATGGTTTGTTGTATTTCAAAGTGATTTGCATGAACTCCCTGGGGAAGCCAACAAAGGGCACTGTCAACATTTTGCTGGCAGACAGCAAGGGTTTCTACTCAGCACAGAATATTCATGTGCTCCAAGGACCACAGATTCTTGGGGCAGAGGAGACAGCTGCAGAGCTCCAGTGCAAAACATCTAGGAAAATGCTGTAATATCTGTTCTTCTCCAGGGTTTTTTGCAGTCCTTTAGTAATCCTAACTTCCGTGGTAGGCACAGCAGAACTCTATTGAGTATTTAAATAATTAGAAAATATTTGTAATGGGAAAGGTAGAATTGGCAATGCAGTATAGTTAGATGTGCTCACAAAGACACTTTCCTGGCTTTAAGTCACATGTGCGCATCACATTGGATGCTCTAAAATCTTTTCATGAAATTCTAAACATTTCCGCACATTTATGACAAATAAGTATACAAAGTATAAAAAAACTTTGCATTTACCCAACAAAATATGTAATCATGCACTCAGGCATGCATTACACACATGCCTACGTATTTGGCATGCGCATGACGCCAGACATTTTGCATATGCCTGCCTTATGTTATACATGAGTGTCTTTGCAGATCACACAAGGCACAGGTGCAGCCTCCGCCTTACAACGTGCACCTGCAGGATCTGCAGACAGCCAGCTATGCCAATAAAGTTCAGATTGCTTACACCTGTGTGCATTAACAAAACCTGTGTGGTTTACTACACCTTCCAATCTGTATGTATGCAATACACGCCTGTACATTCATTTACTTGATACAGTATGGTATTGAGGAGAAAAACATTAAGGAGTGAAGTCTTCAAAAGACAATTTATTAAACAGAAAGCCCAGTTCCTATTTTTATGAATTTTCAGATTAGTGTAAGACCTGGTCTACATTCAAAAGTTTAGCTGGCACAGCTAGGTTAAGAACATAACAAGCTACCCCATTAATTGACATCTCCATGACAACAAAAGTCTTAGAGCTATGCCAGAATAAAGCTCTTTGGCAGTCTAATTTCTCTAGTTCAAGAAATGGGAGAAGGGAAAAGAATATTTTGCTGCTTTTTTAGGGTAATTGGAGATAGAAATTACCATCAAACTTTTTCCAATGTAATAAAGACCTGAATCTACTTAGGATGATTTTTCCCATTAGAGTGGCTCAGAGTGTTAGCGGGATACTATTTAATTCAAATCTAGTCTAGTTCCAAGCAGAAAGGGATCTGCTACTCAGAGATCCTATTTCAAACTCTGATTTGGGACACAGTAAGTGCTGCAGACCGTGGTTTCCACAGCCATGTTTACACAGCCTGCTACAGCCCACAGTATCTCATCCACGTGGCAGGCACCTTTTATTATTAGCTTCTACTTTGAACACATATATTCCAAGCATTCCAGCTACTCCACCCCCACTGCTGGGATTTTTCTGAAGTACCTCTGGAGAACATTGCCAAAACAGGTAAAAACAAACCTAAGTTCCTCACGATTCTTCTCTCTCTTTTGTCACCATCTAGCTCCTTTTGCATAGCCAGTGTCATTTTCACACTCCTATCAGCTCCATGCCTTTGCAAATGCCACTGCAAATACACAGAAGCTGTGGAGAAGTTTTCACAGCTTGCTGCCATGTGGCTTTAGCACTGCCAATCTGCCACTGTGCTGCGGAGCAGCTCTCACAGTTTTGGAAGCGGTGGCAACAGCTGTCTCAGCAGCAGTCACAGGAGCACTGGAAGGCACAGGACGTCAGGCTGCTCAGCGTGGGAGCTGGGTCAGCATCCATGGCTGAAACAATGGTTCTGAATTTATCAAGCAAGAGGCAAGTGGCGGGGAAGGTCCTGGAACAACCATCAGCATCTACTGAGTTTCTGGGTAAGACAGACCAAATTTTTGGATGTCTGTGCAGGGTTCAGCTCAAAGTCACCACCCCCTGCCCAAGCACCAGAATCCCTGCGGGTGAGCGTGCCATCCTTGTTTGCCCCCAGCTCAGTGTGGTGCGGACAGATCAGACTGTCTGTCAGTGCTGGAGGTGGGCAGTGGCATTAAAAAGGTACTATCAGCAAATGTTACAAGGTTGACCAGCATTCAGAGCTTGTTGGGGGTTTTGTACACACATGGCAGGGAGTCCGAAAAAAGAAATGCTGGACGTCTATTCTCTTTGTCTCCTGTACAAGGTGTCAGAGGCTGTTAGTAGAAATGGGTGCCATTGCCTAGGGCTGCAATACCTGGCTGAGCACAACAGCAGACTTGCTCATATGAATGCAGATGGTCTAGAAACAGTTCTGACCTTGACAATGCCAGGGACTCTCAAACTCATATTCAACAAAAGTGCTGATTTGTTCCTATCACCATAACAGACATTAATGTTGTTGGTATTCTCCGTGTAATTCTGGAGAGACTGCTCATCCTTTATGTGCGATTAAATCTTTTACTCGATAGCATGCATGCAAGAAAGAAGTTGTTTAATCATTTGTAGCTAAAGGATAACATTAGAAAGCATCCGAGTGTCAAAAAGGGAAATGTTGCTGCCTCATAGTAAGTGGAAATGCCGCAGAGCAGTACCTGCTGTCGTTCAAAGCGTCAAGTTTTGCCCAATGCCTGTGAGAACAAGGTGGAAATACTCCATGAATGCTAGGAGATAGCAGTGCACAATTTCTTCTCCAAAGTGACAGTTGCTTGGGACATGTACTCAAGGGTGCCTTATGTTCCCGCTTTTGGTGAATCTTGTGGCTGTGTTGCCTTCTTGTGTAACACTCCATGAATATTGCTATGAATTTCAAGACTTTAACAAGGTATTGAGAGAGAATACTTCATGGATGGTAGCACAAATATTTTATGTAGTTATTTGAAATATTTCACAAAATATTAGATAAGTATTTTCTATGGTGTGATTTGTGTGATTCCAGAGTTATATCTTATTCAAGATGTGGAAATACTTCATCGGAATGGCAGGGAATATTTCATGAAATATGCCATGAATATTCATATGAAAATGCATTAAAAGTTTCATGTCTAGCCACACTCCAATGTTTGGAAAGTATGTTTTATGGAACTTCCCTTTTGAAAGTTTCGTAAAAATATTACTACCACTTTCCAATTATGCTTATGTTTAATTCAAAACATTTTCAAAAACAGTAACTTTCTTTTTTACTGATTGTGTAGAAGTGAAAGGGGTTTTCGACAAGTATGAAAAACAAGCCCAGTCATTCCTTTAGTGACATACAGGCTAGAATGACAGGACAGAAAATCCCATCGTGAATCACAGTAGTTAATGGCACTGATGTATAATCACATGAATAGCAACAGTTGAAAGTCAGACAAGTACAGAAAGGGGTTCCCTCTCCTGCGCCATATGGGAGTACTTCAGCACTGCAAGCACACTACCACTTCATCTCTGGCTCTTGTGCCTGGGTGACCAAGACTTCTTCCTTATCAGTATGACAGACAGTCCTAGAGCTGCTGGTATTTCATTGCCCTTCCAGGGCATTTCCTATAAACTGTTGCAATTTCCACACCCTTACTCTTCAACCTCCCCTTGCCCATTTCATTACCTTTCTAAACATCCTCCTCCCAGTCTGCCTTCCCAAGGGCCTCTGAACCTCCTCCTTGCCTGGAGTCTAGAAAATGGCTGACAGTAAACAGTGGGTGCAGCTGGGCTACTGCTGTCCTGCTCCAGTATGCTGACCCTGAACTGGCAGCATGGAAATGTAAATGCTTGGAGTCAGAATTCAGAGATGAAACCTGCCCTGCGTGAGCCCAAAGAAGCAGTGGGCTCATGTTTAAATGTCCCAGGAGGTAGAAGGGATCGTGGCATTGCAAGCCAATAATGACCATGCCAGCAGAGAGGCACAATGCATCTGAACTTCAGCCTCTGAAAAATTAACATCCCAATCATTTTATATCCTTTCAAAAGGAGGATGGAATACTCAATTATGTGTCCCAACTAGCATTGTATACATGTGGAACTTTTCAACAAAAGTAGAATAAACTCGGCATAAACCAGTCATCTGTCCCCCTTGCATAGATGTTCTTTAAGCTGAACAATTCGTAGATGCTTCATCCATTTTTAAGTCTTCTTGCCAAATATTATGTTTCACAGGCGCATTTTTCTATCCTTCGAGATGTTTCCTCTCTATTATTGCTGCACGAATGTTCCACACAAACAAGAGAACCAAATTGACTCTGGCAAGGGCTGAGTTTTCAATCTTTACACAACCTTGCCTGTGTGGAAAGGCACACAGCATTCTGGGCTCCAAATAATAGTGCCAATTAACTATAGTTAACATGCAAGGCACAAATGCTTTGTCAGGGCTATGGTAGCTTCTGAACTACAGAACAGAGTGAGCATTACTAACAGGTTCACAAATCATTTAAAAGGATAGTCTATAATTCCTACACACCATAGCAGAGTAAGACGGGCACAATCAGACTGCTATTAAATGTAGAAAAGCAGCAACCTGAAAAAAATAGGGAAAAGAAAAAAAAAAAACCCACACCCCTTTATTTCTCTAATCTCATTTTCCAGCTGAATTTGGAGATGTTACTTGGCACAGCCTAGGTGTAACGTTATTTCAGACTGCAATGCAATACGGCTCTCAATACTGCATGGAAATCATTTAATAAAGGCTCGGTATTGTTATGTTTATGGGAGCAAAGATCACTTGATTTAGGCACCGACGCCTCCTTTCAGAGCGGGAAGCTGGCACTGCAGGCGGGAGCCGCGGCGGGGACGCCGCCTGCATCTGCG
>NW_009269999.1:3218097-3221506 GCF_000687185.1 Egretta garzetta
TGCGCTGTGGCGCCTGTGCTGTGGGGCCTGAGCTGCAGGGCCTGCGCTGTGGGGCCTGGGCTGCAGGGCCTGGACCACACTGTGGAGCCTGTGCTGCGGGGCAGAGCTGCTGGGATTGGGCTTTGGGGCCTGGGCTGCAGGGCCTGCGCTGCGGGGCCTGGGCTGAAGGGTCTGGGCTGCAGGGCCTGCGCTGTGGGGCCTGGGCTGCAGGGTCTGGGCTGCAGGGCCTGTGCTGTGGGGCCTGGGCTGCGGAGCCTGTGCTCCTCATCCACACACCAGGTGCAAGGGCTGTCGTTCCTCTGGGAAAAAGAAGCAGGCAGCCTTGCCAGGGAGAAATTTTGCGAGAAAATCAGACTACACTAGCAGGAATCTGGAGGAAAGCTGTGCATGGCTGAAGACAGCAGTTACATGCTTGTAACCATGCAAGACACCTTTTGGATATGCTTTACATCTCTGAACATTTCTATGCATCCAGTGTATTCCCCCGTGATACCTGGACACCTTTTTCTGAACAACACTAAGAATGTTTTAAGATGGATGGGGGATAATTGCTATGCCCCTTTGTAGAACTAAATTCTATTAAGGACTCAAGCCCAATTCTGCAGAGTGAGAAACAGAAAATTAGAAGATGGGGATCAATTGCTCACCCAGCATAAACCAACAAATGGGCTCAATTTCAGACACTTTATTATCCACTGGGTATTTGGACCACAGAAACCGTTCAGGTTTGGTACCTGAGGATCCCTGTGATTAAACCACTATTCCAGTGTGAAATTTTCATTACATGTGTCTTCTCCTTCTGTCATGGTCATAATAGAAGTCTGTTACTGTCCCTGTCTATAGCTTTGTTTGAAGTCTCTCCTCCACTAAAGACCAGGGCAGTTGTGGGACAAGAATAGTAATTTTTTTTCCTCTGAGAAAAAAGCAAATTTCATTAATTTCGCAAGAAAATTATTTTTCCTCTTGGAGAACCTGCTGAAAATTGTGTGGAGACCTGCAATGATTCCAGTGTACATGGATTAGTGGGCAGTGAGCAGGAATAGAAATCAAATGACGAATGATAACACTTCATTGTCAAATAAGTCTGTAACTTACCATAGGGTTGTGTCCACATGCATTGGTGTGAGGAGATTGAGAAGAAAGACAGGAGGGAAACCCTGACTGATGGCCAGACTAATCATGTTTCATGAAACTAGGAGGCTTGCACTGCAGAGTTGGAAAAAGCGATGTGTCATTCTCAAATGCGTATTTCAAGCTTTCAGGTTTCTAAACATACATTTCCAAAAAGACCCCAACTTCAACAAACCCAGAGATCCCTGACTATCTTTGAAAAATAATTTCAAACAATGTCTCCTAAACTTGCAACACCATCAGCTCTTCATTTAAGTTCCTTCCATATTAATGCTAAACACTAACAGTGATTAATTTTAAACAGGTTTTCATTATAAAAAATATGTATTTCGTGTATAAGTGAAAACTAGAGACTGGAAAATGGAAATTGTTGTAAGGGGAGGAAAACAAAGAGAAGAATGGTGTAAAGCAACAAGGAAGTAGGTGAGGAGAAAAAAGTGAGAAGATGACGCATGGAAGCTCAAAGGACAGAAATAGAACGAACCTCAGAGAAACATTTTCTTAATGTGGCTGTGAACACCCCTTTTCATTTTGTGTGTTCTCTGCTAGAAAGATGATGCGCACAGCTGAATGTATCATTGCCAGAGAAGGTAAAGTATAATTCCAAGGCATATAATGTATGTATGATACAACATATATAAATGTGATTAAAATAATATATATATACTTAGATATAACAAAATCTATAATGTTATTATAGTATTTTGAAATTGCTTACCAGCCCACCCTACTCATTAATCTGCCTGTAGTGCAGCCCAAGTCCTACAGTTGAGTTCACCTTCCCCATCCATCACTCCCTGGTAACTCAAGCACCCGTTCTGCTCTGCAGCGGAGTGCCAGTCTTTCCCAAAAGGCACACAACCCATCTCGCACCCATTTCCATTCATGCCTACTTCTTCTCTTTTTTTCTCTACGTTTTTCGCCACAGCTCTCCTACATACAGTAATGTATAAATGCTACATATTTATCTGATCATCGATGTTTGCTATAGGCTGTAATCACAGTGTAATAGAGTGCTGTTGAGGAAACAAGCAAGAAAAGAAGATAACGTGGCACCTCCATCTACGTAAACATTTCAGGGGGGTTAAAAAGCAATTAAATGGGAGGTTCATCTTTCCTCCTTTCTGGCCAAGTTGTAAAAGCTTGCCATGTCAGTGCTGATAACGATGATTATAAAGAGTGTTAAAACCTGCATTCAGATGTGATGCTGCCTGGAAGATGCTGGAGGGCAAGAGATTGACATCTCTTAATATCATCCAGGCTGCCTGAGGAAGCTGTCCCTTCCTAGAAAATGAAAGGTTCAGGTAAGCTAGTCATGCACATAGCTCTTTTGATGCACTAAAAATATTTTTTCTTTCATGTTGTATTTTGTTCCCGCTGCTAAGATTAAGCAGCATATTCTTTTAAGAAGATCACTTTGGGTAAACGCAATGGTCACAAGCACACCAAGGGTCCGGCCGTGGTTAGTGCTCTCCTGGATCTGACAGCAGCCACAAGCTTCCACACCCTCAGACCCCATCAGAGCACGCAAGAACCACACGGATCCACCTGTGGACAGGTAAAAGCACCGGGCCTCAATTCAAAGGGGGGGAGAAAGGTGACTGATACAGTCACTGCTGCCACTTGCTGAACCACTGTGAGAGCAGAGGAACAACGAAAGGAAGGTGAATGATTGATGCGGCTGTACATCCCCGCTGAGTGCAGTCTGCCTGTGTGGGCTCTGGAGAGAGACCAGGGCTTCGAATGCCTCCGAAAGCACCCTTCATCCTGCTGGAAACGGTATGAAGGAAAGGTCCAGCTCGGCCTTGGGCTGACATGAGGGGAATCCTCTTTCATTTTAAGTGCCTGTGAAAGCAGCAGGATGCTAAAGCGTCTTGAGATGAGGGGAAGACGCTGCTACGGCCTTTTAACTTTTGCCACAATTTATATTTAGGTCATTTGAGCCTACTGCATGGGCGCCGCCTCCATTGACATTAGTTGCAGATACTTCGGTTTCTATATGCTGGAATTAGGGCATATTTTCCTCTGCAGGAGAAGACGAAAGTCACCAAATCAGGGGAAACCAGACTCGTTCTTGCAGCAGGAGCTCAGCGTGCGACAGGCACTCCCCATACAGCTTCCATGGGGCTTGTGTATGAGAGACAAAGAGGGAGCCCGAAACGAGTAGCTGGGGGAAGACAGCGTCAGGGAAAGAAGGAGGAGTGCGGAGAAAAGCCCAGGGAGGGGGGAAAAAAAATAAAAAAATAAGCAAGGCTGCGAAAGGTAAAGGAGGTGGCAC
>NW_009269999.1:3222389-3239931 GCF_000687185.1 Egretta garzetta
GGGGGGGGAGCGGGGTTAGGAATGACGGGTAGAGAGAGATGAGCTCCGCGCCTGCTGTTCTGCAAGGACGGTAGTAGCTCTCGTCGCTTTTGCAGCAGCATCCTTCCATCCTGTCGGCAACTCTGCTTTTAAATGTGGCGTGGCAGATATTAACTAGTTATTAGCTAGAGTCAGACTGCTTTTTGCCTGGGGGCGGGGAGTTTCACCTGGCGAATTCAGGCATTAAAGAAGATACCGGTAGTCATCCAGATCTGATCCAGCACACTTGCAGTTCCGGAGAGTTTCTGGCAGGCTTTCTTATTAAAAGGAGGAAGATGAAGTCTGTTATGGTTTGATAACTGCCTGTAGCCCCCTTTTTTTTTTCTCCTTAGGGCAAGAATAGAAGTTCGATCCTCATGGCTAAAGGAGATTTTTTTAACCTGTAAAATCCTGGCAGGATCTGCCCTTCATACCATTACTGAATTATTAAAAAAAAATTATGATTTTGTATATAACCAATATAAAATATTATGGTTGATTCAATGTACTTTTTGAACTGCATTAGGCTCTTGTTTTATGGAATGGGTATCTGAAAAAGCATCAGATAGGTTTGTGGTTTTTTTGGTCATCGTGTACCATGTAGGAAAGTAGCTTTGCACATACCTAGCAGCGGATTTTAAACTGGATACTACTATGCAAGGTCATTTGGAAAGTTCTTTAAGAGAACAAATAATACGGTGGTTGTGAGTTGTTATTTTTTTTAAATTTTTTTTTTCTTTTTAATTGAAGTCCATTCATTTTGCTTGTGTAATTATGCCCTAGCATCCTTGCAGACAGCCCAACAACAACACTGAGCCAAGCAAAAAGGGCAGGTAATATGTTGGGAACTATGGGGAGAGATGCAGAACAAAACAGATGCTGTTACTGTGCTGCTTTACAAATAGGTAGTCCGTCATCATTTTGACTGTTGTGGGTAGCTTTTGTAAGACAGGAATGGCCATCTTGGGTAGAACAAACTACAGCGTAGGTAAGAAATGCAGCTTTGACAGGGATCAATAGCAGGTGGGTAAGAACCTCTGAGGGTAAGCATAGAATGATGATTCCTGATATACTGTCCTAGCTTTGCCTCTCTGCAGCTTGTGGGCTTCCAGAGCCAGAGATAGTGTCTTTGGAATTAGTATATCTTGCTAGGTTGTTCTTTAGTGAACTTTACTGGTGCTTTTTTTAACTGATTATATTTTTGGCATACAAATGTTCTGTGGCAAAATGTTACCTCCTTTGAACTTGTCATTTCATAATCTTACTTGATGTCTCCAATTTTTGCATTCTGAGAAGCCATGAGTAATTGTTCCTTATTCATCAGTTTTATCCCACTTATTTCTTTATTATCTCTTAACAACCTTATTAACGTGATCTCTTCCTACAAAAAGTCATCGTCACCCTGTCTCAAAAAAGAAACTTTTGAACATGAGACGAGCAAGGGGACAACCAGCAGGATGACATTAAAAGGAGTAATTTAAAAGACTGGAAGTATTGAGCTTGTAAAAGAGTGTTTCAGTTGAGAAAGGGGCTCAGGTATGATGAGTCTGCCTAATGAGTGGAACGAAGGTGAGAACTTGAAAAAAAAAATGAGTAAGCAGACTTAAAATAAAGAGGAAGGCAAACTTTTCTCCATAACACATTGTAAAACTTGTCACAGGACATTACAGAGTATGAATGGGTTCAGGAACTAATCTAGAGAAATTAATGGATGATTGGAAAACTGACAGTTATTAAAAATAGAAGTCTTGACACTGTCTCTGGCTAAGGACATTCCAGTGTTACAGATTGGGAGGAAATGTGCAAAACTTTCATGCTGCTTCTGCAGCTGCCTACTTTTTTCTTGAGCATTCAGTGCTGCCATGTACAGGGTAAAGCAAAGTCCTGCCTGAACTGTATTTTGCCTAAATGATAGTAGTTAGCATGCAGTAATACAAATTCATGGAACACAAGCTACTCTGCTTCACTGCTGTATGAATGCTTTTTTAATGTCTATTAAGTTTAAGTAATTTGTTCCATAAAAAAAGTTGTTCTTAATGTGCAGTGTGAGAACCTGTGACTATAATAATGTGTATTTCATTGTTAGTTTGTGCTGGCTCATTCCTGCCTTTGCTGTTGAGTGCACTGTGTTGGCACAGCTACAGAGCAAACCGGATGGGGATGTGGATCAGCTGAAAAGCAACCATTTTTTTCCTTGCTTATTTTTCTTCCAGATCAGTGTCCCAATCCAGTTCAGAATCTGGCAACACGGAGAGCTATCAACAAGGTGTAGGGAGTGTTTAAGGAGCATTGGTACTGAATATTAAAATACAGCTTACTTTAGAGGGAATTAATGCAGTGTACTGCTTTGTAAATTAGTATCTCTATTTGCTCTGGGTGAACTTTTATGTGGAGCAGGGGTGGTGATATATTGTGGCTCTGGGAAATTTAATGTAAATAAAGCAAAGTGTCCTGTGCTGTTGATGTTGTTGTTCAAAGTAGGATAAGTTCTTTTCACAGCCATGAGGAAAATTAATGATAGAAGGTTCTGATTTCTGCTAGCATCCTAATAATGCTTTCTTTTCACAAACACATAGCTAACCACAACAAAGACTTCCATATATTCTAAAGTTTCAGTCCTGCAGGCACAAAATTAGAAGCGCCTGTGTGATTCTAATTGGAGCAGCTAGAGAATATTCTACTCTGTTGCTGAAGTGTTTACATCTCAACTGGAGATTTCTTTTTTTGGATCTAGTCTCTGTTAACAGATCTTTTCAGAACTATGTTTTATCTCAGATTAAGTTAACTGCTTGAATAGATGCCAAAGATGCTTTAGTGCAACAGAGATTAAAAATCATTCATGATCCATTCCAGTGGCACAGTTGTTGGGAGAGGTAACCTCTGCCTGAGAGAGAATAAGCGAGCAGACAGAAGGCAGGAACTCCAACCTCAGTGAAGGTGATCATGTAATTCCTTGAGTCTGCACTAATCACAAGTGGTGTGCAAGAGCTATTAGCTTTAGGGCTGGCAGTTTGAACGATAAGCACCTGAACAGACAGAGGAACCAAAATAACAGTAAAAAACAAACAATAGAGGCAAATTTTAGTAAATTGGCACAGTTAAATTAGTCTGAGACAAATTTGTTACTTTGTATGAAGCTCTTATAATATAGTTCACTTAAATAGCTGAAGTGAATGGAGAGAAAAAAACCCTTTCTTTGTCTTGAGAATACCCAAAGATTTTTCTGTCGATATGTTCTGGTTTTCCTCTTTCAGCATAAGGATGCATACCAGGCGATCTTGGATGGTGTGAAAGGAGGTGCCAAGGAGAAGAGACTTGCAGCCCAGTTTATTCCTAAGTTCTTCAAGCATTTTCCTGAGCTAGCTGACTCAGCTATCAATGCCCAGTTGGACCTGTGTGAGGATGAAGATGTTTCTGTAAGAATAAAAACCTTGTAGCAAGTTGATATGTTGAATTTATGTTTCGTTATTCTTTTCTCTTTTTTTTTTTTTTTTTTTTTTCTTTTCTTTTTTAATAGGCTGTGTCTTTTGGGAGGGGAGGGTTGGTCTTTGGAAAACTTAAGAATACTTAGTTGTATTCCTGGAATAGAAGAATCTGTTTTGTGATGGTATGGGGAAGATACATCAATTTTCATTTGTCTTTTTCACTCCCATCATTGATCAAAGGAATAGCTGTGTTAAAAAAAAAAAAAAAAATAGATACAGTTTATTTGAACATCTATTAATTTTTTTCCTTTAAAAAAATACTTCATGGTAATTGATTCTAATAAATCCTGCAGGGAGGCAAGAAAATACTGTTCACAACTGAGAACCATGGGGATGTGGTTCTGAATGTATTATTCCTATAGAAGTCTTGAGATGCTTCATGTTGCTTCTGTGGTGTTGATAGAAGCTGTACCTTTGAAGCATCATTGGTTATCTTAATCTTAAATGATTTGGGAAGATCATTTAACAGTTTTTGTCAGTGCTGAGAACAAAACCTAGGGTTTATTTCTGCCATATGTACAACTGTAAAACTATCTGTCCTGACAGCAAATAAGACTCCAGAATAACACAGATTATAGCCCTTTATTTTGTTGTTCAAATGAATGATACTGTGAACAGAAGTGCTGTATGAATTTGTTTTTTCTCCACTGCTGCTTTAGATGTAAGAAAAATGTATTGTTTTCTTCATGAATACATCATAATAAATTCATAGCAAATATGAAGTTTGAACTGCCATTAAAGTCTGAAACTTGAACATCGCTTTCTGAATATGATATTCATGTTAAAAGAATATGTGGTCATATTCTCAAATATGGCTGATTTTTCTGCCAAACTTTGGTAGTTGAATTGCTTGATTTTTTTTTTATTTTTTTTTTAATTTATTTCTTTATTTCCATGATACTGACAACTTTGACAGATCCGTCGACAAGCAATCAAGGAATTGCCTCAGTTTGCCACTGGAGATAATCTTCCTCGGGTAGCAGACATACTGACCCAGCTTCTACAGTCAGGTAGGAGATGTTGGTAGTTTCCTGGCTGATCTCCTTGTGGCACACCTAACAATGTAAACAGTTTTGTTCTGTAAAATACTTTCTGTTGATTCATAATTTGTTATAAAGCAGTTTGTCCCAATGTCATCCTGTCCTGCTTCTGCTCTTTTCCCCGCCGCTTTATGTTTGCTGTACAGTTACACTGCTACTTCTGCTGAAAGGTCACAAATTATCCTAATGTAAACTGAAAATCTTTCTTTTAAATATAACAATTTTTTTCATTCAACTTCTGTGAAAGCATCTGTAGAAAAAGGAAAAAAAAACCCAAAACCCCTTCCAGTTATGGACTGCAGCAAATTGCCTTCTGAAAAGGAGTTACTGGATTTCAAACTGGGTACTCAGGAACTTTAAAAATCCTGAAGGCGTTTTCTTCCATACAATGCCTTTTTGGTACAAAATATTTAAGTTCTGGGTTTTTTTGGTCTTGGTAAGTTGTAGAGTGCTAAATATTAGCTCTTCAAATTTGTATTAAAAATGCAAGATTAAGTCTCTAGGCTTCTCAGAAAAGTGGTTTGGGTTTTTTTTGACACACATTTCTCCATTTAGTTCAAGAGGAAAATTGTTTCTCCCACCTAGAAATATTGTAGATTACTTCAGAGTTAAAAAAGAAATAACTATTTATTTTACCTTAATTTAGTAAACGTCATCTTGTTTACTCAGCTGTTCCTTAAAATGACTAAATATATTGATTAATAACTTCCTTCTAGTTTTCAGTCCTATCAAGTTTGTAATGTTAAAGTTTTGGCAGGGAGGCTGAAATAGCTAATAGCTTTTTGTTTTGCTTCCGGATTTCATAATGGTGGCTTTCTACTTCCTCAGACTAGTAGTCATTAAAAATACAAGTTACCTTGTTTATAATAAGGTGCTTAGGATAGAATACTTCTTGTGTGATATCAGAAATCTTTCTTTGTTTTTCTGCTCTTATGTTTGCATTTCAAGGATATGTATTTTTTTTTTCTCTTCAGATGATTCTGCAGAATTCAATTTGGTGAACAATGCTTTGCTCAGTATATTTAAGATGGATGCTAAAGGTAAAGCGTTTTTCTATAAATGTCTTTTATAGGTACTTCCCAGTCTCTATTGGGATGAGAACAGGACTCAGTTTTGTATCTTCTTAGTACAATGCAAAAGTTAGAGAGACAGCCATTGTTTGGTTTTACAAATGATACTGTTTATGAATCTGATTTATACAGACCAATAAAAGAATGTGGATTCTTATGTCAAGCTACATGAAAATTGTGTTTTTTCTTAAAAGTTAGTATAGCAGTTATTTTAAAATGTATCATGGAGTCTTACAGGAGGAAACTTTCTTCTGCATAGAAGGTTCAGCTCTTAACTTCTAAAATAATTTGCATTACCTGATGTATTCTCCACTCAGGGACTTTGGGAGGCTTATTCAGTCAAATTCTTCAGGGAGAGGATATTGTGAGAGAGAGAGCCATCAAGTTCCTTTCTACAAAACTGAAAACCCTGCCTGAGGAGGTGATGACAAAGGAGGTAGAAGAGTTCATATTGACTGAATCAAAGAAGGTGAGTGTTGTATTTCAGTACAAACTTAAGTATTACTAAACCATCTCTTATCACTGCCGTTGCTTTGGAGGTCTGTTTAAACCACAGGTAGCGTTAAGCATTGTACAAATGCAGTCTTCTAGTTACTGTATTCTGCTACAGTCCAAACTTTTCAGCATTTTGTGGGAATGTTAAAATAATGCTAGGCTCTTCTCATTTTATAAGAGCAGCTTTTATTAGAATCATAGAATCGTTCACGTTGGAAAGGGACTTTGGGAGATCGATCACCTTGGTGAATCATGCTCAGCTGAATTCGGATCAGATTTCTCAGTGCTTTGTCCAGTTGGGTTTTAAAAACCTCTAAGGATGGAGATTTCCCATACTGTCTGGGCAACCAGCTCCAATGTTTAATTGTTCTCAGCATGACTTTTTTTTTTTTTTTTTTTTTTCCTTTATCCAGTTGGGACCTCCCATTTCAGTTTTGTATCATTGTCTCATTCTCACCCTGTCCACCTCAGTAAAGAACGTGGCTCCTACTCTTGGTGAATTGCTCTTAAGTATTGGAAGATTAATGTTAGGTTGCCTCACCTCCTTATGACTTTTTTTCTTTAGGCTGAAAAAGCCCAGTTTCCTTAGGTTCTCACAGATCATGCTCTAGACACTTACCACCTTGTTGGCTGGGCTTTCTAAAGCTTTTCAACAACTTCCTCATACGGGAGGGTCCAGCACTAGGTGCAGTGTTCCAGACTTGGCCTAATGAGGGCATAGCAAAGGAGAATCCTCGATCCCTTTGCTTCCCTCAATCTACTGGCTGTGCTGTTGTCACAGCCCAGGACACTGTTCATCAACCAAGGAATGCTACTGACACTTAGGTTTAGCCTGCTGTCCCCAGGAACCCTGAGGGTCTCTTCAGCAGAGCAGTTCCCCAGCCAGTCAGTCCCCAGCGTGTGCTGATGCAGGGAAGCTAGTTCGTCTCAGGTGCAGGACTTTGTGTCTGTCTTTGAATTGCATGAGATTCATGTGCATTCCCCAAGATAAAGTACTACAACAGTCCTCTAATGAGTAGATAGTAATTTAACATTTATTCTGCCTGAAGTGTATGATTTTTTTTTATGTAAGAAATTTGTTCTTGAGGTTACAATTCAAGAAAAATAATTATTCTTATGCACAACTTGATGGCAGTTACTTTAATTTGGAGGTGCATACAATTATACTGCATGTTTCCATGTGTTCTTTAAACTTGTGTTTTTAAATAACTAGAAGCTAAATATTTGCATACTTTACCTTTTCAAATTAAGTAGGTTTGACTTGGAGGTTTACCACCACAGAAATGTTTTCTGGTGTTCTGTTAAGGTGCTGGAAGATGTGACGGGCGAGGAATTTGTTCTGTTCATGAAAATATTGTCTGGATTAAAAAGCTTACAGACAGTAAGTGGGAGGCAACAACTAGTGGAGCTAGTAGCCGAACAAGCTGACCTGGAACAAACATTCAATCCATCTGATCCAGATTGTGTGGACAGACTTCTGCAGTGCACTCGGCAGGCAGTGCCGCTCTTCTCGGTATGTATTTATGTGCTTTTTATGAGGAATATTGTGGAAAGTTAATGGCTGTAACTTCAGTGTTCTCAATGATTATGTTAGAATGACAGCATATCAGCACTTCACCTTCAGCTTCTAATGTATTAAAATGTTGGAAAACATCCTTTTAAAGCCTCTGAATACAAAGCGCTTTTGTGTTACTTTCCACTCTTCGACATTTTCTTTCAAATTTAAAATGTTACAGTGAATTATGAGAAGATTCTCACACTGGGTTTATACATGTATGAGGTTGATTATTTCGAGTCTAGTGCCAGGCAGCTGCAGCGCTTAAGTCTTACAGGCAATCTTTTCAGCCCCTGTTAGGGACAGCCTCTGAGTTCAAGCTACCTGGAAGGGTCTCTGCGTTTTAGGAGTTAGAGGGGAGTTTAATAAAGCTTTAAGGTATAGCTGTGTGGTAGACATTTATAAGGGTGATGGAGGGATGGGGGAAAAACATTTAACTCCCTCACACTCAAAAAGTAGCATGAGTAATGTGTGGTGTTTCTTGCAGAAAAATGTTCATTCCACAAAATTTGTTACTTACTTCTGTGAGCACGTTCTGCCAAACCTCGGTTCTTTGACTAGTCCGGTGGAGGGTCTTGATATCCAGTTAGAGGTAAGCCAAAGTTAAAATGTCTTTCAAATTGTAAAAAATAAGCATCTTAAATGAAGACAGCTGTTTTAAAAATCGCTAACTCCTTTCTTAAGTGGTTTTAAGTTCTTGGCTTGGAGGAAAACCAGCTACACTAGGAAAAAAAAAAGTTTGCTGTATTGAGGAATGACTGAGCATTGCCTTTTAAAGCCTGTGTCATTTGTCCCGAGCTTCTGAGGCAAGGCTAGAATAAGTAGATCAGTGTAATCATTTTTATATTACTGTAAAATTTTTTTAAGCACATAGTATTTACTGAAATGATTGCTGCATGGCTTGTGCTAATTTAGCCTCCTAAGGGAGTGGGTTTTGCTTACGTTAATCAGAGCTGTAGCTTCAGTTAGATCTCTGTGAATCTCAGTTTGAAAGTAAGCTGTGCTGCAGATGTGGGAGATGAAGTTTTGTTTACTTGTTGTCTAATGATGCTTGTTGGCATTAGACACGCAAACCTGTGTTTCTGTTTTGAGGACATGAAAAACAGACTAGGTGTGTTCCTCCTTGTACTCTTTCCTGATGCTTGGGAGGGGGTTAATTTTAATAGCTGACCTCTACTGTGACAGCCATAATGATGCGATAATCACTTCTCGGTTGAAAGTTAAGCTGTTGTACTTTCCAGTTAACACACAAAAACCCAACTATCCTTATGTATAGGTTTTGAAGCTTCTTGCTGAAATGAGTTCATTTTGTGGTGATATGGAAAAGCTTGAGTCAAATTTGAAGAAGCTCTTTGATAAATTACTGGTAAGACTAATTCAGTTTTTACTTATGTAAAACACTTCTAAAAAAAGTTTTCATAAAACCAAGTTATTTGTATCTATTAATCTATTTACCCTTTTTCTAAAGTGGCTATTTCAAAGATAGCTCTGTCCATGATATAAGGTCAAACATCATGGTGCTGGACCACCTCTCTTATGAGGACAGGCTGAGAGAGTTGGGCTTGTTCAGCCTGGAGAAGAGAAGGCTGCGGGGAGACCTGATGGTGGCCTTTCAGTACTTAAAGGGAGCCTGTAGGAAAGACAGGGACAATCTTTTCAGTAGGGCCAGCTGTGACAGGACATGGGGTAATGGTTTTAAACTAAAACAGGGTAGGTTTAGACTAGATATAAGGAAGAAATTCTTTACAATGAGAGTAGTAAAACACTGGAACAGGTTGCCCAGAGAGGTAGTGGAGGCCCCGTCCCTGGAAACATTCAAGACCAGGTTGGACGGGGCTCTGAGCAACCTGATCTGATTAGCAGTGTCCCTGCTCACTGCAGGGGGGTTGGACTAGATGACCTCTAGGGGTCCCTTCCAACCCAAAATATTGTATGATCATTTTGCAATTCAAAGCCTTTGTAGATACAGAGAGCTGTTACCTGCATAACGTTTTTAATCCAGTAAACTCGTGTAGTTTTATTCTTTTTAAATTTTATAGTCATGAGAGATTCATGTTGATCTCATTAAGGGCTATATCTGCACTGACAATTTTAAGTAAATTCAGTGCTGTTTCAGAAGCACTGGTGCAGTACGTTGTTGCTTCCTGTGGTAAGAGTGCTACCGTAATATTTCCTCTGAGTCAGAAGTGTCAAGTCACACAAGTGTAGGCAAACCACCTGCACCAGGACTTCATGCAGCAGTACATTACGTTAGTATAGGGATGGGAGAACACTTCTTAAATTGTCAGCATAAATAAACCCTCCAGTTCAATCACTGCTAAAGAACGGTCAGTCTGTGTAAATGTGTTTCACGCATTTGTTTTTCCTTGCTGTTCATTAGGAGTATATGCCCCTTCCTCCAGAGGAAGCGGAGAATGGGGAGAATGCTGGCAGTGAAGAGCCCAAGTTGCAGTTCAGTTATGTGGAGTGTTTATTGTATAGCTTCCATCAGCTGGGTCGTAAACTTCCAGACTTCCTCACAGCCAAGCTGAATGCAGAGAAATTGAAAGACTTTAAAATCAGGTAATCATTTAGAGGCAGGTGTTAGAGTTGTGTTAGAAAGTGCTGCTAAAGCAGCACAAATCAGATTGATAGAAGACTTATTTTAAGCATTTTTCCCAAAGGGAGAAAAAATGAGATTACAGCTTCCCTTTGCTCATGCTTTTATTCTTTGGGCATAATGTAAAATTTATTGACACATTGCTTTTAAATTTTTTAGGCTACAGTATTTTGCCCGAGGGTTGCAGGTGTATATTCGACAGCTTCGTCTAGCACTTCAAGGAAAAACAGGAGAAGCCTTGAAAACAGAGGAGGTAAGTATTATTCAAGAATTGTGATTTTTCTAATTAAGCCTACAGAAATAACCATTGGCATACATTGATGGACTGCAGTCTATTGTAAGCATGCAAATAGATTAGGGGAATAATACAATAATACAGATGCTAACATCTGTTGCAACTGCATCTTACTTGACGCTGCATTTTGCAAGCTAAGGTGATCTTTTAGTTTCTACTGTTAGCTGTTCCCTGCATCCACATGTATGTGGCTTAACTGTGCTCTGCATTTTGTTTTGAAGGGGAACTTTTCATATATTGGGCGAAAAAAATTTTAGTGGGAAGTACACTGGAACACTGAAAGCAACTAATTTATATAAAACTGCAAGAAGTCTAAAATAATTGTAATGAAAACTCAGAAGCGTACGCATGTTTCGCTATTACTATTGCTATAGCAATTCACGAGGAAGAGCAGTCAGTTTAATGTTGCGACTTCATCGAATGCATTTGACATACAAAGCTACTGGAATAGGTGTTCAGCGGTGTTTCTTTTTTTACAGAACAAGATTAAAGTGGTTGCCTTGAAAATAACCAATAACATAAATGTTTTAATCAAGGTAAGTTCTCACATTATGAAGGAATAAATTCACACAGTAGAGTAACCTGTACAGAAAAAAGGAATAGATTTGAACTAAGTGGTATTGTGCTAAGCTAGTCAGTGTTAGCTAGTTCAGGGTTGCTGCCTGCTTTACTGTTTCTGAAGAGAGATGGATCTGCTGTTTATGCAAGCTGCTTAGCCTTTGCTGCTGCTGCTGTTGGGGTAGGGTGTTGAGGCCCTTTTTTGCAGTACTAGTTGCCTGCAGGAGTAGAAGACCTTGCTTTAGGTGTCCCTAGATTCTGGCCAAGCTTTCTTCCTTGTCATTTCCCTTTTCTGCAGTGTCAGGGAGGGGTAAGGAATAGTTTGAAGAGGTGCAAGGAGTTGTAAAGGAGGGAGGAGACAAAGCAAGCTGCTATACAGAACCTTTTTCTCCAAAGAATGTAGGAGATGGGCTGCAGAAAGAGACTTCCATCCAGAGCCCCTGAAACCATTCTGATTTCTTCTAACCACCTTTTCCTCTCTTCCTTCATTTCCCATCTCCTGCCCTCAATCACCACGATAAACCAAAAGCTTTGCCTACGGTATTGAGAAGCCTATCTTTTACCATTGCAGGGATATCGGATGTCTCCCTGCAGGAGTCGTCGTAGTTCATTGTAAGATCCTTGATGTGCATAGGGAGAGAGAGAAAGTGTGTTATGTTGGTATAAGACACTATTCTGTTAATATAAATCTCATTTGAATTCCGCAGTAAAGCGTACGGGCTGAGGGCAGCCAGATAAGGCAGTTAGCTGCTGCTGTCTTCGCTCTCTGACATGGGACTTCAAAAAGGATTTAAAATTGTTGTAAAGTAACTGTTATTCTGGCATCTCAGTAGGTAGCTAAAACTTTGAAGTGCAATCAACATGAATTTAACTGTAGAATAAACTGTCCTATTTTGCCCCGATAGGATCTCTTCCACATTCCTCCTTCTTACAAAAGTACAGTTACACTGTCCTGGAAACCAGTGCAGAAGGCAGATGCAAGGTAAGTGTTAATTTTTGGTGGTTTTTATTTTGTAAACAGCAAAAATTGTCCCCAAGCTGTGTGTGTATATAATATACACAGCACATGAGCTAAAAGTTTCATAATCAAAAAAAACCACCCATCCGGGAAGGAATTAAGGCTGTGGAGTGATAATCTTAGTCTTGCTTTAGGGATGCAATAGACCGAATCAACTGGAGACTAGCTTGCTTCCTCTTTTGAAGTATTATTCAGGTCATATTCATTAGCTGCTGCTAGCTTCCAGTGCTTAATCTTTGAGGCTGAACTGCTATTCCTGTAGTTGTCGCCACAGGGGTGTAACATTCTGTTTTTGCTTTCTTCTGTCAGTCAAAAAAGAGCAAGTGACGATACAACCTCAAGTTCACCCCCAAAGAAAGCTTCGGCAGGACCAAAAAGGGATGCCAGGCAAATATATAATCCTCCCAGTGGAAAATACAGCAGTAACCTGGGTAGTTTTTCTTACGGTAAGTTAGGCAGCTTGGAAGAACTTTGTCTAGTGACAGCTGTGCCTTGGGGCGGGGGGAAAAAACTAATTAGGCCAACTTACCATCACATTCTCAGAAGATCAAATTGTGCTGTCACCAATTCTTGTGTGTAATGGTCTCTTTCTAGCTGTTGATCTGTTACCAGCCTGTAAACTGTGTCATTTGCAAGTTAATTTTTTTTAGTAATGTTTTGATACAGAGTTAGTAATTGAACTATTGTGTTCCGTGTTACGAGACACAGCAGTCGCACCCCAAATTGCCCATTGGACAGACCAGCTTCTGCAAGTGACAGAGCTGGGCCATCTCCTGTCATATGTCTGGACCTGTGCTGAATTCCTGTTACAGCCACTGCTGGTGTTGCAGACCTGATCCAGAACTTCTGGGAATTGCCAGGTTCACTGTGCCTACATGCAGTTACATCCTCATGCACCCAGTCAGAGTGATTCTGCCTCTCTGCAAGTCTTATTTATGGGCAAAACAGGAGAGCAGTTGCAGACAGGGTGAAGAGGCCCAACAGTGGCAGCAACCCATTTATGTTGTCCTCCCAGAAGGCCACCCATTGGTCCTACCTCTGTTGAGTAAACAGCCTGCTATGACAAATTCTCACCCATGCCCATAGGCTGAAAAACTGAGATAAAGCACTGTCTTAAATATAAAACAAAAAGAAAAAATCTGCAAATTTCTTACTGCAGACTTCAGGCGATACACCTGTGTCTTTTAAGATAAGCTTGTAGTCCTAAAGTTCTATAAAATTAGGAAGTTTTTAACCAAAAATATTTTATTGCTTACTACTGTTTCTTGTTTGTGAGATGCTTGAGCCTCTGATCAGCTTTTGATTTCTGTACTCTTTAAAATAAGCACACTGTTCTCTTTGTAGATTAATGTGACCTGTATTTTAAGACTGTACATGAAGAGAAAGCATGGAAGGGGAATGATGGTTTGATGTATTTTTAAACAAATCCAAAGAAACTCTACAAAATATTTCATGGTGGTTTTTGCTGTGATCAGATTTGTTCTTAACAAAGGGAAAGGAAAAATTTTCTACAGTATACAAATAGTTTGTGTGGCATCCATCTATGTCTAAGATTTTTAATTGGATATAATTAAGATACCAGCCCAGCAAAAAAAACTTAAGTATGCTGGTGATAACTTAATGTTAAAGATAGACTAGGACAGACAGACTGGCAAAAGCTGGGGTTTTCCATCATGTTATAAAATCAGTAGGAGCAAGTCAGACAAATGCCTCAAGATCAACATGGTGTGATCGGACAGAAGGATGAGCTGGGTAGCCTAATGAAGTTCTTTGCAGACCAGTTTTCAATTCTGTGATAATGGATTGGCCTAAATATAGTTCTGAGATAATGGGATAGTTATGTGTCGTAGTATTAGCATGCAGAAAGACTACATTTAGTTTAGAGAGGCTGGTTCTCCTGATCTCCTTTTATAGTTAGTGGGGTCTATTGTCCATCAAAGCACAACTCTCAGATCTCATGGTATATAAGCAGGATTAGCCTCAGTGACTTAAGTCAGCCTCTAATACCTCCCATTATTGCCATTTAATTTTAGTCTGTATACAGCATAAAACCTGTATGAAAAATTTTGACTTTATTTCAGAGCAAAGAGGTGGTTTCCGGGGTGGACGAGGAAGAGGCTGGGGAGGACGTGGCAATCGTAGCCGAGGAAGAATCTACTGAGTAGACCGCTAAATCTTCCATGCCCCTGAAGAGCTAAAGTGAAAGTGCTACTCGGCAAATTTGCTCGGAGTATTGTTTCCTTCAAGGATTGCCTTCCACTAAGACTGACTTAAATGTTCTTTATACCTTTCTATGTATGATCTACTTTTCTAACGGACTACAACTTGTCCATAGTGAAACTACAACTGTATTTTTGGATGCTTACAGTCAGCAGTTTTGGGTTCTTATTTTTGAAGTGTCTTCAGGATTTATTCGAAATTGGAAAAGAGCGTAGATGTTTTATCAAAAGCTACATCTTGACAGTTTGTATATTAACCTAAAAATCAGCTACCGCATAACTGAAACTATATAATTGAGTTTATGTATTAAGTAATGGACAGGAAAGGCATGACAACAGAGATACATGTCAGATAAGCTTAGCAGCTGAAGTAATCCTTTCCTCATCTGTAACCATATTTTGCAATATGTGGAGAAGAGTACCATTGTTAAATTCGCTTTGATTTACTTTTTTCAATGGAACAGAATGATACACATGCTGGTTTTCTAAAGTTTGCAACATGGATGGAAATTTATTTTGCTTGTAGCATGAAGCAGTCCTTTTACTTAGAGATGTGGAGAATGTGGTGTTTTTGGTTTGCACATCTTACTCTTCTCCGTGCATTGTAATGCAAAAGTGATGTTTTGCAAATGAATTTTTAATGTTTACTATGAATATGTGCATATAGTTATGCCGTGAAATTTCAGTAAATGAACAGAAAAAAAGAAAATAAATGACTAGAATTATTTCAGGAATGGGTAAAGACTGATGCAGTGATTAAGCTTCATAGGCTGGAGCTGGACCGTAGCAGTACCTGGCTCTTTTCTATGTTTTGCAGATTTCTGGATTAGTTGGCACTTGAGGGTTTTGTTTTGGTTTTGTGGTTTTTTGGGTTTTGGTTTTTGGTTGGTTTAGTTTTGGTTGTTTTTTTTTTTTTACCAATACAGTTGCATTTAGAAATATATAAATAAAATTGTATTTTGAGTAAAATTGAAAAAATCCAACTATGTAGTTCAATTCAGGTGGAAAGTTAACAATTCAATGCTATTTTTTTTCCATAGCAACTTGGGATTCTTATTTACTGGTGTACACCCAGAAAATACAATGTAAGAGCACAATGCTTTTTTTTTTTTTTTTTTTCTCCTCTTCTCACCACTCAGAATTTTTACTTCTCAGTACTTCTCAGGTCATTCAGCATTGTAAAGGAATTAGCAGAATAGTAAAAAGAAGTTGGGACAGAGGAAAAGAGTTTTAATAAGTGCTCCAGGGCGCATTGATGTAAAATAGCTTAGGCTTTAGAGGAATGAAGATTATTTCTTATCCTCCTTTTTTCGTCCAGCCATTTGATATCCACACAGACAAATGCCTGAAAGTGATGTTTCCTCACCTAGTTCCATTTGTATTTGCTTGTGAATCTGATTCAGGTGTCTTCATTTGATATGTATCACTATGCTTAGAAGGCCAGAATACCGAAACCATGTTGAAGTTAGAGATACTGTCAATGCTAAATTAGAAGTCTATTTTTGCTTAACTCTGAAGCAGTAGACAGCAAACTTTGGACATTCCAGGACATGTGAGCTGACTTGCTGATTACATGCCAGCTGCTAAACTCAGATTTGTCATTAAAACCAACAAACTTGGAAAAGAGCTTTGCAGGACAAATTCATGAGATCAGAACATCACTCTGAAAATACGTGCTAGGAAGGTAATGAGCCTCCACTGGGGTGGGGGGGGGGGGGGGTGGGGAATAGACATTTTGCACTTGTGGCTGTAATTTGTGTTTTGAGGGGATTTAAAAATGTAATCTCAAAGCCTAAACATAGCTTGTATTTAGACTAATAACTAGATACTAGCAGCTTATTTTCTCACTGAATTTTGAGTGAGTTTTCTTTACGGGACTCCTGTTTTTCAGAGGTGATGTGCAAAGTTCTTGTGGCCTCAGAAGTAGTTAGATTTTTTTCCCCCTACACACAGTTTCATATTTAATTTTAATGCAGTGAGTTCTTGTGGAGACACCTGTTTACCATCTTGTTGAATTGTAAATGTTCCCTTACGCTTTTGGAATAAATTCATTTTGTAATTTTGTTTGGCTCATTGTTTCACAGTTCCTCTGCAACATTTTGTGTTGGCTTAGTAAAAGGGTACTGTGGTACTACTTTGTTTTAGTGACTTACTCCTTGGGTTGCTATAGATGTATTGAGCTGTTTGCCACTAAGGAAACTTAGGAAGACTGCATTAGCTGTCCCAACTTCTAAGAAATTCAACTTCTAAATGCAAAGTTTTGGCTAGGAATTTAAATACTCGGCAAAAGCTGCATGTCATACATCTTATTTGGGAATTGTCATGTGAAAAGGAGTCATTCATTTTCCTAGATGTTGACAAGGAGTCATTCATTGTCCTAGATGCTGACAATGCAATAAAATTTAAGATGATAGAGCAAGAGTGGCTTGTAGTAGCAGCCTGGGTTTTTTGGTGAAACCTGTGATAAGCCTGACATGAAAACTCTGGCAGCAGTAAGGAACTGTCATACTTGTGGTACTGTATTCTCTGTCCCAAGAGAAACTGAATCCCCTGCATTAGTTTAACCGTAATAACACCATCTGTAAACATTTTTTTCTTGTTTCTACTTAGTAGGTTTGAGTTACAGGCAAATTTTATTGCTTAACGGGCTCTGGGAAGTCAGGCATCCCCAAGGAAGCAGAACTGCTTGCAGTTCACTTGCTTGTGAACTTAGAAAGGTCAAACAGGCCAAAGTTTGAATTTGGCAGCTTTTATATCTCGCTCAGGACTGGGGAGACAGGCTGCCGCTGCTGGGTTGGTATTTACCATTAGCTGGAATAGGAAAGGAAAAGTTTACATTTTTCCGTGTAACTGGAAAGCACTAGAAGGAAAAAGGAGTGATGAGTTTCACAGCTACCTTCGACCGGCTCTTCAGTGAGCCGGCGTGAGCCGTGGGTAGCTGCAGGTACAGCTCGCTTGGATTTGGGCAGCAGGCCCTTTCCTTCAGCTGTCACGGCACGCGTGCGCTAGACAGCAATTAACTTTTCTAAATGAAAGCGTCCAACGCGGTGCCACGCGCTGCTTGTTGGCATTTGAGCTCCGGACAGCGGCTCCGCCGCTACCGGCGCCTGCTTTTGAAGTGCAACACGGCTCAGGCAACCGGACTCGGCCTCCCCTGCTGGGCTGGCTGTGCGTGGGGCCGCCGACGCCC
>NW_009269999.1:3240881-3241245 GCF_000687185.1 Egretta garzetta
GGCTGGCGCAGCCCGAGGTGCGGATGAGTTTGCGATTTTTCACGGCCCCGCCCCCCCCGCCCCGGCTGCTTTTCGTTCCTTCTGGAAGTAAGAAAGGAAGCGGCGCGGTGCCTGCCTGGTGCAGAAGCACACACCTGCCCCGTCCTCCGGTAATTTGCGGGTTTAGTCAAAGCGGCTTGTTTTGACACGGGACTGTGCCTCAGGTTCACCCAGCGGCTTTTTCTTACGTGCTTTGCTCCCCCTTTGTTGCACGGGGAACAGCGCCAGAAATCCACTTGTGCATCCTATCCACTTTGCTTTTAAGCAGAACTGTCAGATCGGTTTCCCTCTGGAGTGGAAGAGTTAATCGCTGTGGGAAGCAGTG
>NW_009269999.1:3241268-3281351 GCF_000687185.1 Egretta garzetta
CGAGATGAGCGTCCGGTAACATCACCTTCCTTCTGTGAGAATTTTTGGTGGGGCCTCCCATCAGAAAGCATTAGGTTCCTCAGACAGGTAGAACTGGCTTTCCCTGCAAGAAGCCCCTGCTGTCTTTGCGGGTCTGAGGCGCTTCAGCCGTCTGTGTGGGTCCAGGCACTCTCTTGCTCTACTTAATCATAAATTAATGAATGACAACACTTCCAGTGCTATCTCACTTCCTTTTCCCACTTTATGTAGCGGGAAGGTGGTGAGAGGTATACGATAATGGTCTGAAAGCATCTCTGTGTGTATGTTAATTGTATATTACCAAATTTGCATGAAGTGTTGATTTTGATTATTGCATGAAAAGCAGATGTGACTTGAAAAATCTAATTAGCCAAAATTACTTGAAAATCTGATTAACTGAATTCAGCACTGATTTGAAGAAATGGCTTTTTACAATGTCAGTAAATTGATGGTACAGGTAGAAGCTTTCACTCTACCACTGCTATGCAGTAAGCTATTCAGTGCTTTCTAAGCAGGGGCACTCCCATGTTCCACGTATAAAGTACTCAAAGTCTATAGCAGAGGTGATAAAATAGGATCTGTGGAACAACTTCTCTTACCTGCATGGTCAAAATTAATCCATCTATTTCCAGCAAGGAAACTCAAATTATAAATATGGTATTACTTAAAATATGAGTAGCTGGATTCTTCAGTGCCTGGGATGTAGTGCTGCTAATTGTCCAGTGAGTTTTTTGTAATAAGATGTATTTCAGCGTCTATTACTGTCATCTCCCTGGCTCTTGTGAAAATGATACTTAAATTTGTGGTTGTTGCCATTACCATCCCTGCAGAGTACATCTGATTTTCATTTTTTTTCCACTTATTTCTATTTTGGGGAATGAGAAGAGTGGGCATTTTCTGGAGTGAATTTGAATGTTGTTTTAAATGCCAAAACATAATTGTGGTTCAATAGCTAGCAGCAAAACCAACAGATAATCTCCATTGTCCAGCAATAAGAAGGGATTGGTCTCATCCCGCTCTGCGCTGCACTGGTGCAGCCCCACTTCAAGTACTGTGTGCAGTTTTGGGTACGTCAATGTAAGGAGGACATCAGACTATTAGACTGTGTCCGGAGGAGGGTGACCAAAATGCTGAAAGGTCTCGAGGGCAAGACTTGTGAGGAGCAGCTGAGGTCACTTGGCTTGTTCTGCTTGGAGAAGAGAAGGCTGAGGGATGGCCTCATCGCAGTCTACAACTTCCTCAAGGGGGGCAGCGGAGGGAAGGGTGCTGATCTCCTCTCTCTGGTGACCAGCAATAGGACATGAGGAGGTGGAATGAAGCTGCATCGGGGGGGTTCAGAGTGGGCATTAGGAAAAGGTTCGTCACTGAGAGGGTGGTCTGTCACTGGAACAGGCTCCTCTGGAAAGTGGTCACGGCACCGAACTTGTCCAGACGTACCTTAAACTCTGACAACGCTCTTAGTCATACGGCTTAGTGCTAGGTAGTCCCGCGAGGAGCTGGGAGTTGGACTCAATGATCCTTATGGGTCCCTTCCGACTTGAGATATTCTACAATTCATTGGCAGCAGGATGCTTTGTGATTGATTTATCAATTCATTGGTAGAACTGAAATATTCCAAAATATTTGAGCTATCCTTTTAATACTTAGACCTAGGTAGTTATTAACAGGACATAAGCCTAAAATTTCCCTGTAGAGCATCCTTTTGCTTTAATTTTTCAGAATATGCTTTGTTAAGTTAGTATTTGTCATGAGAACTTGTGTTTTTACCAGTACACTTAGCCATTCAATCCTTCTCTCCAGCTATTTTTACTCTGTGCATTTTCAGTGGGGCGTCCACGTTTGTCTCAAACTCTGGCTGTGCATCTTCTTGCGTTTGTCTGCAGTGTCTGGCATTTTAGCTTCAGTGTACATAGAGCATTGCCTGATATCTCATCAGCTTCTCTACTAGTTTTAATGAATCTACTCTTGTTTTGCAGAAAAATATTGTCGCATCAGGTTTTTTCCATAGTACCCTAGACTCCTCCTTTGAATGTCCCAGTATCGATCCTCAAGAATATCACCTCAAGAATAGTCTGGCTTCATCTTCTCTGTACTCTGCCTTTAGGAAGCTGAAAACAACAGCAATATTCCCCTGCAGCTGAGCCAGCCTGCTTCTCAGCTGCTCTGTGGGTTTATGTGCTCTGGGCCTCTCACCACCTCGAACGGGCTTTGCTGGCCTTGAAACCGGGGCTGGAAAGCTGAAGCAGGTGCGTTCTCACGGGTGCCTGGTGGAGGGAGGTAATCACTCCCCTCTCCCTGCTGGCCCCAGCCTTGCTGCTGCAGCCCGGCACGCAGCTGACCACCTCAGCTGCAAGGGCACTCTGCTGGCTCATCGCCAACTTTTTCCCCACCAGATCCCAAACATCCTTTTCTGCAAAGCTGTTTTCTGTTCAGCCCCAGCCTTTCCTGCTGCACGGGGCTATCGCATCCCAGGCACTGGGTTTGCCCTTGCCGTTGTTGACTTCACGAGGTCCCTGTCAGCCCATTTTTCCATCTCTCTCTAACCGCAGCCCTGCCTCCCACTGTGGCCACCCCTGCCCCACGTTTGCAGAGCACACTAAGCTTGCTGAGGTTCTTTTTTCCCCTGTTGTTAGTAAAGATGTTAAACAGTATTGGCCCTGGTATTGATCCCCGAGGGATGCTGATGGTGACCAGCCGCTCTTGGACTTTGCACTGCTGATCGCAACCCTTCCAGCACAGCAGTCTCTAACTGGAAGTGTCTAATACTGTCTGGTGGCTAAGAGTGGTGGTATTATTTCTAAAATTGAATAATATAAATGCTAAGTATTAGCATTCTCGGTCTGAAACACACTGTTAAAGATTGTCATCTTTTTACAAAGGGACAGGCTTAATCTTCTCTTGGACTACCTCAGTTTATCTGAATGAAGCCCATATGATTCATGAAGATTTAGGCAAAACTTCATGAAGCGGGTGGTAAGACCCAGACATTTACCCTGCTAAATGAGCCACTAGCTGTGGGTGTCCAGATAAGCACCAGTGACAAGTGACTTCCCGGCAGCTTTTAGTTTGCTGCTGTGAACCTTGTCACCAAAGTGCACTATGCATGAGGAGCTGAAAGCAGAAGTTACAGATCCTGCCCCATATACAAAATATAGCCAGAATCTGTTTGAGGAAAGGAGAGTGAGAATATTTTATATTCTTGCCCTAAAATCTCTGCTAGCTGTTTCTCCTTACGGTGCAGCGAGGGTGTAAGCCTTTAATATGAGTTTACATTCAAGTGAGATTGATTTTCCTGTGGCATAAGACAGCTAGCGGTACCCTGACTGAGGCTTGAGCTGGAGGTCTTAGTGGTAAAATAGCCTGGTAGGGGTGGCAAAATTAAGGCAAACCAAACAGTTTTCCGTATATCAGCAAGGTCTCATCTAGCAAATGGGACTGCTTGCTAAGTAGGCCCTGCTGTTCCAGTTTCTAGTGAGCATTTCTGAATGATGAAACAAATTAATTCCCAGCAGTGCACATAACATTTTGTTGCCCGGTAAGCCATCAAGAGAAAAACCATCAAGCTGTATCCGTTGTTCTAGTAGCCTGTTTTCAGGTCAAATACATCAGTCTCTGGATCAGTTCATATTCTTCTTTTGGTCTGAGTCCACCTTCAAATGTGTGTTCCTGCAAAGCCAGGGACTGAGTAATCGTCTCTCTTTAATGAGATTATATCTGCTCAGTGCACATGTTTATAAGCCTTCTCATTTCACAACTCGCGGTATAAAGTTCAGGCTAATATATAACAGATTTTAGACAGTGCTTTTCTACCAGTAGGGAAGCTAGCCACTCTACAGAAATACTAGTGTACTTCAAGGGAAGAGAGAAACTTGGCCTAAAGAGAGGACAAACAAGTGACAGATTAAATGCAGTGCAGGAAGCAGTGTCAGCAGTCACTCGTGGCTTTACTGGTGGGAACCAGCTGCTATCCTCTCTGAGACCTGACATATCAGAGCTGAGGTAGGGTCTTTCTAAAGATCCTTTGATGGTGGCGATCAAAGCCGAGCAAGCTGGAGGTGACTCAAAGGACTGCCTTTCTGTGGACTACTATAAACGCTGAACAAGTTAGTTCTGAGTAACTAAACTAAAAGTGGCAAAGACACCCCAGGCAGATGGTCCAAAGCAGGACTGGGAAAGTGTTGCCAGGAGCAGAGAGCCTCTGGCAAGGAATCTGAGTTGGCAAAAAGTTGCTTTGCTTTTAATGTGCTGGTTGTGTGTTTTGAAGCTTGTTAGAGATTACCCAGAGAAAGGAGTGAACGAGCAGTGCGGGTTGGCCTGTCTGGGACCAGCCGCTCAATAAAAGTGACATCTGAATTTCAGTAGTGTGCTTAATTCTGGCTTAGTACAAGTAAAGAGGGGAGACGTTACCTAACGGTTGTTCGTTTGCTTGCGGATTTGAATGCAAGCGTGCCTCAAGTTGCAGCAAGGCAAGGTGAGTCATGGGTGGCTTCAGAGTTGGGTAGTGCATTGCTGATGTCTGTCTCTGACTGCACGCATATCCTAACCGGTTGAGGTGAGAACAGTGGTTCATACGCTGAAGGCTAGAGGAAAAGCAGACACCCAAAACCAAGGAAAGCTGAAAATCTAGTACAGCAAAATGAAAAGCTATTTGCCGCTTACAGAAGCATCTTCTGCAATGTATTAAGCAGTCACTCAGTCCTATCTTGAAAATGGCAGATGGATGTTTGCTTTGCTCTTTCTCTAAAGGTTAGTTTGCTTGGCTGTATGACCTCTTTCTTGACTGAATTTCTTATCCTTCCAAGTCTGTTCTGTGCTAAACAACAAAAAAAAATTTCTTCATTCTTACTGAAGTGTGTAACATAGCATGCCTTCCCCAAAACAGTCAGTGCCTCTTTATGAATTTGTGCAAAGAGACCCAGGGTGGAGGTTGGTGTGAGTCTCCTGCAGTTTATTAGAGGCCATCCAACCCCAGGGTGACAAGCTGAAGCGTGATGGTTTTGAAGCATAGGTCAGCTTATCCTCAGGAAAAGGGAAACTTGTTCTGTTTTAAAAGGTCTGTCTTGATTACCAACAGACTGTGGGATTTGGGCATTCATCTAGTGTGAAAATTAATAATTTTTTCAAAAACCTTCACTTTAAATTTTCTGCCCTTTCCTAAGTGTATTCGAAAAGTTTGAACCTGAACATTTTGTGTAGCGAATGACTGAGACGCTTAACGTCCTTGTCCCCGACGGGGTGCTGCTGACCTAGAACCGCACTTCACCGATGCCGCCTGCTCGCAGGGGAACGCAGGCTCCGTCTTTCTGTATCACTGTGAAGGTCACAGCTACATCCGAATTTGATAAAAATAGGCCTTGTGGTCACCTACATGTGGAGTGCAGTCAGAAATTCAAATTTTTTTGTTCTTTGGGGCAGTGGTGGAGAGGAAGTAGCTTTCACTGTCCTCAACTCAACAGTGAAAGATTTGCATCTGAGGTGGAAGGAGGAGTGAAGAGGCAGATCTGAAGCGCTGCTGAAATAGAGCTGTCAGTGCCCATGCCCCTCATGCCTGCCACAGTCTAGTAGGTAACCTTATGCTAGGTTTTGACTGCCAACAGCAAGGCTTTAATACAGAAATGTCTGGATTTCGCCCAGCATAGTAATATACACTGAGGTGGTTCAGTCTGTAAGTCCAGAAGGCCCCAGCGATGGCTCTGCCCATGTGTAGGTACCGTGTCCTGCTTGTTCCTCCACTCCTGGTGTTCCCATACAGCCTTTGTCCTCTGGACAGAGGGTGGCTCCCAGGTCCCATTTCTCTTAGCTTCCTCCCACTTCCATTTCCTGGCCTCTCATCCTGTTTTCCGTCACTTCTAAAATAAGGGTAGGACAAACTGACAAGATTATACGAATCACCTGTTCAGAACTGATTATTCTGTGGTGAAAGCTGTGCTTGGTGCCTGGTGTGCCTTCCCCATATTGTGAGCTTCACAGCAAAAGGATAGCCTGGAAGTGGCTGTTTGCATGAAGGCCCCATCAAAGCCCAAAAGAGCAAAGTCAGGGAGACTGAAATACACTGTTATTTCATGTAGCTAAACTCTTTTAACATCTAAGCTGAATCCCTAGCTGTTACTAACCAGTTAGGAAATGAGAACCATGGTATAAAGTGCCTACTCTAAAAATACATCACTGGGTAAAGTAATTTTCCTTAAAATGTAACCAGAAAAAGCTAACAAGTTGTCTGCTGTTCATTTGCTGAAGAAATTACTGCTCAGGGTTAACCTTTTTTAGGTATCTTGTAAGTCTAATTAGTATTTTTCCTTTTCTGTACTTTCAATGTTAGAACACAATATTTTTAAGGATTTGGCAGTGAGCAGGCAGCAGGAACCAGTCTGCCTTTATGAAAACAAGTACTTACTCATTACAGATGTATATGAGTGATCTCTCCGTCTCTTCTTCTGATTCAACTGAGCATATGGCTGGCCTGTTTTCCTACCGTGGAATATAAACCTTAGCTAGAATATGCACTCTGGAAATCTGGTTTGTACCCTTAAGTATGACCAAAACCACATTGCAGGTAAGTGGTGGTAGAAATAAAGTCTTGTTTTCCTTTGATGTATTTAGATCTGTTATCTGCAGTGTTCATAGCTGGTGCGTTCTCTGGAAGTGATCTCACTTGAGCAGACCTATTCAATAATACTGGAACTTCATTAGCTTTTATGTGTGAAGTGCTACAAATGTTTAAAATTTCTGTTTTCCCTGTAGTGCAGCTACTCTTAATAACATCTGAACACCTAATGCTGTTTGTCAGCAGATTGTGGAGCTGTAAGCTTTTAAATGGCTCAATACCTATTATAAAAACTCAAACGTAATTTTTCTCTGTGAATTTTTCAGTGACATCCCGTGGAACAAGTATCTTCTGGCACTCCCTGCTCATCACTTGAATAAAGCAAAGCATATATTTTCCAGTTTTGTAGCTTGTCTTGCACTGAAACCTATACAGACTTTTTTGTGGCTTTTTCAGAAATGTCATGATAGCATCATGTTGGAGTGTAGAGTATCTCAAGGCAACAGGAATATACCAAAAGGCAAGCATCAGTTTTTAGATCCTTCACTCCCACTTGAGACTGCAAGGAGTTCCAGCCTATTTGAGTGGAAATTGCCTTCATTTTGCAAGTACCGTGACAAAGTGTCCGCTATCTGTAAAACAAGCCTATAAAACGAGTATGAGGAGCCCATTTTGCTGTACGCCATCATTTGATGTAATGTCTTTTCCAGCTGCTTTCTGTCATAATCTGCCTTCTGCATGTAGTAGAACGCTTTTAGGACATGCAGAGGCACTAACAGCTGTTCAGATTCTGGTGTTCCTGTGCCTCAATTAACAGTGGGATTTCCACTGTATTTTAAAAAAAGCCTTAACTAAAAATAGTTGACTGAGTTCACCCTAATTTTAAAAATTTACTTGCTGGTGCAATATAACTTGGTCATGTGGAAAAATATACCAGAAGGTTTGGCAAAACTTACAAGTATAATTATTCAGAGACTTTGATATATGCGGGTTACACGGGAGACTAAAACTTCAGGATTTGATTCAACTCCAATGTCTTTTTCTGTGTTACACAAATTCTGTGTGTTTCTTGCTGAATCAGGTTCTTGGTGTACTTTGTGACAGTGAATAAATTTGAACTGTGCTTTATAAAGAAACTTTCACCTTTGGGCAAAGTTGAACAGAGAACACTTATTCTAAAAGTGGTTTACTGGCAGGCTTTCTGCAGCGTAGCTATAGTAGCCGTCAGAGGTTCAAGGAAGGCTTTTCAGCACTATTTTTTTCCTGTTTACTGTGTTTGAATTGAAGTCAGATTCTTGCATTTCAAGCACTTCATCTTGAATGTCACAGTTTCAGCGCTGTGGAGGAAGAGTTAATGAATGTGGTGCTTTGCCATCAGCCTAACGCTTTGAGTTAAAAATGAGTAAGTTGGAACAAGCATCTGTGTTGGCGCAGGAGCCTTCGTTCGCCCCACCACCAGGCTGTAGGTGCTGTGCAGGTTGACATCTGTTCCGTTTCATCCCAGTAGAGTCTTGTGGGGAGTTGCTTACATTTTGCAAAAGATGAGCTAAATCACAGTATCCATCTGTTTTTCACTTGTCTGACTCCCCTAATCAGATATTGAGGCACAACAGACTTTGCATGAAGGGATGAAGGATCTGTAGTTTTAACAGGCCGCTGTCCTATATCACATAAAGGCAAAGCTACTATTTCTAATGCACTTTGAGTTTATGCGAACATCCTCAGGTCCTGTCTGAAGTGTGGCAGGAAGCATCAAATGTGAAGTGGTTTTTAACACTGGGGGTGGGGCAGGGTGTATCTGCCGCTTTCTGTGTGGCAGAGAAGAGAGGGTAACACAACAGCGAGACCAAGTCCTGCCCGGCAATGGATTCAATACTAAGGTAAAAAGAAGCATCTGAGAACACCTGGGTATTTGCAGCTGTTGCAGTGTTGAAATAAAATATGGCAGCTTTTGAAATAACACCTGCCCTCTAATGAGGTTTTAACTGTTGAAGTCAGACTTATGCTAGTTTCCAGAGCAAAGTTTTGTTCTGTTTTCCTCACTAGCTAATTGTTTAAAAACTGGCATTCAGTGCAAACACTGTACCACCCACATCTTCAGTAGTGCTCAGAACAGCTACAAACTTTTCTCCAGTGGTCCCAGGGGGTCACGTACGGCCTGTATTTCACAGCAGGAGGCTTTCAATACACAATCATTTGCAAATACCTGCGCTGTCATAAAAGAGGGGAGCTATGGCTATGAGATAGCAAATACATACTGTTTGTACCTCAAGATCATATGCAGTTGTGGATATAACGTGCTCTTTCCTCAAAATGATCCAGTACCATCCATGTTGCTTACTGTTTTCTGTCTAAAGAAATATTTTCTCTAATGGATCCCATGAAGATGTAGTTCAACTGTGCAGAGGCAACAGGCATAGAGAAAAGTTGATATTTTATGCAGAACTCTGGTGGAACCAGCATCTTGTTCTGTTTTAGGTACATTCTTGAAGCTGGAGGCATTTCTACCACCAGATCGGTCTCTTGGTGACTATTAAGTAGAGGCAGCAAGGCAGCAAGTGTCTGTAAGAGCACAAGCATGATGTGAGACTGAATGAAACCAGTATCTTCTAAAATCTGCCTAGAGTCTTTTTCTTGTGCAAAGGCAGGGATGTAATCCAGAACTGTCTCCAGGTATCCATCAAATATGTTTTATTTGGACTGTTGTATTTCTGACTAAAGAATTATTTGACAGCTCTGAGGGCTTTTCCAAATCTTCGGGGTATGTTGTAGTCTCTTTGAATTTTTCAAAGCAGCAGCCCACAGGAAAGTTCTGATGCATCTTATGTTCTTATTCAGGGTATAATTTTCTGGGGTTTGGGATGTGGCTGCGCTGGAAAGCAGGAAGATGCAAGGTAACATTCAAGCACAAGCAGCGCCAGCAGCAAGGACAGGGCAAAGTGTGAGCACCCAGGTGGTGAGCCCTGCAGCGCTCTGAGTGCATTTTTGGTTTCAGCACATGCTGCTGCCCACATACCTTTACCACTGCTGCTGCTACCTCTGCTGTGTAGGTTATGCAGATATTATATCTTTGTTTGCTACCTACTTGCCGTGCTGAATTCTTCCTGAGGTGTCATTAACTGCCCTGGATGGAAAATGCAGTATCAGTGCTCTTCACAGCTGAGTAGGTCAGCTTTGTCTTTTTCCAGCTGTAGAAATGGCTGGCACTTAAAAAAAAAAAACGTGTTTGATCTGGGGAGGCATGTTGTAAAAAGGTGGATAATGAACCAGAATTCTTGACAGTATTGCTGACTGGATCAGAGAGGAGCAGGTTGCAGTTCGAGAGCCATGTGGCTGTCGCTATGGAGAGGGGGATGATGAAGTGCTCACCCGAGGCCCATTCAGACTAACCTGCTGGTCTGGCTGAGAACTAATTGTTTAATCTTTTAAGTTATTTTTCAGCTGAATTGGCTGGCCTGTTTCTCAGTGGAGCTATAAGATTACAGGTAGTAAGAAAAGGGATGATTCCCCTACTTGGCAGCAGGGTGATTTTTTTGGATTAATCTAAGCAGTTCAGGAAATTGCACTTTAAATTCTATGAAACTCTTAAGTTTGAACACCATCATCCTCCAAACTGACACCTGTTGAAGGCCAAGTTGACACTATTTTCCTCCTCTGTAGGTATGATATAAGATCTCCTGTGGTTTTCAACTAAGAATCTGTTTTCCTTTGTGTCATGTGGCTTTTTTTGTGTAGATCTGAATGGTTTTTATTTCCTCAGTTATAGTTTTGTAATGCCTTCATACTATAAATGTATAAACTCACTTTTACAAGCTGCCAAAAGTACTCTGAACACATTGGATGTGCTGGCTCAGGTTTCCTCTGCAAACCTTGCATGATTGTCCAGTGTAGCTGTTTAATTTTTCCATTAAAATTCTTTTTCTGAAATTATTGCACTTAAAGTGGATTTTTATTTTTAGGAGCTAATGATAGCCTTTACTCGGCTAATTTCTTGCTGTGGAAGTCTTGAACTTTCAGAGTCAGAAACGGTCAAATGTAAATAAATGTAAGGTCGGATTTACTACTAAAGTTTTGGATTTAGAGCTTTTTGTTTATGCGCTCCATTGGTCTTAAAGAGATAATGACCGCTAAGGTTATTTAATAATACTAACTTTCTACTAGGTTGAAGGGGTTTGCTATTATTAGAAAGTGCTCATTTGCTGGTGACAAATTGAGGTCAGATCTTCAAGTGAAAATCTGAAGACTGAAGAAAAATATCATGCATGCTGCTTAACTTGAGATGATTTCCTGGTGGATTGACATAACTTTATGAATGAATTCAGCAACATTGCTGTTTGATTGCTGGTGTCACCTTGATTTCCGCTGCCAGGTAATAGTTGACAGGAATTTGGTACTTGTTGTGTTGCTTTTCTGTCAGCCTGTGCACGCTGGATTGGTAACATACCACTCCAAATTCCCAAACACTAAATTCAGACCTAACTCTTATGAGACTGTTTTATCAAAAGTTAAAAACAGAAGCTGTCACTAAATATCATTCTGTTTCTGAATGCGTGATAAGCCGAGATCCTTCATCTTTCAAACAAGGCTTTCTAAATGGTGATGCCTACATAACTTTCTGAAAAAAATTGCTCCCCAGATGCAGTTTGTGACTGGAAGTGGAGCTGATAGTTGACTTTGCTCTGAGTGACTGCGTAGTATCATGCAAGCAGCCTTTAGATGTCAGAGGAACAGTGCTGCTTTGCAATGGGCGATTAAATGCTTTAAACACAGTAAAACTTACCCTTACTTTCCTTGCAAATCCGTATCTCATTCACTTGCACATACAACAGTAGTTTCTCTAGCAAATGAGGCATGAACAAGTGCTATGTTCAGCGTGTAACTCTGGTTTTGTGTGCAACAGTTTCAAAGTGAGGTGGGGCCCAGAGGAGGAAATAGGAAATATGACTGTAAGTAAAATGCTGTAGACTGTAATACTTCAGCTAACGTTGTTAGGGTTTTTTTATATGGTATTTTCTGTGGTTCTCTGGATCATTGCAGATACTTGGTCACCCTTTATTGGCAACACTTAAATCCATAGTCTCCAAATTCATAGTGCAAAAATTAACTGGTGTGAGTAGCACCTATTATTTTCTATTCATCTGGTAATATCAGAATTAATTTGCTAAGGCAGAAGATGAGTTATGTGTAAGTATCTGGACTGTGTAGGTAACCACCTGCCAAAATGGTTCAATACTAAATGAAGCAGTTCAGCTTTTGATTTGGAAAGGAATACTTAGCCAAATTTAGCCAAAACCACCCTTAGGGGTTGTTTTTGAGGTGGGGGGGCATGTGGATAAAAGGAACAAATGTTTTCATCTTGGAGGATAGGATCCTTACTCAGCAGGGAGGCTTGCAAGGAATGTAGACTTTACAGTCAGTAGTCCAGAGAAAGTCGATTTGAGCTTCTTATCTGACTCACAGCCAAGAGACGTGGCCCAAGGCTTAATCTGTTGATGGGACACATTAAAATGACCAGGAAATTTGCTGTTGTCCTGCTGGAGATGAAGCTCTCTGCAATAAGAGAGAGTCCCAGAAACGTGTCCAAGTTGTTTGGAAAGTTGACAAAAAAATGAAGAGCTGGAGCTCAGGAGGTTCTCCTGCACATGTATGTATGGCAAACTGTTCCATTGAATTACCGTGTCACCAAGTCTGGGCAGATGTTGTGGGAGTGGACAGCCCATGTAGAGGTATCAGGGCTAACACACAGGTAGTGCTTACATTTTTATGCAGTAGCTAGTTCCATGTCCTGAAAGCTTGAATGGAAACTGAGCAGATCCAGGAACATCTTGGTGTAGACAATCTACCATAACAGTCATTGTGTTCAAAATGCAAGATCTTGCTGCCCTTGGCAGCCTGCGTCCTTTCACCCTGTCATCACGTACTCCTGTCCGTTTCCTTGCTTCTGTTCTTGTACTCATGGAATCCTCCATGAGCTGATTTCATCTACTAGTTCAGATAAAGCAACCAATATGGGATTATGTCCTGTTCGGCTACTGAGTTTGGGTTAGCTTAGAAGAGAGCCTGGTGGGCACCAGAGCTGATAGGCAAGACTAACTGGTATCGCACTGACAGATTGGAGGAAACAGGGCTGGAAGCCTGGAGCTCCTGTGCATAGCTGTGGAAGCTGTCGCCCAGTCTTCTGTAACAGCATTTTCAGTCTTTGTCTGCTTACCTCTTGATTTTGTTGATTTACACCTTAATCCTGAAGGTAATCGATCTTAATGCTAGGCCAGTGTGTTAAATTGGTTTCATGGAGGAGTAGACTTGAAGCTGAAGTACTCTATGCCTATTGAGGGATGTGATGGAGGAATATTAAAGCTACAAAAGAAAATAGGTTTTTGCAATCGCAATTTAAGGTATCTAGTATTTCAGCAGTAGGTACTCTTAGTCATGTTTGTTGTGAGAAATTTACCTGCCTTTTATGTGTAGAATTTGTGTGCCTGAATAAACTAAAACAGGTTTAAAATGAAAGCATGGTTTGAATTGGATTCTCAAATAACAATGTTGTTTGAAGTACAGATTTAAATTATGGACATACTATGAATGCTGAGTGGACAGAAAACCTCTGAACAAACTGTAGTTGAATGAACATAACTTCTTCTAAAATCGCACTAATTAGGAGCATGTCTTACATGATGGACTGTTGAAATGTCTTGCAGGTGGATTCACCAATGAACTTGAGGAACCCACATGATTTGGTAATACTAATGAGACAAGAAACAACAGTTAACTACCTCAAAGAACTGGAGGTAAAGCATAACGTTAAGTACTAATTTCTGAAAATACAGGGGGAGGTTTCCACAGGCTTTCTAGTGATAGATTTAGATGGGGAACAGAAGTCATTATTGGCATAATTGCGCTTCAGTGAAAGGATGAAGAATTCTTCAGATCTTAAGAATTTTGTGCCTCGGGTTTGCTCAACTGGTTATCATTGTCCCCAGTTGCATCATTCCTTGTTATCCATAAATCCTATTTAAGTCATATCATTTAAGTACTGGATCCTGTTGCTGTCTACTTTATTCCAGAAGAATACAGAGCAGGTCACCTCTGTTTTACTTCAAGCCCATTTATTATTGAAAAAGGGTCTGAGAACACCCTGCTGAAAAGGGCTTTAATGAACTGCAAACTGATAATTTAAACTAAAGTTTAAATTTAACATGAGCTGGGCAAGCTAACAGCTCACAGCCTTTCTTCTGGCCATGTACTCCCTTCTCTTGTGCCAGCTTTGATTTTGTCAGGTTAGCATAACTAGCTAACTGGGAAGTCAGATGAGCACCAGAGGTAACTTTAGGTGAATGGGAGAAGTGGAAGGGAGGGAAAAAAGCAGGACTGCCCCTTGTGTGGCTGTGTTCAGCCAGTCTTTCTCATGGAGGTGTACTCATTTTTGTGGTAATGGACATTTTAGCTCTGGACGGAACAATAGCTGTAAGCTTTTCAGGACATGGGTTGTGTGTTTGGAAATGACTAATGTACAGTTTGTAGTATACAAATGACTTTCAGCGGAAGTTATCTGTTGTAAGATCTTGTACAAGTTGCTACTGCTGTGTATATATATAGTATTGCATAGTATGTAATCAAATATTGTAAGATCTTGTACAAGTTGCTACTGCTGTATATATATATATATAGTATTGCATAGTATGTAATCAAATGTGTATGGCTAATTAAAAATGCAAATTTTCTTCTCATTTCACATATACAAATTCTTATGGTATTTATTGGGTTTTCAATTTGCAGATCTAGGTGAGAATTAAATACAGCTTACTGTGCTGGGACAGATCATCAGTCCATTCATGAGCTTTATGGGGTGAAAGGTAGCTCCTAAGGCACGTCACAGTTAGGGACATGGTTTAGTGGTGGGATGGCAGGGTTAGGTTAATGGTTGGACTTGATGATCTTAAAGGTCTTTTCCAACCTAAACAATTCTACAATTCTGTAAGCTGATCTATAGAAATTAGTCTCAATTCTCGCATTGGCCTGCCACCTCAGTTGTACTTAGCACACTGAATGGTTAAGAAGTTCATTTTGTTTGCAATCTCTAATATTATTTCCATGAGGTCTTACTGTGGAGGAAAAGGGTCCAAATACGGAAAAGCTGACATAATGTTAACAACTATTTCTTCTCTTTCTGAATGGTATACCATGAATTTGGAATGCTATTAGCCCTCTTCTTAGGTACAGCAGGATAAATAAGGGCCTGTTCAAGTCATGTTCTCTCTAATGAAAGTATTTATATTCCATATAAATAAAAAAAATGTCCTACAGAAATTATAAAATATAGGGAAATATTCCCAAAATTTGGAGAGTGTTTTAGATTTTTTCAGATGGACTTTCTTTTAAGGAAAAAGTTGGACCATTCCTAGCAACTATAGAGTTTGCTTTCATCAGTATACATTCTTCTGTTTCTTTTTTTTATTCCTACAGAAACAGTTAGTTGCTCAAAAGATTCATATAGAGGAAAATGAGGACAGAGACACAGGGCTGGAACAAAGGCATAATAAAGAGGATCCGGACTGCATTAAAGCAAAGGTGCCCTTGGGGGACTTAGATCTATACGATGGCACGTACATCACCTTAGAGAGCAAAGATATCCGGTAATAAGATGCTTTATATTTTAAGATTTTTACTGAATGAAAAAAATGAACAAAACCTCTAAATGCAGTTAAAAAGAAAAATACTGTCACTGACTGTTCTTTAGATAACAGTTGTTTTATTTGTGTTTGTGTGGAATAAAATTGAAACCTCTGCCACTAACTATGAAAGGGTACGACACAGAAATGCTGTTTCCCCCACACTGTCCATGTTAGCCCTACCCTGAAACTTCTCCATTCTATTCCCAGGCTCCCAGTCAGTTCTACCAGTGTAACTCTGTAATGATACGAGCAGACACGTGAATTAAACTGAACTGCATCATGTAGAAGGGGGTAAAATTTGCTTGAGTGTGCTTTGGGGGTTTTGAACTAGATACGCTTCTTGTAGTGGGAACTGTCTTGGCTTAAATTTGAATGAAATTCTGTTGATTACCAAGCTGTTGAACCTTCTGGTCATATTTCATCCCCTGTGTTTAGCAAGTAAAGGAGGTGTGGACAGTCTGCTTGACATTCAGCTTTATTGGCAATTCATCTCCAGGGCTGACTGGTTTGGTTTTGTAGTTTTATTTTTTTAACATAATCACATGGGTACTTGAAGTGGGAAAAGATTAATTTTATGCTCAGATGCCTTCATTTGGGCTTCTCATGAATACTTGGGGCTTTTTTGTTTGTTTCAGTTGAAGAGTCTTCTAATCTGCAGGCGTTGCCATTTGCCAAGCAGATAGATCATTAATCATAGTGATACAGTAGGTTGACGCTGATACATTTTGGAGGCTATCCAAATGTTGATGTTTTCTCCAAAGCAGACAGAAATGTTTTTACTTTATCCTATAGTGATAACATCCTGAGACAACTGAAACCTGAGAAGACATCAGAAATGGTCTAATGTGCTCAAACACAGGATTTTTGTTAGCGGTCGAATCTGAATACTGTGTCTGTCAACTGTAATACTGTCTCTTATGAACTTTAGCAGTATATTAATTTGGAGTCTACTGTGCTATGTTATTATGTCCTCAGCCCTGAAGACTATATAGACACAAAGTCACCCGTGCCTCCAGACCTGCAGCAGCCAGACTGTACAAAAGTTCTAGATCTTCCATACAGTATTCATGCTTTTCAGCACTTACGGGTAAGCGAGCAAATGCAAGTGTGTTTTCTTTCCCCATCAGGAAGAGGAATAGAAAACTCTCACTGGCAGTTCTCAGACAAGGTTGAACGGTATTACGATCTTTCAAGACTGTTTCAGACTTTTTTTAAACCACAGTCATGCCCCAATTAAAGTACCTGCTTATAGGACAGTTTCAGGAGATACACAGATCTATTTCTCTTATTATTGTTAGCCTTATTTTAGAGGGCATTTTTAGGAAATTGGAGTATTCTGTTTTCATAACACACATTTCATTAGTAAAATGGTAGCTTTCATTGGAAATGCTTCTAACTTGTAAATTGTTTCAGTTGAAAATTGGAGAGTGCTGAACAGGGTTGTTACACCTTTTATATGAAGATTCAGGGTCAGAAAATTATTGCAGGCTTGTTGGTAGCTCCTAACGTACTTGACTCCTTGGTATCTGAATGCCAAGCCCTAACCCCGAGGAGGAGATAATTGTTCTTTACTAGTTCAAAGTTCATCTGCTTTAGAAAGGTTACAGTGGAAGTGTGGTGCAAAAATTGTTTTTGTCAATAGTATTATATGAGCAAATTTTCTAATGTAGATGCAGCTTTAGTGCTTATATCTTGGTGTTTATTTTATTGCAAGTCTTTAAAATAACTTTTCATCTACAAATAATAATTTTCTTACGAAAAACACAGGAACTGAAGTTTTTTAGCTCTTCCTGGGTCTGGGTGTACTTTTGAAAGGAGTATGTTTGTTGGGGAAGGAATAAAGAGAAGAAATGTAGAGATACTTTTATAGTGTGCATGTAACCCGACAAACATGAGTTAAGTGCTTCAGTGGTCATTAGTGAAATCAATAGTTGCCAGATACACAGTGCTACCAGAAATCAATATTTCTTCTATAGCATTCACAAGCAGAGGCTGCTTTTGGTTGCTTCCAGTGTTTGCCTATCTATAATAATATATATTATTAATCTGTCAAAGGTGACATTATCCTGTCATGCCCCTAAGATCTCTATATGAAAGGATGATAGGAGTGTAAAATAACCAAGCTGTAAATTTTCCTCGGAGTCATGCTCTTGTCTATATTTCTCTACTCTTAGTTAAGGTGTCAGCAAATACCTGTATTCAATTTTTATTTTAGGGTGTCCAAGAAAGAGTTAATCTTTCCGCACCCTTGTTACCTAAAGAAGATCCAATCTTCACATACTTATCACGGAGGCTGGGAAGAAGTATAGAGGAAATAGGCCATCGTATTTATGACGGGCTAATGAAGGTATGAAACTGTAATCTTACTGTATGCACAAAAAGACTAAGACTAGATATGCCTGGTGCATGCAATCAAATCCACTACTAGTTTTGCACATGTATTTTTGGTTTACATTTCAGATACAAAAGGCAGACTAAAAACATTTTCTGCTAAGCAAGCAGAGGTAGGAGAAGGCATCAGCAAAGCCAGTAAATAGCTACTGTCATCTTTTAACAATTCATGTATTTGTGTGGTCTGGCAAGCCACGTTCATTGCTCTGTCAAGGTAATAAGAGCTTTTAAACAAAAATGCAGGCACTTAAAGAGCAAAGAAGAAACGATAGTACCGAAATATGTATGTTTTTCTTAAATGCCTTCCTGCAAAATATAGGAACTCTCATGGAACTCCAACTAAGCTGCTGATGCTTAAACTACTGTCACTTCTCATTTCGTGTCATTTTGAATTTTACCTGTCTGGAAGGCAGAAGTTCTGTTTCTTTAGTACATTTATACGCTAGTTCATTATTCTTGAACATTCACAACTGTTGCCGAATGGCAGCTTTCAGAGGAAGAGGATAACTTAGAGCAGGTTTGGTGCTCAGTTTTCCATTGCATAGTAATTAAAGTCTTTCAGTTCATGTCTTAGTAGTTAATACAGTTCATGCATTTCTCTTTACTGCAGAACTCTTCTTCCTGGGTACTCTATAATATGGCTTCTTTTTACTGGCGAATAAAGAATGAGCCGTACCAAGTAGTAGAATGTGCCATGCGTGCCCTTCATTTTTCTTCAAGGTAAGAGTTGCTAATAAAGATTTTTCAGATTGTTTTTTTGGTTATCCTGGTTAGTAAACAGGTTATAGTTTCTAAGGCTGTATCCTAGGGAATAACCCATGTTACTTGTTCTTAGTCTTTATGTGCTATACCAGGCATGTATATATATTAGACATTTTTCTATCAAATTACATATTTAATATGTGACTGACAAACAAGTTATGCTTATGCGTGATTCTTACACAGTCTGACCCTCTTTTGATGTCTGTGTTGTTTTTTTTTTTTCTTTTAATTTTCTTTTATTCTTTTAGGCAAAATAAAGATATTGCTCTGGTAAATTTGGCAAATATTCTGCACCGGGCTCACTTCTCTGCAGATGCAGCTATTGTGGTCCATGCAGCTCTGGATTACAGTGACTTCTTTACCAGCTATTACACTTTGGGAAATATATACGCAGTAAATACTATCTTTATTTTCTAAGGCTTGCAGAAAACTGAATATTCTTTAATCTTTCTGGCTTGACTTGTAATGCTTTACTCTTTTACAATGTGTCTTGTGTTCCACATGCATTTCACACTTAATGTTTAAGATTCTGTCAAGATATTTTTATCCAAAAGTCTGCCTTTCAGCAAAGGTTTTTATTTGCACTTGGAAATAAATCCCAGGGAAATTCCCCTGCAGCCTTTCTTTAGCATTTATAGTGGCTTTAGTTTCAGAAATGACTGAATGGCTGTTTGTTACCACAAATTAATATTTGAGTTAATGACTTCTTTAAAAATCGAATTTTGGTTTTGGGGTTTTTTAAAAATATTACCAAACAATGGCTAATTCTCTCCTTCGTCATTCTTCAGATGCTTGGAGAGTACAACCACTCAGTCCTGTGTTATGATCATGCTCTACAGGCCAAACCAGGGTTTGAGCAAGCTGTAAAAAGGAAGCATGCTGTCCTGTGCCAGCAAAAACTTGAGCAAAAACTGGAAGCCCAGCATAGGTAACTAAAGAAGCATCCTAATGGAAATTTGTACAATCTCACTTTTATTGTTCTATTGCAGCAATTATTTATGATTCAAATAGAATAACAATTTTCAACTTTCTGTATTTCTTTGACTATGCAATAAAATTATTCATAAGAATACTTCAAGCAACCCAAAGCTGAAAATGTGCAACACTGTAGGAAAAGCTGATATTTTTAAAAGCAATCAAAGTAAATCTTTTCTACTGTTGAATTTTCAAGATCACTTCAGCGAACATTAAATGAATTGAAGGAATATCAGAAGCAGCATGACCATTACCTTAGGCAACAAGATGTTTTAGACAAGTACAAGCTCATCCAGGAGGAACAAATCTTGAGGAACATCATTCACGAGACACAGATGGCAAAAGAAGCTCAATTAGGTACAGCTTTTTAGAGTTCATGCTCATTATAGCAATGAAGAATTGCACATATTCAGATTAATGTCAGGACATAACCTCTATATATTAAAATGGCCCTGAGTGGCTATTGTGTTTTGCTTATTAAAACAAAGGATTACAGTATGTTCTTGAACAGGGGCTTTTTGAGCCTCTTGAAGATGGAGTTTCCTCTGTACTGATTAAATAAAGGTTTGACTGAATTGGGGGCAGAAGGGTTGACTGTATGCTGTCTTTGTCTCCTCAGAAACCTCACTTATGTAGTAGAAAAAATGTTTTATGCTCTGCAGGGAACCATCAGATTTGTAGACTGGGCAACCACCAGCATAGCTTGCATTGCCAGTGGGACCAGCCTGTTCGTTATCACCGTGGAGACATTTTTGAAAATGTGGAATATGTTCAGGTTTGTGTGTGAATTGATACCACTGCTTTAAGTTGCATCCCATTTTCCTTATTAGGAAAACAGTTCAATTTTTTTGAGGCTTGACAAAGGGGGTACATTTTGGATGTGGTAATTATAGCAAGAAATCATTTGGTCTTATTTTCAGAGTGTAAGGTATTTAATGCTGGTTTCTTTTGCTAGTAATACAAGCTGAGATTGACTGTTGATTATAGAAATTCAGAGGATGTATTGTATAAGACTTTGTTTTACTTAGAAAACTATTAGAATTATTTTAATTGAAAAACTTAACTTTAGTCCAAAGCCTTAGTTTCCTGTGAGTTACCAGCCACTTCTATATAGACTCTTTTGCTTTTTCAACCTGCATAGAACAGCCAAGTATTGCTTTCTAGGAAGTACAAGAATCCCCACTTGAGGAATTACAGCTTTCTCTTACATAAACATACTACATTTCAGGCATGCTAGCAGGAGCATAACATGTTTAATTTTCCAATTTAGTTTCCTTCAGATAGGACAGGAAAGAACATTAGGCAGCTAATGTTAATGAAGAGGCAAAGGTTTTCTAAGGAGTTAGTTTTCTTTTCTAATGTACGTGTGGTATATGGAACAATAACTGTTCTTTGGTGGAAAGAATATTCCAACATAACAGCTTAAAAGTGTGCTTAAAATATTGTTGTATCAGTCACTTACCTCTACAGCCTTAAAACGGATTATAGTTTCTTTTGTTTGTTACATGCTCGTATGACTCGCGCTACACAACTTTTGCATGCTCCTTACAATTTAATCTTTTTTTTCCTGCCAGAAGGAGCACAAAACTGCCATAAGCAATTAATAAGTGAAAGAGCAGAGTTCATTGGTGATGAATCTAGTGAGTGCTTTTGCAACCCAAAAATAAGGTGTTAGCCTGGTTTTATGAGTATTTGCTAATTGTGTATCTTGAATTAGGCAGCGCACCAAGGAAATCTGATACACAGCTATTGAGAAATTTTGGAAGCAAGGTGTATACTAATACTGAAAATCTAGAATGGCAGTCACACAAGCAACACCGCTGCTGCGTTAAAACTACAGATGATTGTGGTTTCATTTATCTTGCAATGTGGAATGTGTCCTGGAGTTTCCCCTTAAATAGTTTAAGAAACAGGAATAATTGTTTTTAATTATGCTATGTTTTCTTCTTGGATGTTCTTCTGATTATAGTAATGATAAATTCAGATTATCAAGATAATTTTGCAAGCCATGAGTAACTCTGACTTGAACTAGAGCTATGCAGTCTAAATAAGTAGATTTTTTGTGGCCTATTAGAAATGTTTGCGTCATACCTTTTAGCATTTTTTTTGTTGATTTGCACTTGTGTTTTCATTGTTGACTTATATACAACACTAATATTATTTTCCATGGTGTGAGTGGATCAAGAAGCTTAAATGTGCATTTTTTTTTCCACTACCCAAATTCCAGCCCATCATTGAGGCTTAGCTACGTAAATGGTAGGGAAAAAAATAATGTGCAGAAATTCAGCCAGTAATACACCATCTCTTTTCTTTATTAAATACTGTTTTTCTGTTGTTTCTAGTTCGGTGAAGACTCTTCAACTTCTAGTATGACATCTTTGAATTTGGATCTTCATGCAAACCAAAGCGAACACAGCCAGTCCTTGCAGTCTTCCCCTGTTGCTCGTTCTATCGTTTCAGTGTGGAGCGTAGAATCCAACAGAGTGAGTGAAGAGGATAAGCTTTGCCCTTTGAAAGAGGAGCTGTGGAAGTGAAACTTGTCATTGTTTATGTGAAACTTCTTAGCATTTGAGCTACAGTTTTGATGTGTGGCAGCACTGGAGAATGTAGCATTCTGAATGTCTTCAACATATACGCATCTCTGTAGTTTCTCTGCACTAGTTTTCCATCATTTGAAACTCTTCTATAGTGCAGAGGGAGTTGTTCTTAGCTACCTTCATAAACGTCTGCTGCAAGTAAAGTGGTACGGCTGAGAAGATAGAAAACTAATCTGCTGATATTCCAGAAAAATAATAGTTTTAAAGTTCTCTGCTCTTTTTTTCCCCCAGGCTATTCCTTATATTCTTATTAGCTTGTTAATTAGAACATTAAAAATGTTGAGAAAATAATAAAAAATAATTCCTTTCCCCCTTAGGACAAACAGCATATTCTTTGGCCTCAGCGATCAGAGTGCATGAAATCTTTTCCCAAAATTCCTGATCCAGAAGAACTGCCAACTTATTTCCTGCCTCCAGAAAACAGGGGATTCAGGCAAGTGTTGATTTTTAAAAATTACATAGTGTGAAACTTGTAAATTTCCACACTAATGTCTTATGAGTATTTTCTTCCTGGAGGGGATGGATGCAATTAGTAAACAACAGCAGAGATGTGTTTGGACCTCTTTCTCTGGCTGTTCCACAGAATGAGGGTGTTTTTCTTTATTGTCATCTTTGCTGTAACTGTAACAGTCAGATTAAATTTCATGGTGATTCTTCCTTGACTGTTAGTACAAGATGAATACGTGAAATATCTACAGTATTAGTAAAAGAATGAGGATTTAAGCACGAATCTGAAGGTCTTGTAGAGTATATTTAAAAAAAAAGACCCTGAAAGAGAGAATGAGGTGAGTAACTAGTTATTAGATACTCAGATAACTGTTGTACATTGCGTAGATTCTCTTAGCTTTAGTTATGATAACAGAAAATTGTGAAGAACAGAAAATATTTTAAAAGGATTAGGAATGGAAAGCCCTGGCTCATTCCTGTGGGACAGAGGTAGACAACCAGCTTAGTTGTGGAATAGTCAGTAATATTTGTTATTACGTAGGATAAAATAAATGTGTCTATGTTGCAATAGATACCTTACATAGATCAAAGCAATTTCATAATATCCTACTCACATAACTTTATAATAGTGATAGTAAGAAAGCTTTCTTCTCCTGGTTGGTATAATTCTAGTATTAAGCAAAGGTTCCCATCCACAAATGTTCTGAAGATTCCTTTAAAAAAAAACAGTGTTCAACTTAGAATGTTCTTCCAAATAATTTGGCTACCTCTTGATCTATTATCTATTTAGATATTATCTATTTAGACCTAAACTTCATACAGTCCCTATGAGCATAATATGAGAACCTTTTGTGTCTTATCTCTACTGCATTGTCCATTGTTACAAGTGTTCTGTGCTTAAAAATGGAAAGACCTTATTAATGACTTTTCAAGGGTAGGGTGGTGCTTGAACTCTTCTGGTTTGCAGCACGTGTGTAGTGGCAGTCTACAGTATGAGGCTTGTCAGTTGATATATAGCTGACTTTTATGTTTATAGATCAGTGACATGCAGCACATGCCATTAATTTGTCTTGGTTCTCCTTATTGCTAGAGTCCAGCCAATCCTGAGTATCCCAAGGGATACTGTTGGGCATGGAGAAACCCAGGCACCAGACTGTTCTTCCATTACTGATGCTCGTAACAATGAATCTTTAAACATACTGGTCAAGGAACTAGACAGTAATCTAGATTTGAAATTCAAGATGCCGGATGATCAAGCAAGACAAGTAAGAGATATTTTCTCGTTGGTTCTCTTATGTCATAAAGTTCTCCTCTTTATTGCCTTAAAAATCTTACTCGGAACACAAAAGATTCTGATACTTAAAAGATTGCTTGATGCCACAAGCCAATCAATACTTCCAATGAGGGGGGGCAAATGTTTTCTAATAGGGCTGGAGAGAGGGAGAACTTGTCACTCACTGTAAGACTTGTTGTCTTACTTCTTTCAAATGCTGACAAAAAGCACACAGAATAGGAAATTTAACTTACTATTTAAAATGACTACTTTCTCTTAAAAATTCTAACAGTCACTTGACATGATTCATGATCTTGGGGCTTCCAGTAACTACTGCATCTAACAAGTTGGTAACTTTAGACAGATTAGTCCTTCATGTTGCTTTCTGGAGATTGGCTGCTTTAATTGTTACATGTTCACATCACCTATTTAGAACAATTTTTCTTTTTTTTTTTTTTTTCTTTTTTTTCCCTTCACTAAAGGGAAGACTTGGGGAAGTGAGACTTGAATGACCCATGTAGATATATGCTGTAAAACTTATTCAGTTTAAAAAAAAATGTAAATCTTTGTTGTCCAGGTTTTGCATTCTCGTATCAACAATCAAACGATTACACAGGCGAAGATAGCAGCATTTCTAGATCATGCCATGAAAAAGGTATGTCAAAAACTGTAGCATGAGATAAGTTCATAATTCCTATTTGAGGCTTGTTTCTATACTTTGAAAGAAGCCAGTCAGTGATGTGCAAGAAATAAGCTTATTTGCTGCCTGTAACTGAGATGAAACTAACTTAAAAATCCATGTTTACAAGTAAAGCACAACCTTATAGCAAAATATCCATTTAATTTAGCTTAGTGTGGGCCAAACAGCCCTGTAGTTACTTGTTCTTGTTACTGCAGGACATGGAGCAGCAATATATTAGCTAATCCCAGCAGCCACTTGCTTAACTAAGAGAAATAGCTTGGAATTACTCCTCCATCTTTCACCCCTCCCTACATGCCTGCCTTTTGCTCTTCCTCCTCCTCCCCACTACTTTGCCTCCCACCACCACCCCCCAAAGAAACCAACCCTCTGTCAATCTTCTGTCAGGATAATTAGCACTCTGGGGCAAAGCATGTACAGCTGTATAACACCGTGTGGAATGCCACCTCCATCTTGCATGGGGCCTTTGAGAGTCATCACCAGCCAAATGACAGGAAGCACTGTGGTGGAGGTTGACTTTTTTTGATGTGTGAAGCTGATATTTCTCAGGTTAACTCTCTTGTACAAGTTGTGTCAAGGCAGTGTATGTATGTATTGTTTTTAGTCTAAAATCAGTACCATTTACTATGTGCATCTGTCTTACCCAGAAGAAAAATTAACAGGAGCTGATTGCTAGTACTGTGCTGTTCAGAACAGTCCTATCCATGTCTAATGTCTTACTGTTGCAGTGCATAAGTATTTCGGTTTAAACTGTAGTATTCTGTTGCCTTCACACTAAAAGTCTGAACTTCTGGGTCATCTAGATGCTGATGTAAGAACACTCTTGTGCCATGGCTGTTCTGCTAATGATAAACTTTCTAGAGCAGGAGTGCCATAGTTGGTACCTTTGTATTGGGAAAGACGGAGTGCTAATAACTTGCTGATGATTTAAAGAAAGGTCATTGAGACCTGCGTATGGAGTGTAATTCAGTGAGGAGTTTGGCATGAACAACATGCAAGTAATGTTATGTATGTTCACTACAAAATAGGGGCAATTACATAGTTTTACAATTATAGATTATGTAAGGTACTCTGAACAAAGAGGTAACAGATCCTTTTGATATCTTCCAGTTCATCTTGAACCATAAGTAGAACTCTCTTGTGTGTGAGGCTGTTCTTAACATCTGGAAGAAAATCTTTGTACTGATTAACTTTTTCAACACAGTATTACTGTAATGTCAGCTGTATTGCATCAACACAATAGTACTGTAAAGATCCTTATCTGTTTCACTTTAATCCTAGCTGCATTTTTCTTACTCATGCATGCCTTTTGGCTTCAGACACATAGGCTGGATTGAACATCAGTTTCAGTTGTTGCTTTCATACTTTAAACTCCTTGTAAAATTGGGTAACACGGAATGCTGAAAATATTAAAAACTAGAATGTAAGTGTGTGTAAATGATTTCAAACTGCTCCATCTGAAAGTGGATTTTTACATGGCTCTGTCCAACTGTCAGTATCTTAAAGTTTTACTGTTTCTCCTCTAGGATGAGTGTTTGTTTTTTCTGTTATAGGGGAAAGATGAGGAAGGAACATTCAAGGTGTATTTGACACTTCCTCCGTTCTTCCACCTGCCCTCACTTGTTGCTTGCTATTTTGTAATCTTTAAACAGTATCTAATGCGTGTCACTTGTCAACTTTGATAAAACAAATAGATAACTAAATCTAAGAAAGAACAACTCTGAAACCTTAAATTGACAGGAAGTCTTGATGCTGATTATAGGACCTGGAAGTACATCTAACTACAATTTAAAAGCTACCTGACCTTCAAATTGTAACATTTCTACATAGAGCTGAATTAATGTAATTTTAAGACTCTGAAGCAGCGTGCAAATACTGCTTCCTGAGGCAAGCTAACCATTATCACTTGTATGTTTTAAGGGATTTGGTGGTAGTGATACAAGGCAGTCATGTGAGTAGAGTGTGAGCAACAGCTGCTACTAAATTACAGTTCAGACTGTAAATCCTATCAATTTGAGTAGAGCAGAGCAGGTTGAACAATCTGCTAGCAGTCAGAGCCAAGTGTAATTTGTAACTAGTTAATATGCAAGGGTGAGGTTTGTTTGTTTCTTAGCAAAGACCAGGCAATTCTGTCTTCCTGAGACATCTCTTTGTGGGTGTTTTCATCTTTTTCCCTGACTCTCCTATAGCCGGAAGATCCTCTATGGCTTGTGCTTAATGAAGCTGGATTATACTGGCGTGCTGTTGGAAATAGCACCTTTGCTATCACCTGTTTGCAAAAAGCATTTAATTTGGCTCCACATGAGTATCAGGACATCCCTCTGGTCAACCTTGCTAACCTCTTGATTCATTATGGTCTTCATCTGGATGCCAGCAGGCTCCTTCTGAAGGCTTTAGCCATCAATGCCTCTGAGGTAAGATGATGGGTTTTGTGTTTGTTCAGTGGTGAATGTCCTTTCCTTCGTTATTTTCTAAATACATGTTACTTACTTGTGCTTACTTACCTGTGCATGCAGTTCAGCTTCTAGCTTGTGGTTTGCCACAGATGTTAATTTTCATTTAAATTTCTTGATCACACTGGGAGTGATGCTGGTTGCTGAGAATATAAACACCTAGAGCGAAAGTTCTTCTAAAATAGATGACAGACTTTTTGCCTCTGTATTATCAGCAGTGGCTCCAAGGAATCTAATCCTGGTGTTTTGGCAACATTTTCGTCTACAACAGAGATACATAATGCTGTCAGCGTTGTGTCTTGATTTTTAAGACCCTTTAAGTAGCACGTATGTCACCAAGATCTTTGGCTGCATAGACATCTTTCTGTGTCACTTGACTTTGTACTGTTTTATTTGTCCCTGGATTTCACCTATATACCTAGAGAAAAAGCTGTGTTCTAGTCGTTGGGTGACTTTACTTCCAACCATAGATTCAAAACAGGTTTTTGTATTTCTGATTGACAACACTATAAACATTTTGTAGGTTGTCACCTATGTCACGCAGAAAATTTGTGTATAAACTGTTTAAACTACTCGTCTGGCCAGAACAATTGTGGAAAGGAAGTGGGTGGCAGGGGACACCTTTTCTCTAGCAAGTAATTTTGTTCTTGCATTTTAGATGCTTCAGTAAGAAGTTCAAGTGACTTTTTCTTGTGCTTCCACCTCTGTAGTTAGGTAAACAGAGAGCTTAAACCTGTTAGGCTACCAGTCATCTAGCACACAAAGAAGTTAAAACAGAGTAAGTTTTTTCAATATAGCATTCAGGAACGATTTTGCAGTTGTTGGAAAGGAATCTGGCCCATTTGGGTGGGAAGGTAGGAGTGCAAAAAGGAACTATAGGAAGAACTACGCTTGAATGATGTGCTGTAAGAAGAACACTTGAAATCATCCTTGGAGGGGAGGAGCCTAGGGATCCTTAGGACCATACTGAGTAGGGCTTTTCTTCAAAAATACTGGTGAGTCCTACCTCATTACAATAATGCCTGCTCCTGTTTTTTTCAGGCATTCTCAGTCCAGTAATACCTATGGTACCAAAAAATCTGGCAGGAGAATTTGTCCTTGAGTACTATTTCCTGGAATATAATGTAAAGTAAATACAAATTGAAATTAATTACAGCTACAGGGAGTGAAGGATGTGCTACATTAGCAAAGGCTTTTAAAAAAAAAAAGAATGCTGTTGCTCAGCTTGCACTTTTTTCTGAATGGTTTTTAATAATACAAGCTAAGATGAGTTTGAAAAATCTTAAGCTACTGATCAGTCCCCATGTTTTCAGATAATGAATGTAAAATTATTTCAGTGGGAAAAAATGGCTGCTAAATTACAATATTATAATGTTATTCTAGCATTATACTGTTAATTGCAGCAAATTACTTTGTGTAAGACTTCTCAGTCAACAAACAAAATGTATTGCTTTACTATGTGCCTGTATTCAAGTGCTAATTAAATTCTGCCTAGTGAAAAAGGTGTTTGTAATTGTACTTTTTAAAAAATACATATTTTAGGGAGACCAACCAAAAGCCATGGACAAAAATATTAAGTTTTATAAAGAACTGAAACTAAACATAAATATATACCCCTAAGCTAGCGTGACATTGGTGTTTTCAGTAACCTAGTTCTGCTCAAGTAAATCCTGAACACTTTTGACAAATGAAATGCATCTGTCCTGGCAGAAGACTAGTAATATTTTTACATTTTTGCTGACTTTTAATCATTCTAAAATGTCTTCAAGCATTTCAGTTTAGTTCTTTGCTACTCTGTGCAAGAAGCATTATGTTCATGATGGGTTATAAGTAAGTATTTAATGCTTCATTTCAGTTTTTGTGTATTTAACAGCTGGTTTTCATCATAGGAAGATGGAATCCTGAACACAACCTTATGTCAAAACAGCTTTTATTTAGTACCAATGCATCAAGCTGATAGTTCTCCATTCTAAGAACAGGCAGTCCTTACTTAAGAAGTTTTCTAAATTCTTTTCAGCCAAATTTGGGAGGGTGTGGATTGACAGGAGGTTTTCCTATCAATCTTAAGCAGTGAACTTACTTATGCTGGGGTATGTTGCTTTTCTCTTCGCAGCCGCTGACTTTTTTGAGCCTAGGAAATGCATATCTGGCTCTAAACAACATTAGTGGAGCCCTGCAGGCCTTCAGACACGCACTGGATTTGACAACAAAGTGCTTGGAGTGTGAAAGCAGCCTGAAGATGATCCGCTGTTTGCAGTTTTATCCTTTTCTGTACAACATCACCTCTTCTGTGTGCAGTGGTAAGCAACTGCTGAAAGATGGACCACAAGTGAAATAGTGTCTGTTTGCCTTGGGTGTTGACCTGAAATTCATGATTACTCTGCTTTTTTTCCAAGGATCCTCCCTTTTGCTTTATAGTGCTTTTTCCCTATAAGGACCAAGGTTGAGGCACGGCTTTTAATGAAAAAGTTAGTCTGTTAAGAAGTGCTTGAGGATGACTTCTTAAATATCTAGAGGGCTGCCACTGAGTGCAAGTTACTTCCTGAGTATGCCCCACTGATATCTCTTACTGGTAAATGAGGAATGCTGGATTCGGTATTTATGGAAGTGCACAGCTACTACTGCTAGGCTACTCAACAGCCCCTTGTCTTCTTAAAGAAGAAGAATTTGGTGAAGAGCAGTTTAGTTTAAATTCATATCTGTTCAGTGTGTTCCCTACTTTGGATGTCATTTTCCAGTGCTCAGTCTTTACTTTACAGAATAGACTATATAGTGTCAACATTATTTTGTTTATATGGGATCTGTGGTCACAGCTCTTAACCCTCCAAAAATCTGTAAGAAGAATGACTTTAAACCCAATCTCTCAAAAAAAAAAAAAATTTAAAATTTTGATATAGAATGCTTTACTGTCCTTAGTGGCTACTTGTATAAAAAAAAAGTAATAGCCTTTGGAGATGGATTCTTTCATTTCAGTGAATCCCACTGAATAGTTCAAGTATTTTGTCTGTACTTGCATATGGCTAATATGCTGCTCATGAGCAATCTTGAAGAACATTTGTGAATATACTTTGTAATAATCCCTTCTCTCTCCTATTGTTACTAAGGTATCTTTCCATCTAATCTTTCCTTTGTTTTTAAATGAAAACCTCACATAAGAGAAATGCTTTTGATTTTTAGTATTGCTAGGACTTTCTCTAAATTATTTTTTTTTTAATTCCCTCTCCAGTGGAAAGACATGGAGAAACTTCATCTGATTTAGCATCTAGAATTACACTGCCTAAACATAGACTAGAGGCCATCATATCTCCTGGTACAATATGAATGATGCCATTGTAGGTGAAATTCCAGAATTATGTCATTAGAATAATACTGTCTTTTTATGGCCTTATGCATTTTTGCTTTGACTGACAGCACATGAGTTGTGCAGAGAAATAAATGTTGTTTGGTTAAATGTGGTTTCGTAAGTGGTATTATGGCTCAACTGATGGGTCTCTTACTGATTTCCGTAATGTCAACTCTAAGACCAGTACTCTTCATTGAATCTCTTAACATCAGATTGCCCTTCTTTTAAAAATTCCAACAGCTACCATAAGTGGTAGTGGAACTTGCACATTTAATCACAAGAGAAGCTTTCACTGTTCTGGAAAAAAATTTGAATATTTGTTTACTTTTTATTAAGATCTTCTTTAAAAATGGCTGCAACTCGCTAGGTTAAAGTTATTCCAGTCAAACCTTAATGATAGCCACTCTAATTTGAAGTTAAGCAGAAAGTAATTTAAAAGTATATTCACAGAACTGAGATAGTAACGAGCAATGGGTGTATTTGAACCTCAAAGTGATCTTTTACATTTTTCTTTTCTTTTGTATGCTTTTCTTCCTTAAACTTGTCATAATACTTGAAAAAATACTCCTCCAGTTTGGCTGATTTTTGGCTGCTGTTTGCACTGATTTCTGATTCAGGCTGTTTATTTTGAGGTCAATTATTACTGCATATGCTGTTAAGGAAGTTTATGTTTCTTGAATGTGAGGAGAAAGTATAATTCCTTTTTTGCTAGCTTGGCCACAGGTTAACAAGGTGAGCGTGAATATATTCGCCTAGTACATTGGGGTTGGTTTTGTTTCTAAGGAATCTGTGGAGCTGCTAAATCGAGAGAGCTGAATATGCCTTAGCATGTTAATTTGCTCATTAAATTTCAGTGTTCCAGTATTTAAGTATTTTACTCTATATTTTTGCCTTTTTCTGGCAAAAGTATTTTACTCTATATTTATATTTTTGCCTTCTTCTTTTCCTGTCTTAATATTTCTTTCTTTTTCATTTCTATTTATAATACCCTTTAGGTCGTCTTTTGTCTGAGTGCAAGAAACCTGAGAGTATGAACGTGACAAATAGTGTAAATGTTCTTTGTACATTCTTGTGCAGAGTGTAAAATAAACATACTGGTTAATTCAACCTTGATGATGATTTGTGGTTTCAGTCAAAACTCAGAATTCAAAAATGGAAAGGTAGATTTGCCTATCTTATTTTCATAAGGTTTGGGGAAATATTTTTTTTTTTTCCCCCACTGTAAACTTCAACTGACTTGAGAGGAGCCTTGACAGGCTGTATGAAAGTGAGGCTAAGTCTCCAAAACCAGAATTATTTCAAGAATGCATACCCAGAAGTCACACTTCGCACTTACAAGTATCCTGACATTTTGGGAGTCTTCTGTTCATCCTTCAGTCCAAAGAAAACAGTTGAAAAGAGATTGTAAGTTTGAATTTTGACCTTACATACGTAACGCAATAGTATATACAATTATTCAACCACTACATAAAACCTAAAAAATGCAAACTGTATGTAGATGCTAATATTTAACATTACCTTTTGCACTTACAGCATTTGTTAACATGTTAATATGCAGACTTCCAGATTCATAAAGCAGCATGATCTGCTCTTGTTTGTCTCCATGACAGACTGGAAAGCATGTTTTGATGATGAGATGCAAACTGAACTCAAACTTTCACACACCTTTCTGAATGGGGATTTAGAGCTAATGCAGCACATTTGTAAATAAATGGATCAAATGTGTGCTTGACAATCCCAGTATCACTGGTTGTTACTTCAGGAGATTTTCACAGCCTTTCAGATCATGTGTTGCTGCTTGGGGACAATCTGATACTGAATTTAGTTTGTCCTCTTTTTATAACGCACTTGATGGCATGTGGTAACTATTTATATCCTTTGAGATGGATATGTTATGCTGAAAAAATTACCAAGAAATGGGAATGTCAAATGTTGTCTCTAGTTTAATATCTTGTTTTGATAAGCATTCATTCAGTATTTCAGAAAGTAACAGCAGTAGGGCTGCTTGTGCTTTGGGTTGTAGGCCCATGTGATAGCTGTGTTTTTGCTTCGCCTGTCAAAAGCCTCTATTCACGAGAACTGAACTAACTAGCGAGACACGGAGTTCCTTGCTCTGCTGCCGTGAACCATCGGCAGAATCCAACAAATGGTCAGTGGGACTTACATGCTAGCATGGGATGGAATATGGGATCAAAAATCTGAATTTATAGCCTGATTTTTGATTACAGCATGTGCCTAGTGTATATTTCAAATAGGGGAAATAGGAATTTTCACAAGCATGTCGGGATGTTTGCTGTTAGCACAGGACTTTAGAAGTGTGATACACTAACACCGATTTGTTGAATGCTTGCTTATATGCTTCTGTCTGTACTGCTGCCTGGTATTAGAAACTTATATTTCAAACCCAAGTCACTTCATCCATATGAGAAGAGGAATTAAAAACCTCAGACCAGCACTTTTCTGTTTAATTTCTGCCACCTATATTGAAGTACATACACATTTTTGGTTTTGTTGTAAAAGGATTTCTAAATCTGCAAAGGGTTTTGGTGGTTGTTTGGTTTTTTTCTAATGGAGGAGGTGTGTGAAGTGTCCAAAACTTAGAACATCTGTATCACCTGTGATGTGTGTTTTAGGCAGCTGCAGGAGTTCAGTCAGTTGCAACTAATATGGATACTATGCAGCAACAGTGCTGCAGTGCTACATATGCCTCCATTACTTGGACTAACTGCCCACATACTGCCTTATTGCCAAATAACGTGAGAAAACGGTCAGAAGACTTCATTGTTACGGGATTATTCTGTGGTGGTCCTTCCAGAGGTGACTTGGCAGTGTTAAGGGTGTTGCTACTGAATGATCAACCGTTACATTACTGGCAAGTCAGTTCCTGAAGCATGTTAAGCAGCAGAAACTTTATGTTGCTTGTCAGATACCTAAGCAGCCGTACAGATCTGACAAACAAATAACAGGACCAAGAGACTTGCATAACAAGTGTAAAAAAAACTTCATGTGAAAAACATGGTCAACTCTCAGAGCTGCAGAAGTTAGATACTTTGGCTTTGTGCTGCTCATTAAGCTGGTAGAGAAAACCAGCATTATTTTTGTCTGATATTGAAATGGTACATTGGCAGGATTTGGTGTACACACCTTTATGGCTTAAAAAATTGCAAGTAGCTCTTACCCTGTGACAAGGTCTATAGAGGAATATCCAACTAATGCCTAAGGGATTGTTCCGGTGGCACTTCACTGGCCAATGTGAACATTCAGATGTTGTCAACCCTCATTAAAAAGGTAACAATATACTAGAAGCATTTTTAGTGTGATGGTCAGCTGGCTGTTGAATCATGCTGATTTGTTAATTGCTGTTGCATAGGACTTTTCCTTATGTGTGTAAACAGAATTGCTCCTTGGACAATCAGAAGTCATTTGTACTCAAAATATTTTTACCTGACTGTAAGCATCTACCTCTGACAGTTCTAATTCGTTATGATCTCATGTACTTCACCTTCTTGTAGACAAGATCAAAATTCAAAATCTTAAACTTTCTATTAATAGACTGATGGTATTCAAAACATGAAGCACAACTCGTTTCAAGCTTCAAGTTTCTTTAGTCTCACTGTCATTACTTGGCAGGATAATGCTTTTACAAAAAGCTTTGTGCTGCTCTGTTGGAAGTAGAGGCAGCGTGAGTGCCTTATGAATGTGTGTGCATGCCACCAAGATATCTGAATGCTTTTATGTAGTGAGTGTGTATGTTTGTGAAAGCAATGCATACTTCCTTACTTTATGACAGTTCTGTAATGTGTACAGCAACAGCTTAATGATCCGTTTTAAGTATGATTTTAGTGCCCTCTTGTGGTAGAAATACCCTATACCACGTGAAATCAAAAGTCTTGTTTTATTTCATCTACTTCCTCTTAAAATAAAACAATAGGAAAAGGTATTTGAACTTTTAAGTGTATGGATTTTCCTTTGTACCCCAGCACTTAAGTTCTTACAAAGTTAATAAGCTTAAGCCTTTAAGCAAATTGACCTGAAGAGGAGAGGTTGACCTGAAAGGAGAATCTCTGCTTGAAGCTCCAGTAGTAGGCTTATGGACAGATTAAGTAACTTGCTTAAATCAACATCGCAGTTTAAGCCTCTGACTCGAACTTGACAGCTGCAATCACTTCAAGTTCTGTATAGTGATTTCAGATACACAAACACTAAGCAAAAGCATCACATACATTTTCTTTACAATAGTGTGTTAAAACATAGAGATGTGAAATACTTTGCATTTTTAAATACACCTTTCACCTACTCAGTGATCTCCAACCAGCTCTGACTGACTTGATAGTCCCAGCAAGGGGCTGCTAAATTTTTTTTCCATTTCCAATAGGATGAGGTCCTTTTAGACGTTTTTATCATAACAACATTATAGTTTCCTCTTTCTCAAGCTGCTGTATCTTGTTCCTCCAAGGAACGCTCATCACTTACAGTGTTAATAGGTGGGAAGAGGGAATATTTACTTCTGGGGCAAAGGGTGTTGAGCTTAGCTCAGAACTTAGTCTTGTTTTAGTTAAAGCAAGAGGCCAGAATCTATCCCAATATTGCATGTTTAAAATTCAGCTTTTTCTTTCCTTGACTTGCATTGCATGTAAAGGCAGAAATCTTGAGTGCTCCCGAGCCTTATTTAGACTACCATAAAAGTTAGTACTCGTATTTATCTGATTATATTAATGAAAGGGATGGAATCTGTGACCATTCTTTTCTCTATTGCTTTTACTCTCTCTCCATTGCTTTATGGGAAAGTTCATCTGTATAAACTGCGTAGTCAACCTTGGTAGGACTGGCAAATGTTTGCATTGTTATTTAATAGTGGCATAGAGAAAGTGGGTTCTGTCTTAAACAGTAGTAGTTCTAAAATCAATGTTATCATTTGAAGTTAAATACTGAGTTGCTTATTTCTACCCCCTACACACATATGTGTGCACCCGTGTGCCTGTTGTTCACCCTCCAAGTTCTACCTGGGATCTGAAAATCAAGCTGGATTCTTCCTCCCTCGAGCATCTCTGGCAGCAGAAGTCATAGAGTGTGAGTCCATCTAAAATACCTGTTGGTGCTGCACAGGTGGCATCTAGGTCACTGCATTTGGGCTCTGCAGTGCTAAAGGAGTAAGAGGAGGTTAAACTGTGTAGAATGAAAACATCTTACTGAATGCAGGCAGGTGGGAGATACAGAGAACGAGGACTGCTTTTTGTCGTCTTGGAGGCAGACATCCCTGCGGGGTGAGGAGTGTTAGGAAATGTCAGACATGTCTCTGACTGGGATATCCTGGAGAACTCTTATGTGAGGATGTGCTCTGTGGGAATAACATGACCCAGTTATTCTTTCAGTTTTGTGCTACCATTTCTGCACCACTAGCCCAGCAAGGCAACAAGCAGTTCCTACCATGCACCTTTGCTGCTATAATCATGGCTTTCCTAGAATTATAGTGCTCTGATCTGATACTTTGGACTATTTGATTTGGTGTCTGCTGTATAAATCGTATCTTTCCCTGAAAAGTCTTTGTCTAGCATCTCTTGAGTGGCTGAAGGAAGTTGAAAGTGAAGGACCTCACCCTGGTAGTGCCATGCCAATCTGGCTTTGAAACCTCTTTCCTTTCCAAGCTCCATGTTTTTTTCTTCTCAAAACTATGCAGAGATGTATAGATTGAGATTCCTAAATTTAAAAATGAAAGAACGTGGTACTATGTTAAACATGGCATTTTTAGCTACGCCAGTATCCAACGGCTGTATACGCACTGTTCATGCACATTGCTTCCAAGCCACTGCTTGCTGGAAAGCCGTTACGCATCTTAAAGGTTTCTGTAGCCAGCCAACAAATCGTGCTGTCTTAAGTGCATCTCTGTTGCTCAAACGTTTTTCTCCTTTGCATTTGTTAAACATGCTAATGAGTGAATTTGGTCTGCAGCTTCTATTTTTATGCTAACATTACGAGATTTCTTTACATCACGCAAAGTCTGTCTTGCTACTTACTCTGCTTATTTACAGCATGAAAGTGTACCTAACAACTTTTCCCAACAGTCATCAGTCTCACCTTTGCATCATGCTCTGTTAAGAATGGTATGCTTGCAATATTTGGTGTTCTGTATTCATTCTGTCTTTTCCCAGGATCACAAGGCCTCAGGCGAGCAGAGGAGGGAGAAGAAAGTCATGGCCTTAGCTGCAGCAGTAACTGAGGAAATGGGTATAGCACAGTGGAAGGGAATTTAGTATTGTAGGAGAGTTCAGTGAGAGTTTACTGATGCAAAACTATTAATATATGAAGGAAAAGCGGTACAGTATTAAATTAAACATAATATGACAATTCCCATTTTTATCATGCGAATGATTCTTCATTATATGTTCTCTAGATCCTTCACTTCAGTGTAACTACATGCTTATATAGTAGGAGGAGGATCGTCAGGGGTTAGAGTGGAAGGGAGAAGGTTCTCTTTCCAACTAAATTCTTCAAAACCTGGTACCTTCATTTATCAGACGTATTAATGTTTCTCTGCAATGTTTTCTGTGCTTTCTTTTTTGTGATAGGAATGTGGAGAAAATGAGACATCTTTGCTGCTGTCTGTGTCTTCATCTCTTTTTAGGAGGCTGCTTTTGCCAGTGGTGGTTTCTTGCACCTAGCTGGTAAAAATTCTTGCTGAACCTGAATAGTGTGCACTGCCTAGAGCTGGACCTTCCTAAAAAGGTCCAACAACTGCATGTGTTAAACAGCCTTTTTAGGAGGAATAGTAGTTACCCAGGTACATCTCCAGGAAGATGCAGTTGCACAAACAACTTCATAGTAAAGCTGTACAGACTGAATTAGTGAGTTGGTTAAAGCGTATTTGGAAGAGAAAGAACATGTGGTCCCCACATATGGGAGAACTGACAATGCGTAGTTTGGTGTCATTAACAACTTGCCAAGACCTTGAAGGCTGTATTCACTTGGCTTAAATCTGAGAACTTGTAAAGTGGTGATGTGTAGCCTCAGCCTGTAATGAGTCATGTTGAGATTGTCTCAAAGCAGCATGCAGTGCCATGTGCTCAGATTAAAATGAGCACTGCATGCTGAGCCATGGAGTGCCAGGCACTTAACTACCCCTGATCTGTCTACTTTATTGATTTGTTTTTTCCTTTTAAGGTTGGTTGCTTGGTTCATGTGAGTTTGTGTTGTGCTCTGACTGTCCTCAAAGCTTTAAATCTGTCATCTGTTCTGGCTACTAGTGACTGAAACTAGGACAATTCAAAGTTTCCCTAGAGGAAGAGGTTGATGCTTGAACACAGCAGTTTTGGGGAGAAGGGGACATTTTTCCAGAAATTCCAAGTCTTTCTGCAGGCTTTGTTCTGTAGCTTTGTGCTATTCTGGCAGTGTGAGGAGAGTATTTTCCTACTGAATGCTAAATGAGGGTGGTTTGCAGTATTCTTGTCAAGCTTAACCTTCTGCAGGTATTCCTTACCTGGACTCAAGAAAAGGCTAATCCGAATCTTCTTCATCACTCCCTCAAAACCAAGATTGACTTTTTTTTAATCTTATTTACAGCAACAACTCTGCTCCTTCTTGGAATTGTGTAAAACGTGGCCTGTCAGACAAACTGCTAAGTACTTGAAAGCTATCTCTGATTAATAAGGGGCATACCTACCTGACCAGCTAACACAATGCTTTGCTATTTGAGTGTGTCAATGTCTCTGCTTTGATCACCAGTTAGGAGGAAGACTGCATGGATATCTATCCCAAACAAATCTATAAATTCTCGTGTATCATGTCTGACTATTAATCTGCTATTTTTGAGCAGTATAACCTAGTGAAGAGATACACAGATTAACATAAATACAGCCTATCAAAAATATTTTCTTAAAATAAAAAATAGGAAATCGGTTCCCTGTGGAATGCTGTTTAAATTCCAATATATAGTGCAAACCTTACAGACAGAGTGATAGACAACACACGCATAAGGCTGTTACTTGGCTTTATAGTGTCAACCCCGTATGTTGAGAGAAGTGGAAAGCTAACAGTAAGTCATAGTGGGGTTCATTAACTGTTGTAGAGTTCAACTACATGATGCCATTTCTCATGAGTGCGTTACTCTTGTACTTAAAGTCCCTTTGAAACTTGAGTTCATAGGTACCGTAGGATCTAAAAGGATCTAACAAAATATTTAACTCTTAGCATAAGAAGAGGCATGTGGCTTATGATGGAGGAAAGACTAGGAAGAGAGCAAAGCAAATGCAGGCCACTGTTGCCTTTGCTAATGCTAGTGATCCTTAAACTAAAACTTTCCATGGCTTAATCAGAAGCAGATTTCAGAAGGGTGTTGTGTGTGGGGACCTAAATGTTAGTCATTTGATATTCATAGCATACATTATACTGTGAACTACTGTGGGTGAGTGTTTATTGTTAAAGAATTAATAAGTAGCTATTTCCTTATCTGGCACATTGGAGGAGTCACTGAGGACAAGCCTTTGTCTTCAGAACTTGCATGTGCTTGTTTCTCTTGCGTTCTTTCCCCAAAGCAAACAAAAAAATCAAGCTATTCTTGGGGTACAGGCTGAAATTCAGACTGGAGTGCTACTTACCTTCCTACTCTATAAGTAGGACCATGGTGCCCTGAAAGAGACATTTTCTAGTCTCTTTTATCCACTGACAGGATTGGAGAGTTTAAATTTGGATGTTTAGATGTTTCTGTGTTTTGGGCCCTATTCACAGGCATCATAGAGCAAGTTACCGCTTCTAGATGTGTGTCATAAAAAAAAAAAAACAACTCCTATTTTAGTGGGTGGTGGGGAAGGAGGAGAGTGAAGGCTTTAGGTAGCCTTGATTTTCCCCTCCCTGTTTTTAACTATGGAAGGTGTTGGGAGGGGAGGATGACGTTTCCTACTCTCTTTATAACAAAGTAGCCTACTGAATTCTTTAAGATGTTTTGCATGCACGTCCCATATTAAACTGCATTGTGTTCTAATTTAAATAGGTTTGTCTTACTCTTTAATTTTTTTCCATGTTTTATTTATTACTTCTTTATATTTTATAAGAATTTGTGTGTCTGTTCATCAGGGACTGGTCTGTTACGCAATGGTGAGGTATTTCTCTCACTTAATATGAATAAGAAATCTGGTTATGTATTGTTGGCATTTGTATGTTTTGAAAGGTTTAATCAGAACTGCTGTAATGAGACAAATAGATAATCTTTAAATCTATAGCTAAGCCAATTTAGAGGCATCTTTTGGCTACAAATCAGATTTAAAAACTATTTCCTTATGAGTGAGAACAGTTGTTTTACTATATAATCCTCTTAATTGAAAACCTGTTATTGGAATAAATAATAAAGGAGGAAGAACTTTTCTATGCTTCATTTTCTGTGCTTGAGTCTGAATTTTGATCACATCATCCTGTTTGCTGTGCATCAAACCAAAGCTTATGTAGCGCACTCTTGTGACTGCTCTATTTTGAGCATGCCTCTCATCATTGAAGAAGGGTTACTGACCGCTCATCTAAGGGACGAATTTAGAGAAGAGGTAGGAATTTATGAAAATCAACTCTTAAAATGCTTCATACTGCTTTTCATTATTTGTCCCCTGTAATTAGCTTTTATTTTTCAGTTAGCAGTATGTCCTGTCCTTTTAAAATGTTTATTTTTGTCCTGTAGCTTCCAGTTCTGCAAAGGAGGGCTTATGTTAAAGGAAAAAGCTAAAAATGAACAGTGTTTCTTTGTGGGGAGAAAACACACCAAAAAGCTTCATCTAAATTTTGAGCATTATGCTCACATCGTTCTCTGTCAGTACCCATATTGATACTGAACTTGAAATACTTGACCAGAGAGGGAACTTAACTACAATCTGTCCTTTGTTATTTCAGAATAGTAGCTGTGATGGTATGTGGGTAGTAGTTACTTTTTT
>NW_009269999.1:3281472-3309722 GCF_000687185.1 Egretta garzetta
TTTTTTTAGTGATTTATCCAGTGTGTCACAACTGCAAAAGGTACTGGAGGTACACTTGCGTTACTGTTACGGAGCCTAGTCATGCCTCATTGAAACTAGCAGTGCTACTGATGGGTTCAGAGAGAGCAAGACCGACCGCTGGGTGGGCTGTTTGACTTTTTGGGTCTGCAACAAGGCTTCAAACAATTTTATGCTTCCACAGATGTAGGTTGCCTGTCTGCTTTGTATCTTTCTTGGGTCCTATAGTTCACAGTGAGTATGTAGTAGGACTTGTGTATTTCTCTTCAGTTAAATATAGACCTAGCAAACATTCACAGATCAGTATTGCAGAGCCAGGTAATTGTAATTAAGAACTTCGGCTTTTCTTCTCCCTTTACTTCCCTGCTCCACGTGTCACTTTGATCATTTTTCACTAAAAATAAACTGAGAACTCTTTGGTTATATTTTGTGTGTGTGTGTGAAAATCACCATATTTTCTTTGATACTGATTCTGGAGCATAGTGCTCTCTTGCAGTTCAGCAGTTATGGCTTGTGACCTTTCTGTAATGTTTTTGATGATAGTCCTTTTCAGTCATAAAGTGGTTTGCAGTTTCTGCTTTCAAAGCTCAATCGTGGGATTTATTTTGAAGTGTATGTAATTTTTTTTTTCCAGGAAAACAGAAAGAAAAGGAATGCGTGTATTTTAGAGCAAAATTTTGGTAGAACCATGTTAATTTATAATTAAGGTGAGGAGAGCAGCAATAGCTGCTAAAGTAGGCCTCTTCTCTAGTCACTGCTCATCCTGTTGCTTTTAAAACTCATCTCAAAATAACTGGCATGGATTTTTTTTTTTTCCCTTAACAAATGTTTTGCAATCAAGTATCTGTTCATATGTGACTGGAATAACATGGTTGCTGTTAATGGGTCACAAGATCTTTAGGAAATTATCATGTTGACCTTGAAACGTCAAGGTAATTTGGGTATGCAGTGTGTTAATCACCAGCGTTAATGTTGCCATGGAAGTCAAAGCTCATGGTTTGTATTTGTCTGGAAGATGGTCTCTCAAACAGTGCTTCCCTGTAACGCTACCCTCGCCTGTTAATGTCATCTTGTGGTGAAGTCACCATGGTGCAGAAAGTAAGGCAGTTCTGCAGGTGCTCGTTTGGCCCAGATGTTGATGACTGAGATTCCAGTAGTTTTAGATGCATGAAAGGGTTCTGGTAGTGAGTTCATTCATTACAGGTTATTTTTATAAACCCTAGTAAACTATATTGCCTGTGACGTGAAGCGCCAAATGAGACTTGTTCTCTAGAAGCGATGGGTGACAATATGCTGGGTTTCAGTTTAATTTCTATAATGGATCTATTTTAGCCTAATTCTAAAGATGCAGTGTCACCCAAGCAGTGAGCACCCCTAAAGTTTTCACGTGACCTAAGAGCAGTATTAATCGTTAACGCATTTTCATGTGTAAAGTGGCAATATACCACCCCCTGTGACTGGTGTCTCTCTGCGTCTGTGTAAGCAGTGACTAGCAAAAGTAAAAAGACGACTGCCTGTTGATGCACTGCTCCCGAGATATCTGTAGATTATTCGTCTGCATGCAGGGATTAAAACCTGTTTCCATTAAGCTCAGTGATATGTCATTCCTAAAAAAAAAGAGAGAGAGAGAGAGAGAACTGCCTTTACTGAATTTCACCGTGGGGAATACTAGTTTTGAGCATGCATCAAAAAACAAGTCTGGAGTTGCTAACTCCTGCTAGCAGCTTGGTTTCAGTTTGTTCTGTACTCTGACAACTCGGGTATTAGGCTGACTTACATCTGTATTAAGTAGAGTTCTCTCTGCATTGTTTAACCATAAAGGGGCACAGCGTTTAAGTGACACTTATCTCCAGATAACTTGCATTTTGCGCAACCTAATGCAAGTCACTGACTACAGCAATAGTCACTTGACTCTTGTAATCATTCAAGACATAATCCAGCTCTTCTTATTGCAAGTGGTAGGAAAAAAAATAGGTACCTAAATTTTAAATTACTTTTAATTTTGAAGCATTATTCTGCTATTGTAGTTTCCAAATATGTACCAAAAAAATTAAGCAAATTAGTTTGTCTCATCATAAGTAATTAGAAGCCAATAGTTTTCTTAAACCTAGTATGTTGGAACATGGATGGTGGAGTTAGGAGCGCCATATTTCACAAGCTCTGAACTGACAAAGAAAGAATAAAAAGTCAGTAAAAGCTCTTTGCTGACCAAAGACACTTGGAGAAAATTTTACTTGTTATTTCCAGTGCTGTTGATGACCTCAAATCATCTGTCTGAAGTTGGTATATAAGAATCGAACAGTGAAAGTATTTAGCGAGGCCTTGTTCTCTCTGCCAGCTGTACCACAAGACACACACAGCTACTACAAGTGGCAGTTAATTTAGATTTTTAGAACAATTAATGCCCTTTGATTACTTTCAAGACCGGCCTCAAGGTGCAGTCCTTCCATGTCATACACTGGGGGTGTTGTTTTTTCATCTTTCCTCTTTTCCATGCTTTCCACATTTCTTTCCTTGCTTTAAGTAAGTGGCTTTCAGTCTGAGGGCCTGGAGTCACCTAAATTGACAGAAGTTTGCTCTTAAACCAACAAAAAAACCCCATATAGTAACAAAATAGCTTATATGTAATAAGGGAAGTTCATAAGGGTTTCCAAGTGTGACTTTTCTGAGAAATGTGCCAATATGAAGTATGGTTCAGAATAAATACTTATCCCTTTATAGATGGAACAAGTCTTCAACGTCAGTTGCTGCATTGCTTCTCCTTTCTACTATTTCTTCTTCCTTGCTACAGGTGCCAACACTCTGGGTGTTTCTTTCCTTACACTAAGTGGCTTTCAACTCAAGAGTTTGGAGTCATCCACTTCCTAAACAAGAACTTGAAGTCTGACTTGTTGTTTGGGGTTTTTTAGCCCTGCCCACTGCAGTAGGTACCACAGCTTCGGCGGACATTTGAGAGGGGTCCTGAAAAATCAAGAAAGCTCCCATCATCACATGGGATGGATGACCTAGCAGATCTTTTCTGTATTTAAAATGTGTGTTGTGCTGATGCTGTGCAAGTGCATTCACATGGGCCCCCAAAAATTACAAACTAGAATGATAGGAGAAATAGAGACCTTTAGTATATGGTACTGTGTTCGGCTTTTAATCTCCAAGGTCTCAATGCTTCAGTTTAGAGTGTGTACTTGCTTTTTCTATCCAATGGATTTGCTTTCTAATTTAGGAACTATTCTTTTCTTTTTTCCTTCCAACTTCTACCTTAACGTGGCATAATCAGACTGTTTGTTTGTGTTATTTCTATCACTTAAAGACCCAGACGCTTATTTTTTCACCTCTGTAGCATCTTTGTTTCACTGCCTGGAACATAGTAACCAGGTCTCATAATACCCTTGGAGGGACAGACTGTGATCTGCTTTCCTCTGAGCTCTCTGAGCTCTGCAGAACCAATAGGAAAAGTGGCAACAGTGGCTCTCAGAAAATAAATGAGCAAGAAAGTGATCCTTCTCTAGTGAGTTTTCAGGATGGAGTAAGCTGAATTGATCAAGTACTATTAGACTTCCAAGTTTTGTAGTTGCAATATCGTTGTGTCAGGACTTTGCACCTAAAATTCACATGTGCGTGTTTAGATGACCAGAATATACGTGAAATGTTAAGAAGTAATACGTAGGTGAGCATTTGTAGGGTGGCAGTCACTTTTGTCCTTCACACGTCTGTGGTGCTGTAAGTATTGCAGTGATACAGCTGAAGTTCCACAGCCAGTGAGTGTGCCTGGAGTTTGGGGCTATGTTGTTCCCTTGCTGGTCTCGCCCTCTTAGACCTGGTGGTCTTCCCCGTTGTGTTTCAGCCATCCGGCTGATACAAGCTGTAAAGTTCTGACTCGCAGTGTTTCAGTAGCGGCAGCTTCATGATACGCTCGTCAGAGATCTCGAACTTCCATTGATTTTTCAACCAGCATTTTTTTTTTCCTCCTGCGACGTCAGACAACTGGAAGCAGCAATTTGTAAAAATTAGGCCACTCAGGTTTCTATATATAGCAGCTCTCAGATCCCAAGAAAGCCAGTACTCTCATCTAGTCTGTTTTTAGCCATCAGTGTTTGTAAACTGATACTAACAGAGTTGGTCTTAAGTAGAATTTTAAGTGCTGTCACATTGGGTTTTTTCTCTGCTTGCTATTTCCAGCTTTTTTTCTCTTTTTGGCATTTTTATTTCAATTAAAAGTAATTGTCTCTCTTTCAGCCCCTTTGCTTTTTTCTTTTTCCTAGTAATGAGTTGACCTTCAGCAAAGGGAATTATGGTCATAACATTACCGAGAAGCACCTGACTCGCATCAAAATCAAGCTGGTTTGATGTCAGTCAGGGAGACTAGTTTCAGCTTTAGGGTTCTGTCCACACCATTTCTCATAAATTAAACGTGAGGATCTCCATATATTGAGGTGATTTTTTTAATTTTTGTTTTAAATGAAACCAATTACTTTTTTATTGACAGCATGGGGGGGTGAGAAGGGGTTAAAGAAAGAGTCTGACTGATGGAGTAGGAAAGGCAGAGTGTAACTGTGGCAGGTGTTAGAAGAGTTTATGAAGTTAACTGCTTCTGGTTTATCTATTTACTCGTAAAATAACATTGTTTGACTTCTTTTATATACAGCAGAAAAGATTGTGAAAACTATTCCTTGCCCTGAGGGTTTATGAATATAGTTTTATTTGGTTTATTTGGTGACGCACCCCCTGCTCCCCCAAAACCAGTCTGTTTCTCCTCCAGAGATGCCACCTGAGTGCTCACAGCTGCAAAAGTAGCACGCATACAGCAAAAAGCTATAGTTTTACTTTGATGAGAAGTGGTGGAACAGGTTACCCTTACCACAAGAGTTACAGCCATTCTCTCGTCCTGCTGGCCTGATAAAAGAGTGAGACCTAGAAACATGCTTTTGTAACATGGGATCATTGCATGGAGAAGAAAGGAGTCGCTGATCTACTTTATTCACATTCTTCATATTTTATGCTGCTGGTTGAAAAAAATAATGCTTTCCATATGCATGCAGCAATACAATTTGCATTCATGAGGGTAGAAATGGGAACATACTTGAAAATCTTGCATTTAATTTAAGCTTTCTTTGGTTCGCTACGGGCTTCTTCATTCATTTGTATATGTATGCTGTTTTCACTCACAAGTGACTGAAATAAAGGAAGGAGGGATTTAAGAGCAGCGGCTTTGTACATGGAATATGTTTTTCCCCGTGGTGACAGGCTTCCCGTGTGATGACCGGCAGGCGCCCCAGTCCGTGCCTCGGCCCCACGGCTGTGCAGTGAGGTTCGGGGCAGCTGCCAGCCTCTCGCACGCGTGGAGAATCCCATCTCTGCCTGTGCGGTTCTGGAGGTCAGCCAGGGGAGCAAGTCTCTGAACACTTCTTGCCCTGCAAGACTGGCCAGTAATTATCCTTAGAAAACCCAGATCCTTAGTTAAAATGTATTTGAGATCAAAACTATTGCTATAAAGTTGCAGGTGGCTACCCTTTAAACTCTCCAAAAGCTTAACAGTGAAGGGGTACTTAAAGGCTAGTGTTGCAAGTTTGCGCTTTTTTTTTTTTTTTATCTGCTCATTACTGGCTCTACACTTGTATTTTTCTAATGTTATTCCTAGATCTTTGTATTTGGTGGAATCTGAGCCTGTAACCTGACCATAGATGTTAAATTTTCAGCTGAATAAACTTCTGATTTTGGGCACAGATTAATATCCATAGCTTTTGTCTGTCTGTTTAATGAGCCGGTCTTACCTACGTGCAGTCTGTTGCTGGCACAGAAGGTCAGAGGCTGGCAATCCCATATCAGTCTGCTTTGGCCCTTTTTCTCTTGCACATAACTACGGTGAGCATTATGGTGTCTAACTAAAGTTCATGTGGCAGGCAACTCCCATGTATGGTGTCACTAAAAATATGTCTTGGGAATGCTTATTGGAGTGGCTACCAGCACACAGTAATTTTCTACATACTGTGCAACCTTCCCTCAAAAGATACCTGGTATTTCTTTTATTAGTAGTTCATGTTGTTTCATGTAACTGTTTTAGGTGATCTGGCCTTGTCAAGAGACTGATCAGCTTTTTAATCACTGAATTAAGTCTTTGATACCTTGTAGAATTATTCTGTTAAATCCTATGTAGAAAACTAGAAGACTAGCTTCTGCGCTTGTATTCAGGACCAGCGATCTTACATGGTGTATCGGTAAACTTCTCTCTTTCAGGCCACTGTCATGAGAAAAATCCTGATCACAGTCATGACAAGGAGAAATACTTTGGTGACCACCACGAGTCAGTTACAGCAGTGGCAGAAGGACACTCTGAGGGAGGTACAGAAGATCCAGAAGTCCTTACTCAGAGTTCAGCAAGGGATCCTTCCTTCTTGAGACTGGAAAGTAAGTCAGCCTTACAAAATCAGTGCTGGCAAACGAATTGGCTTTTGGTTTTTTTAGAAGAACTGTCTTCCTCTAAGAAGCTATGTTTCCCCCCCCGCCCCCGTCTGTAAAGCGACAAGTAACCCTTAAAACCGGTTTCATTCTGTTAACTGTTCATCTTCTCCAAGTCTAACGTCAAAATGCATTAAATCAAAAAATGAGATCAAGGTTAGATACTTTCCAAGCTGAAGGATGTAGTTTCTTGTAAGACACTACAAACACATGTTGGTTGTACCTCAGTGAATTCTGTATCAGCTGTGCCAGACAGAAGGAAAGAAAAACAGTGTCTGTGGTTAAGGTACAGAGCGCTTTATTCAGTGTTTAATGCACATATGTAGAGAAAAGACACCACCTGTTTACTCCCTTAAACGGGCAGAATTCTAGTTTGGAAAGGAAACTGATGAAAGTGGTCTAGAGATGTTGATATTTGAAGCAACAGTTGATGCTTCTTTGCAGTGGGGAAGTCTGCATTCTCTAGTCCCCCTCTCAATTTGCAGCATGCAGTGAGTAGTGAGTGATACTTGGTTTGTGCAAGTGGAAAAGACAGGTTGCAGAAAAAAGATCCTTTTTTATATGATTTGTGGAAGCAGCAGGAAGAGAATGTTTGACATTTTTACGATATTTGCTCTTAGATGCAGTCACTGCAGAAAGCAACGGTTCAGAAGGAATGGAGGGGTTAGAAGATGATCAGATGTCTGAAGAGATGCTGGCTTTGGTGGATGAGTTTGAAAACTCTTGGCCTCAGGAAGCTTTTGAAGGGGCGCTGGAGGTAAAAGGTCGTCGGATGGACTTGCAGGGAATCAGAGTCCTAAAGAAGGGATCTCAGGATGGACTGGCTAGCTCCTGTTTTGGGGACTGTGGTGATGATGATGAAGCCGAATGGGTAAGTTTGGATGAGTTTACTTAAGTCTTGTACTGACTTACTATTGTGGAGGAGGGAAAGATGAGGACAGTTCATGCAAGCCACAAACTGAACAAGTAGCTTTAACCCATCTTGTAAAGGAAAGGCTTCCGCATCACTAAAACTGACATCATTTAGTCTGAAGAAAAGGAGGCCAAGGGGAGACCTTATTGCTCTCTCCAACTGAAATGAGGTTGTACTGAGGTGGGTGTTGGTCTTCTCTCCCAAGTGCCGAGTGATAGGACGAGGGGAAATGGCCTCAAGTTGTGCCAGGGGAGGTTTAGATTGGACATTAGGAAACATTTTTTCAGCAAAAGGGTTGTCAAGCATTGGAATGGGCTACCAGGGAAGTGGTCGAGTCCCCATCCCTGGGGGTATTTAAAAGACAGGCAGACGAGGTGCTTAGGGCCATGGTTTAGTGGTGGGGTGGCAGGGTTAGGTTGGACTTGATGATCTTAAAGGTCTTTTCAAACCTAAACAATTCTGTGATCATAAGTCTTGATTATCAGCAGCACGGGCTTAGGTGTTGGATGATGCTGGGTGCCTTCAAACTTTTTGCTTACAGTTACAAAGGAGAAAAGTTTCTAACCAAAGGTTCCAGTTAGCATGAAAAAAATGAAATACCTGTTGTCATTGTGTTACAAACAAAATATATAATGAAAAATGCCTTTCAGTTCTCTAGCAATTAAATTGGTTTTCTCTTATGTTGAAGATTGAAGCTCTGTACTTTGTTTGCATGGTGTGATGCAGCAAAAGTGTGCAGGCTTAGAGAATGGGTTGAGAAGGGAAGGGAGGGAGAGTGAGAAAGATCTCATCTGTAACATCTTTGAAATTAAATCTTTGGGCTAAAATAAGTAGTGTATTGGGGCTGATAATGTTTGTGCTGTTTCTTACTGTTAACCTTACCAATACTGTTCTTTTGGTAGATCACTTTTCAGGTCAAACGTTTAAAGAAACCAAAAGCTGAAAGTTTGGATCTCCAGGAGCCAGCTGGGAGAAACGGGGAAGAAGGGACTAATGGAGAAAATGAAAACTTTTACCAAACTGCCCTGGAGATCAGTGGACCAAAGATACCTTCTCCTGGACCAATAGGTAACCTGCTGCTTCTAGAGAAAGCAGGTCGTTTGCAGCTTTTATATTACATTGGTTTATTACCATAAATATGCATCACAAAGACTATGTAGTGTGAAATATGCCTTCTAGATGAGTGTGTGGAAAAATTAGAAATCTCTTCTATCTGCACCCTCTTCAGGAAGTGCAACATAACTTTATCTGCTGAATGAAAACTTTCTAATCAATTCCCAGAACTTTCTGGGGATGAGGTGGTAAGAGTGGAGAATGAGAGGGGTAGATACTGTGAGTAGAAGTAGTAAAGGAGAGGGGGGGTTAGTGGCCTTTTTCTTAAACTAACTCAGCTGCCCATTCAGTTTTAATCAGATGAGACACACCCCTTCAGGGACAAATGCAGGATGATAGCTTGAACTGATTACTGACTAAACATAAGACACAGAGCTCAAAAGCAAAAGGCAGGAAACTTGGTCTAATAAAAATAAAATTTCAAAAAGAAGGTATTCTGCTGTAACTGGTTTGGTGGTATTATAAGAAAAAACTTAGAGACTGTCTTCCAGAAGGCTGGAGTTACAGAAGAGTAGAGTTTTGCAGCAACACACATGAGGCAGTTTGGAGAGAGTGGTGGAGTTTTTGCTAATTGAGTAACAGGAATTGGAAAGTGGTTTATTATTATGGTGCAAGGTAGTTCCACTGGTATGTTCAGGTGGACAGAAATCATCAGCAGGTGATTGCTTGGCATGAAGTTTAGAGCTGCTGGAACCTAATGATGCCAAAGAAGAGAACAAAACCAATTGGCCCCCATACCTCTTGTCTTGTCTTGATTTCAGTGTAGGTAAAATCTTTGTCATAGGGCTGATGTGTAAGCAAAGATGGGTTCTTCAATACATTTTAGTCCTTGACAATCCGATGCCCTAGAAAGTGATTTCACATTTTCAAGGCTTTTACATTAAATCTTTAAACAAGCTCCTTTTTTAGCAACTGACAAATGTAAGTTACTGAATTAATTATTTAAATGAGGGGAGGGATTACATGAAAACACACTACCATTTATGAGCACACACTTGTCCTTTCCTTGATTTATCTTCTCTCCCCTGAGCTACTTTTGTGGCTGTATTACCTAGCATCCCTCGGTTGTAAAGTAGTTATCTTCCTAGTGCTCCTGTGAGGCAGGGTTCGCTGACATCCCCTTTACAAGAATTAAATCATCAAAAGTTTAAGTAACATATTGGAGGTCACCTGGGGAGTTCCTGGTAGAACAGGGAAATGATGTCCTGTGTTTGACTGCCTCTCGGACTATTGAACTGTCTCTGTGTAGTGTTTCCATGCTGCTCGCTATCTCTTGCCATTCACGCAGATAAGAACACATGATCAGATAGTTCACAGTGGTGGTGATGAGAACTAATCATTCCCCTCTGAAGTTTACCAGTCTTTCTCAAAGTTAATTTTCCTTTAATCAGAATACTTTACAAAAGACATGGTATTACAGACGTCATCATTATTGTGTAAAATTATGGTGAAGCATTTTACTATACCTTGGATGGGAAATAGGATTTGCATCCAAATGGGCAAGATTTCAGGTAACTAGAAATAAATACTGAAATACTGCCTACGTAGCTGGTGCAATAGCCTGGCACGTTGTTAAACTTGGCTTCCCACTGTGCAAATTTACGGCTGCAATGAATTTTTCTTATGTTCCAAACAGTTTGGATGTTTCTGATATGAGAGGAAAATGTTTCCTAAGAGTTAACACAAGCTGGATTCCTAGGACTTGGTACAGTATCCACCAAATGTAAGGGAAAGATTTCAGTAGGCTTTGGTTCAAATGGGTAGATCAGGTTCTTGTTTCTCCCAGTGATCTATTTAACATAAAGCAGGTTGTTTAACCTTTCCCTGCCTCGGTTAACTTCTCTGCAAAATGGGAGGGCTGAAGTGTAATTGCTTAATAGTTTCAGAAATGTTGCTACCTTGAGTGCAAGAATGCTGTAAAAGCCACTGTCTGTCTTAAACAGCATTCACTGGAAAGAAACGGCAGTATTTTTCACCTGGGATTGTCAGAAGATGGAGCAATCAACTTTTATTAGTTTTTACTGTAGCTGTAGAACATAAATGATGACTCACTTATGAACTTTCTTTAAGGACATTTAAGTAAAGACATTAACTGTAAACAAGAGTGGTGATTGTTCTTAGTGTGTAGCTATCGAAAAAATGTAATGAAACAGGTTTTAAAACTCCACCTCCTAATCTGTCTTGCGTAGGATCCAGTTCTGTCTTTGGATCCCACAAGTTTCATTCCGTACATTTAGGTTCAGGAATGTTCTTAAAGAAATGTGGCTGCAGGACCATGACTTCTATAACGCAGGGAATGTATCCACTGGTATGAAGTATTTTGTAAATCATTGTACTGAAGTAGAATGTCTTTCTGCTTTTTTTTTCTTTTCTTTTTTTTTTTCTTTCTCTCCTTTCTTAAGGAAAAAGGCGTGACTATCGTAGCCTTGGCTGGCCAAGCCCTGATGAATGCCTGAAACTCCGTAGGGTAGAGCTTACAACTGTAGCCAGCACATGGCTTGCTGTTTCTGCTAAAAACATTGAGTAAGTATCTTGTATATGAACCTTAGATAAGTTACTCACACAAAGCAAGACAGTTACATGTCCTTCAGCGTGCATAAGCTGAAGATTTTAGTGTTCTTTAAAGTAAGAAAGAACTGCCAGGATTTCAAAGACGTTTGAAAAGATTATGTAGTATTTCATCAATAGACTTGCAAAGAAGAGTGCAAGTGCAGGTGGAAGATCCAGTTTCTCTTGCTCCTTGAGCTACTCAGATGAGATTATGCCAGGTTCTGGGCAGTTTAACAGTCACTAGAGAACTTTGTAATGATTCTTCTGGGTTTTTTTTCTCCTGGCTGATTCAACTTGTTTTATGACCTTTGTAGCATTACAGAACACATTGATTTTGCCACGCAGCTGCAAGAACCAGCCATGGAGCCCCTTTGTAACCCAAATCTACCAGCCAGTATGCATACTTTGGACCACCTGCAAGGTGTCTCTAGTCGGGCCAGCTTGCATTACACTGGAGAAAGCCAACTGAAAGAGGTATGCCATAGTTGAAGGCTGTTACACAAAAATGGCTGTACCATGGCAGACTCAAGGCACATTTAGCTCAGTGCCGTGTCTCTGGAAGTGACCTTCAGTGAGTGAATGCCTGGATAAAACTGTAAGAGCAATGCTAGCTGAAAGCAATATTTTACCAGAATGTTTTCCCAGCTATCTACAATCTGTCCTGAGGGAAATCCTAAAACACTGTTAATGTCTTTGTATTTATAGCTCTTGATGGATGAATTAGTGAAAGAAAGTCCAACTGAGCTTACGTAAACTTCTACCATTCTTAGTATTCAGTGGCACAGAGTTATAACGCTGTGTGGTGATACAGATAGTATTAACTCAAGATGGAAATGTTTAGGTTGGAACAGGTTACAGCATTTGCAAAAGGCTGGGGAAAAAAGCAACCAACAAGCAAGGGGCATCACTTACCCCGTCCCAGCATCTAAGCACTTGTTCTTCCTCTTCCACAGGTGCTACAGAATCTTGGCAAAGACCAATATTCACCACAGTCATTAGAACAAGTTGGTACTCGAATAGCCAAAGCTTTGGAAAAGGTATGTGTAAATGAGAAAAATGAAAAGTCTGGGCTTACTGTTCATGACTGATCTAGTGGTCAATCCAGTCTCAAACAGTTTGTCTGAAATCCCAGTCGAGGAACGTATTAGTACTTGGACTAGAGATTTGTGTCTATTCAGCAATCTGTAATGGCCTCACAGGTATTTTGTTGAGCTGTATCCTGTGCTTACGCTGTCAAGTGTCTTGCATATCTCTCTATAAAAACCTAAGCTTATCAAATTTCCCAACATTTCCAGCCCTGTAGCGAGCAGTGCTCCTGGTCGTTGATATATATTAAACTATTGCAACAGTTCTCAGCCCTCCTCTTTCTTTTTGTGCTACGTTGACTCAGAGCTTATGGAAAGTTGAGTTAAGCCATGGCTCAACTCTCTAGTCTCACTCCTGGCTTGCAGTGGTCGGATAGCTGACAGGCAGGGGCTTCCTCTCTTCTCTGCCTGCTTCATTTTACCTTATGCAGTGTTGGGCTGAAGTGTCAGATGCATTCAGGCACCATATGCAAGGCTGCACTTCTGTTCTCCCCAGAGAAAGCCAAGTTTCCTCCCTAGATTAAGGCTGCTAAGGACCTCAGCTGAGGTCCTTAGGAGGAAAAGATTAGGGACATAATTTTCTGAGGATTTTCTGAGGATCTATAAGGTAGATAAGGATGCAGGGATTGTTGTTGTATGTTTACAGCTAGTGGGGAGGGTATCTGGTACTATAAAAAAGAGGGCTCAGCCAAAACAGTGTGGTGCCCCTACCCTATTCTACCGAAAGCCATCTGAGGAACTTACTGTGCTTTGAAACTAAAGCCAAAATAGCTTTGTCATTCCCGGACAGTAAAGACGTTACTCGTATGCTCATGTTACAAAATGTAGTTTCTTTTCACATTAGGTATATACTAACTTCTTTCTCTCACATGCTACAGTTCACCCTGCAGACAGCAAGCTTTATCCAAATAAGCTGAAAATTTAGTGCTGAGACCAGAAACAGAATTCTCAGTAAGGCTAGCTGTGCTGGAAATAAAATGCAGTTCTTCTGTCTACCAGTCTTATTCAGTATTCACAAGAGCTAATCAAACAAATCAAGATGGCTACTTATCTAATTGCATATGTGAGCATAAACATTCATTTACTATATCTGAGTCCACAGAATTCAAGCACGTAGTATTTTCTTTTCTAACACATGACGTGGGAGTCAGCCAACTTGAGGCACCAAACTAATCAGCTGGGCTTGTCAGGCTTCTGCTCTGAGCTGCGTCCCAGAGCATCGTTTCTCTTTCCAGTGACTACAGAGAGCCTATGAGTCCAATCAGCTAACTTAGCTAAATTTTTTGCTTTATGTTGGGTAATGTGTATACACATCTAGATGCCCAGCATCAGACAGCTGGTTAGAAGCTGTTGTGGCTGCTGAAACTAGTTGCTGTTTAAAGCTCTTTAGCTGCTATTCTTTTCTTAAGAAAATAATGTTGCATTTAGAATTCGTGTTTCATTTGGCAATGTCTACCTGGCTATTGTGTATATGTTGTTAGATAAGAAACATTTTGCTGCTTTGAAATAGTTTAATGCTATTATTAAGTGTAACACCCTCTAACTAAATCTATCAAATAAATTGGAAGAGTGAAAGGCAGGACAATTGTGCACTACAGGTGTTTATATGACTGGTTTTTGTGTTCTTTTGCCAGAATCAGACTTCATGGGTCCTCTCTAGCATGGCAGCTCTTTACTGGAGGGTGAAAGGCCAAGGAAAGAAGGCAATTGATTGCTTACGGCAAGCACTGCACTATGCACCCCATCACATGAAGGTGTGTACACATGCCCACTACTCAAGATTAAATAATGTTTAGCTTGTCATAATGGAGCTTTCACAGACAATTAAGGCCAACAATGTGTAATGTATTAGATATTAGCTAGTAGTGGTGAAACCTCAAGACTTTCACCACCTTGTTTAGTGTGGACTGTCTCTTTTCAAAAAGACAACTGCAAAAGAGGTTCAGTGGAATTTCCTGCGCTTCAGTGGGTTTAACACCTCTAGGCAACGCAGGCTTTAACTTCCCCCTGTTAGGTAGGACTTGGAATCTTGATCAGCCTTTGTCTCGACAAGTCTTCTAACTTAAGATGCGGGGAGTATATTTTCTTGTTGTGCTTTTAAAGAGGGGAGGAGATGATATCTAAACAAAGAACTTAAATGCTTAAATCTTAAATGTTTGAGTTGTGAATCTAAGCTGGACATTAGTGCCTGACTTGTGCAGCAGTTCTGTGCTTTACTCCAAAAAAGGCAGTACTTTGGACATAATCTTCTGTTCCATGTGTCTGTTGACTGAAGTGCGTAGTACCCTTCACCTTGCGACGTGGTATGCTGAGCGTTGTAATGTCGATTCTTATCCCCTCTGCAAACTGGTAGATGCAATATAGGCTCCTCACTCAACATTGCAGGTTTCACTTTGGGACCTGAGCAACAAATTGTGCAGCACTGCAAAATGTATGCTCCTTTTTGAATCTTGGTCTTAAGTCCTCCTCTGAAAATCGAGAGGCAAAGCACTTTACACTCTCAGGATATTATTAGGAGGATTTAGCCATTAACAGTAGAAATGCCTCAACTCATAAATGCACATCCTCTGTATCTATGTCCCCTATAATTCTGTCTCTTTGCACTTGTCCTTTTAGAACAAGGTTGGAACCAAGATCTAGCGCAACAAGCTCTTGCTTATTTTCCTGTCTTGCTATGTAACTGGGAATGGTTCCTCAGAAATGGCACCCTTAACTGTGTGACTTGTAAGGGTCAGAGTATGGATTGGAAACTACAGTGTGGCAAGATTACGGTGTAGTAGTGCTGTTTTCTAGAAATGTGATATAATGTTGCTTGGGACTGGCTGACTCTGAATTTGTGCCTTGTTTTTATCCTCCATACTGAAGCTGCCTGCAGAGAAAACTGTGGGTCTTGTTTGTAAAGATACAGCTACAGCTTGAACTCAGTGAGAGGTAGCACTGAATGAACAGCTATTTAATACTGTGTTTTATCCTCCTCTTTGGTTTTATGCACTCTCGCTACTTTCACTTGCCTTTTCTCATGTAAATAAAAGGTAATTAATTTTCCTGTGGGCTTTTTTTTTTTGTGATTCTGACTTCCATAATATCTGCTTTGCAAACACAAATGACTTAACCACCAAAGGTACTCCTTGCCTTGTAGAGATCAAGGAGGCAGGGATCAAATACATCCAGAATTTTTTATTGTCCTGTTGAGGGCACCTAAGACTTGCTACTAAGCAGTGTTTTGTCCTTTGAAGTTGTGAAGCCCAGCTCCCAGAAAGTCTGTTACGGCTGTCAGGGCTCAACAGTTTTGTCAGTCAGACAAGGTCACAGTCTGGGAATCCAGGAAATAAAAAACATACCATCAGTGTCTAGCTGAGAAAACTTGATTTATAGCTGTTATCCAGCATCATATAGGAATTCTATATCAGAGGCAGGATAAAACACAGTGCATGGGTTGCACTAATGGTTAGAACCTTTTTTCACTTCCCTGCTGTCCCCTTTTATTCATATTCCTTCCCCTTTCATGCAAGAGCTGAAGGAGGGTGGTCAAACAAACAGCTTTTCTTCTCTTTGAGAATGCGTCTCATCTTTGGGGAGAAAACTAGCATAAGAGCATCTAAAAATAAAGGTACATACTAGGAGGCTTAAGTGAGTTATTTTTTTAGCTGTTTGTGTATGCAACAGTAGTGTTTGTTACTATTGTGAGAAGATGTGTGTGTATGTGAGGGTTTTTTGTTTATAACTCCGGTCCAAATGCCCTTTTATAGTAAGGTCTGACTCATCACGTTCAAAGTCACCAGATAGTGGAGTAGGCAGTAACCAAGTGAGAATGGCCAGGTGATAGAGTCTTCTGTTTGCCGTGCTGGTGCTGAGACACTTTCAATGGAAAGAACCTCACTGTTTAGCTCTTGCTCTTCTCTTCCAGGATGTACCACTAATAAGCCTAGCAAACATCTTCCACAACGCAAAACTCTGGAATGATGCCATCATTGTGGCTACCATGGCAGTGGAAATAGCACCACACTTCGTGGTTAATCATTTCACACTGGCAAATGTCTACGTAGCAATGGTGAGTGTGCTGTCACCCAGTTATGTCTTGTCTTTAGTACTCTGTGTGTGTGTGTATATATATATATATACACAAAAATCTTATCCTCACAAAAAATTTTGGAAGAGCAGCATTCAAGAAATTGGGATAGGATCAACAAGACAGAATATTTTTTGAATGCCAAAACTCTTATTACTCATTTAGTACTTGAAGGCCAACATTTTTATAAGCTGGCTTCAGAATGCTGTCTGAAAAGCTTTGCTAAGACAGCAGCAAACAATTGAATAATTTTGGTTGGCTGCCCATCTAAACACAGGATATTTTTATAGTAGTGGAAAATTAATGATAAAATGCATCTCCTTCCTGAATAGCTGAGCTTAGCATAGTAAGTAAAACCCAGTTCACAGTTGCAATGAACAAGCACAAGGGAAGTTTAATTTCAGTATCTGGATTATCAACACCCGAATTAATTCACAGATTAAATTCAAATTTCTTTATACTGTCTATATATTCCAATCTGCAATTTAGCTTTCAGTGCTTACTCTGAACACAAAATGTTCATTCCTTTTATCTTAGTAATGCTGTATTGGTTCTTGTGTGTTTCATCCTTATCTTTAACAGGGCCAGTATATCTGAAGGGTAAAAGAGGCACCATTAAGCTGAGACGTAGCTGATATATATGTGTGTGTCAAAAGTATTTTCAATTACACGTGTTCTTATGTATCCCTGCCAGTTTTCAGTACTTGTCATAGATTTGTCCTTAATGTTTTGCTCCTGTGGTTGAGGGGATCACAGAGATAACAGGGCAAGTTGAGCAGGTAATCAGGTATTACGGCTATCGGAGTTGAAAAGAGTTGAAATGCAACAGTAATGTCAAACACACAATGGAAACAAACTGAAGAAAGGCATGACTTTGTTCTGTTAAGGTATTACTTCTGGCAGTTGTTTGAAAGAAATGAAGTAGAAGTTTGATGCTTGAGTTGCCAATGTCTTTTTAAAGTTAACACAGTGCCTAAGGATAAGTTCATTCTCCCTGGATCTGAGAGATATTTCAGTGAAGCCCCATATTCATTATACAAAACGACTGTAGCAACAGGACAAAACTTATCTTCTGGATCAAATTATTTTAACATAAAGACAAGTTAGTTTATTTACATCATATTTAACCTGCTGTATTTGAGAGCTGACTCTGACCAACAGGCTGTAGAAGATGTCATGCTAATTAATATTATAGCATCATAGAGGCCAAGGTTCCTTCAGTTTGCCTTGCAAAGGGGAAACGGTTGACCATGTTAAGGACTGAGAACTTTGGATGGATGCTACAGAAACTATTGATGTGGGAATCTAAAGGAACATCAAAACAATATCAGATCACAGCAAATGTAAATTACTACATCTAAAAATGGAAAAATCTGATGTTTGTTTTCATTGCTGTTTGTCAGTGTTCCCGCAAACTAATACAGGATTTTCTATGTAATCCCTGTTGAAACTGTATTAAAATACACTCTTTTTAAAAATTGAGACTTTACAACTCACATTGATCTAGTTAGCGTTTATAATATGGCTAGAAATGAGCGTTATCTCTACTGGACAAATAAAGTGACTGAGAAAAGGACCTTAAGAGAACAAAAGCAGTGTTGAAAGTGACTCAAAAACCCAGAACGTTTTGGGTCTCTTCCCCTCTCTTTTCTTCTAATACACTATTGGATGTTGGCATGCTTTCCTAGTTGATAAAAAGAGCTGAGTGGCATAGGTAATTAGATTTCAGCTGTATAAAAATAGATGTTCTTTCAGTGTGAATGCTTCTTACTGCCATTCTGGAGTCCACCTTATCAACTGAGATCATCTAGCTAGTGTATGCTCTTAAAGTTTTGTTTGTTTGTTGGGTTGTTTTACTTCGAGTAGTCTTTTAAAAATAATTTCAAGTTGTTTCTAAAAATGTTGGGTTTTCAGCAAAGTTGATGTTTTTGCATTGTCCAAGATTTTAAAGCTTTGATCTATGTAAATTCTGACTGAAATCTGTTTTTAGAAGTTACTTTTACAGCAAGAGTGCTAAGATCTACTATTAAAAGGAGAAGGCGAGAACATTGGTCAATAATGCTCAGCAATGGTTTGACTCTGTTCCATGGAGTATGCAAAACTGGGCCATTAGCTCAAGAAAATATCAGTTATTTGGGGGGCAGGGGGAAAAAAAAGTCCTAAACCACAAAGATTGGTTCCGTTACTTTTGTGCATACCATACTACTCAACTACTTAGGGCAGGAAAGGCATAGAAAATTTGTTTACTGTTTTTTAGAATCTGACTCTTTGCAATCTTCTTTCTTTACAGGAAGAGTTTGAAAAGGCGATGAAATGGTATGAGTCAACACTAAAACTTCAGCCGGAGTTTGCCCCAGCAAAGAATCGAATCCGCACCATTCAGTGTCATTTACTTATGAAAAAAGAGCGACGGTCTCCTTAGAGATCAGCATCTTTCTCTGTTTTTTAAAAATGTCATTATTCTCTATTCTGCTTTTAAGTGTGCTAAGATAAATTGATGAATCAAAATTTTTAACAAGACTTTTAAAAAGAGATGGGATTTGGATCAAGGGTTCTTTTATTATTTTTTTTTTTCTCAAATATAGGAGCATCTTTGGAAAATATATTTCACAAACATAATTTTGAAACATCTGTGTAAATATTAAACCAAGAAACTTCCATGAGTCCATGACCACCTGTACCAGGACCCAGGCACTGTTAGGTTTTCCTTAATGCTCAGATTGGCATCAGCATCCAAAATAACTTGCTTCATGCCTTATGATCCAAGTCAATGGAAACGCAAAGCACACACCCGTACCAAATCGTAAGAAGAGATAATCAGCAGCTCATCCATGTGAAACTCGCGCGTTGTCCAGTCTTGTTCACTCCATACCACATTACCTGCTTTTTTGGAAGGAGAGGGACAGGATTTAAAATGTTTATAAGAAATATTAGGAACATCAAGCATTTTTGGAATTGTTTATTTCTGTTGGGGGATGAGGAGGAAATGAGGAGGAGGGAACAGCAGGACGCTAAAGTTAAAGTGGTTTTTAATCTTGCAGGAAAAAAAAATTGCTAAAAATCCCAGTAAGATGTTTTATATTTGTCTATATATTCATAGCCCTCTGCCTCCCTGAACAGTTGATTTACTAATTCTTTGTTCACTGTATTTTTAGCCATTTCAGAATAAGGTGCAAGTTTATGCTCACTCTGAGCCATACTTTCAGCTGCCAAGGAGGGAGGGAGGCAGTATCAAGGTATTATCAGCAAATAAGTCAGGTGGAAGATTTCCAAATCAGTTCTCTCTTTGGTTGGTGGAGGACATGATTCTCCAGACATCATTGTTGAATCAACAAGGGCACATATTTGAAATAAAATTAATTGTTTATGAACAAAATACAGCTTCTCCTCTAATCTTTGCGTCATGCACCATTTGCAGGAGTCGAGGCTTGGGGTGCTGCAGCCTTTCCTCGGGAGCAGGCAGAGAGCTGGGAGGCAGGAAGGCCTTTAACACTCTTGATTAGACAGTGATTTTCTGTGTATCTGTGGAAAATCCCCTGCACCTCTGTGCCTGACTCCTTTTCCGTGGCAGAAGGGAGTAGGGGAAAGTTAACTAAATCAGCGGTCTGTCATGTAGCCTACCCTCCAGCTTTTGGTGTTAAACATACAGCTTAGTGCTTCTTTTTGAAGAACTAACAATGTTTATGAGCTTACTCTTTCTTTTCAATCTTTTTCCTCTCTCAGTGATGCAAATTAAGAGCACGTATGGGAGTGGGTGGAAACTATGACGTCTGTAATTTTTTTAATACTGTAACTTTTTACTTCATAAAAGGATCCCTGAATATTTTTATATATAATTGAAGATGAGCACTTCTAATGCAAATTTTACCCCTGTTTTACTGCGAGTAATTTTTGTTCATCTAGAAAGTCTGACAGAGGTATGAGCAAGTGCTACTGTTGGGTAGATTTTCATTAAAAATGGGTGAACATGTTAAATTTTTGTCAACAGAGCCAACAGCATGTCAAAGCCTTCCCTTCCCAAGGCCACTTGAAGGCTGGGTGTGGCTGGCTGGAGGTGGGCGTAGCTGTATCTACATAAATTCCAAGAGGAACATTGCCTTCTGGAAGGTCTGATACACCACCACTAGGGTGATGGACTGGGATAATGAATTACAGAGATATCCCACAGAGAGGCATGGGAAGGGAAACCAGTAAGGCAGGTACAAGTAAGTGGAAAGAAGTTCCATTCCAGCTAGAAAAAAGTTAAGAGTAAAGGCTTTTCCTTGGACTGAAGCAATGCACAGAGAGGCTGCCTTTACTCAGTTCCGTTAACTGATCTGCTTCACTTTTATAGTGGTTGATAAGTACTTGGGAGTCACTTAAATATATATGGTATATCTTCCACTTCACGTGCTGGTTTAAAATGTAGTATGAAAAAAACAACTCTTGGTACAGAGGATCCACCTTACTACTTGGTTTCCTAATTCGTCATGTGGTCAAATCAAGTGACCGCCACATGCTGAACTCTCTTCTGCTGCATCCATCTCACTGATGATCAGAGATGCCGGGATTTAAGTGAAGAGTAAGGCTGGTCCCTCAACCTAAAGCAGCAGTATGTGGAGCACAGATGGCCATCCTTGGCTTTGACAAAAGGTGGAATTAAAATAGACCTTTTCTGGATCACCAAGGATTATGCTCGTAGACGGCAGTGATGGGCACTTAAAATTAGCCGTTAGTACTTGTGTCAGTTTACATCTCGCTTACTGCAGTATTTATTTATTTTTTTATTAGGAAATGCAGCAAGGTGCGCAGTATACCAACATCATACAAAAGGCAGGAACGCTAGTTCTATGTGCACGGTCATAGTGTAAATTGGTATCGCCCCCAAGGAGATAGCAGGCATTTGCTCTTGCATTTCCAGAGACCTTGCATCTTATAAATGGTTCTTGAAAACTGCAGTAGTCTGATTTCACTTTTTTTTTTTTTTTCCTGAATCTTGGTTAAGTACTTTAAGGGAATGTGTACTGCCTTACTCTCATAAAATGTGTACGTACAGCTGTTTATTTGCTACTTGGCTACTGTATGCTGTATCTGCCGTACAACTAATTTTAAAATAGCCCATGCTTCCCTCTTAACTGTATTTTCAGAAATTCTAGGTAATTCCTCTAAGTGTACTGAATAAGCAGTATGTAAAACTGAAGCAGGGAAGCAAAAAGATCTACTCAAGAGCATAAACTTGACCTAACGCCAGTGATAGAGCATGTGTCTTAAAGATTGCACCCACTGATGAATCTGCTGGGGAACGCTGGCTCCCACCCTGGAGAAGGCAAATGGAAGACTCTCCTATTTCATCTCCATGTCTTCAGCCCTCCTGTATAAATGCAGAGAATGGTGGGTTGGAGCGGTTTGGCGATGTTCAAATGTGAGTCAAAGAAAAACTAATGTTGATCTTACAAACAGAAGGCAAGCTGGGCAGCAGGTTGAAGGGAAGCCAGTGAATTTTGCGGAGCAAAGGTGCGACTCTCTGCAGGATGAGCTAGCTATGTAAGGATGACATTCATCTCCTTCTATTTAAGGTATTTTAAAATAAGCTAAGGTAGTTGCCTAGGCTCTATCTTCAGTAAATGGAAAAGATGATTATCTTGAGAGGGTGATCCACCCTCCCTGTTGTAGTGCGTGACAAATTGCCTGTTTGAACTGCCTGTTCCTTTCCATTGACTGTTGAGGTACCTTTGACCAACTGAACTTCAGTATGATTTCTGATAATGAGACTTAGTAACTCATTTCATATTGACTGGCTCTGCTGAACGTATTGGCAAAGTAGTCTAATTTAGGGATGATATAACCATTTGTAAATGGCAAAATCTTTTCCAAAAAAGATTTTTTTTCTCGGTTGTTTTCAGAGCATACCCAGAAATGATGTATAGGTGGGGAAGAAAAGTCTCCATTTGTTTGCAGATAGCATCCTGCTCCTGACATCAAGGGACTTTTGAGGGCAAAAGCTACAGCAAGAGAATCAGATGCTTCTATCCGTGGAGTGGTGGTTTTGATTCACCATACTGGTCAGGGCTGCACTGATGCCATAGAAAAAAGAAAAACCCCAAAATACCATGTTGCTGCCCAATGTGACCATAGCATCACATTCAAACAACAGTTTTTACAATACAATGGAGACTGGGAGCTTAATTTCCATCACCTGTGGACACTTTGCATCACCTATGATGGCCAATTTCTGTAACAGACTGAAAATATTAATCAGAATTTTTTTCTGATGGAGCTTACAACCTTCTTTCCCCACTCTCTAACCCTCCCTCCTGCCCTCTTACAGGAAAAAAATTAAAAACAAACAAAAAAGCCATAATCTCTCCCTAACAATTGGATGGTACCGCCCAAGATGCTGTATTTGCTCTCTTGCAGCAGTATTGTGATGCTTTTGCTTCCTGTGATTTTCAGTAGCTGCTATGAACTTGTCTGCCTAGCAAGTTAGGACCTCCTGGGTTTAGACCTGCTTAATGGAATGATAACATTCCTGTCCTCGTTGCTGTCCTCCTGTATGGCTTTCGGCAAGGCGTTTGCCCTGCTCGCTGTACCTCTCTTCCTCCCACACGTTGTCTGATGTCTTTTTGGAACATATGGGGGGTTTTGGAGCTGGAATCATTGCTGTTTATGTCTTTGTATGAGAAACAGTTGTAGTGCCAGAGAATACAAATAGTAGCAGCACAAATTAAAAACAACTGCGTGGAGACTTATGAATAAGAAGAGTTTAATAGTCCCTGTATCAGCACTGAAAGAGTGAAAATGCTTTAGAAGAACTTCCCTTGGCATTCAGAGAAATGCAAGCTCCTTCTCTTCTCCGGAGCTACCAGATGTTGTGTGGCAGGTTCAGGGTGGTCTTCCTGTCTCAAGCATCACTTAGGGGTGTCCTTCTGGAGTGCTGTAAGGTTGCCTTGATTTCTTAGAGGACTAGCTGGCTGCGTTTGGGTCAATGAGACTCCCTTGGAAGAAACATCCCCAAAGAGTAAGGTTTGTCACTTGTGGGATTGCTTTTGTTGATTGTTTTTTTCTTGTTAATTTGCTGAATGTACTCAAATGTGATGGCATTGATTCAAACAAAGCAAATGGGTCTATGAACACTGAGGCTTGTGAAGCTTTCCTATCAATTTGTGGTCTTCTTGCTGAAGTCTGGTGGCTGGTCATCTGTAAGAGCCAACAGCAGGTTGTCCTGCAAACAGCTACCAGGAAAGGTCAGGCCGTGAGCTTAAAGGCAATTCATTATTACTTTTAGGGAATCTGCACGAGGGTGGTACAACCTGTATTCTGTACTTATAATGCTAAGAAAGAGAAAGTCTGAATTAAGTGAGACAGTTCTTGTAGTTTAAGCTTTTCTCATTTTTAAGTATTGAAGAGCTCAGAATTGACGAGGAACAGTGTTTTGATAAGGCTGACTGCTTAAAAAAGCAGCCCCTCGAATTTTTACAAGTAGTTGATTTTTTTTTTTTTTAACCTTTTAAATCTAATGATCTGCTTCTGGGTTCCAGAGCAAAAATAACAGTAACTGAGTTCAATAGTCCCAGAGGAGGCACAATGACAGGGCCACAGAAGGAACAGTTTCAAATACAGGTGAGTGTGAGTTGGCTTTGTGGTATTTATAATCTAGGGGGACTATCTTAAGGCAGGCTGCGGTCCTTCCACGGTGACACCACTGCTGGTCTTAAAATCCAAGCAATCCACATTTCTCTGAGGAGGCGACAGTACTCTGCCAAATCAAGTGGTCATCATTCTGGTACAATTTAATGGAAAACTGTCGAGCTGAATTTTTGACTGTCCTGCTTTTTGATCAAAATCCAACCTTGTGTTCTCTCTATAATTATTTCATTCTACTGTTTTTTGGGGTTTTTAAATTATTTGTCAGAGCTGCAGGTGTTACAGTACAGTATGATAGCATGGGTTACCAGTATGTCTTATGAGTGCCTCTTGCTGTACCCTGTCTTGAGATCCGTGTGCTGAGGAGCAAACAAGTAACATGTAAAAGTCATTAAGAGACACTAACTTGTGGGCAGATCCAATCCAAACAAAATAAATGGATGGAGGAAGCCAGTTTCATCCAACTGCCATGCTAGAAGCTAAGGTAGGAGACCATGTTGGCCGGGAACAGGGAAGAGAAACCAGGCTTGAGTGGTGGGACTCTTGGAGGAGGGGGAGAAAGCTCCAGGTAGGAGCGAGGAAGCCAGGGGTGCTGCTTTTCTAGCATGAGAGGCTGTTTCTGGCTGCAGGACCAGACAAGAGGGGGGCCTGAGTGGCTGGTTTCTTCTGGTTGTCCAGAGAAGTCAGAGGAGGAGAAGGACATCCGAGAAGCTGTGAGTCAATGCTGCAAAACCGCTGCAGAAGGGTGGGTGACCTGCCATTGGCACGTAGCCCTCGGCCCGTTCAGATGCGCCAGCTGTCCTCAGAGTCTTTGGAGGACAAGAGCTGCTCAGCCTCCCCAGCCAGTGCAGGCGCGGGTGCCGAGGGACAAGCACAGAAACATCCCCTGGTCGATGGGACGAAAGCTCCCAGAGCACCCTAAAAGCTCCCAGAGCACCCTCCCAGCTCCCAGTGCCGAGGCAGGTCCCAGAGCCTGGGGCAGTGTGCCTGAGAGCGCTCTGCTTGGCCCTACTGCACCACCACTTTGGTCCGCTGCCATCCCCCCACTTTGAACATGGCCATGTAATACTGCAGAGTTTTATCCCTTGACTTTGTCAGTCCATTTTCTAAATCATAGACATGTTAGCATCCATAGTCACCTATGGCTGGGAGTTCCAGTGTTCAGTTTAGTTTCTGGTGAAGAAGTATCTGTTTGTTTTGAAGCCGCTAGTTTCATGTGATGCTTCCTACTTCTTGTGTTAGAAGAGACTATGAACAGTTGTTCTCCCCCACCTTTTCCATTACGTGCTTACCTAACACATGCCTTTTTGACTAAACGGAGGCTTGACTAAACTTGGTTTGGCTTTTAGCCTGCTGACTTGTTTGGGAAGGTAGAACACTTGTTCAAAAGTGAGTTGTTTTTTTTTTTTTTATAAGGAGACTGTACAGCATCTGCATTCTGCTTTTTTTTCCCTGACTTTTCCACCTGGATTGCAAATACTGCTGGAAAAGAAACATCAGGAAGTGATTCAGGTAACTGAGGTGTTAACACTGGGGTGGTCAATCTACAGCCCCCAATCTACACCAGATGCATCTCCTGGCCCACTCGCTCTTGCCCTCTTTCTCGGGGCCCTGCGGGTGCAGTGAGGTTCTGCACCTTGCCTTGTGCCACGGGGGCTGCCTGTGGCGTCAGCTGAGGAAGAGCTGTCTACACAGGCAGATGGCACGATGGCACATGCCTGTGTCCCTAAGCATGGATGGACGCACACATTCGCGTAGCAAAAAGTACGTGACACGTGCCCTAGCTTATCAGCTTACAGAAGTAGGGCACCTGTTTGCTGATCGCCTGATGATCATGCGTCTGGCCATACAAGCTCAGTGGGGCCCCAGCAAAAGCTTTTCCAAAGACTTTATGCTAGATGGCATTGTCTGCCCTACCACACCCATGTCTTTGCACACCAGCATGCGAATGCACGGGTGTGTGGCTATGAGAAACAACCCTGCAGTTAATCGTGACCATGGGGTATATAATAAATCACTGATTTGTTCACCAAGCCAGTTCTGTTAACTATTAGGCTGCCATAACGAAAATTGGAACGAAAACCTTTGTAACCTGTGCCTTATCTGTTGACTACAGTAGTGCCTTACGGTCTTTTTCAGTGAACTGAGAGAGGTGAATTGAACGATCTTCTAAGCCCTAATTAATTAATTCCTGACTGTCATCATAGGGCAATTTTAATTATTTGGAGCAGCGTGGTCAGCACCTCGGGTTGCAAGAGCTCTGCAAGGGTTCTTATCCTCAACACTGTAGGTTTGCATAGGCCCTTGCTTTAAATTCTAAATTTCTATAGGGACGCCCCCCTTCCTTGCACCAGCACGCAATAGCCGTCCTTAGCAGGAGCATCACTAAGCGCTCTTAAACAGTTGGGTGCCTGCACCCCGGCTGCAGTCTTTTCCAGCTTCTCCAGCCGAGGCGGGGAAGGATAGCGTTTCCTCTGGAGCAGGTCAGCTCAGCGCGGCGCTGATGCCGGTATCCTGCCAGAACGCCCTGTGTCCCCTCTCATAAACAGGCTACTTTGTGCTTGTAGAAACCCAGAGTGTTTCTCGTGAACCACTTTCCCCTAAAATGTTTCAAAGACATTTTGACCGGAGGAACAAACAACTGGGCATATTTTAGTGTAGGCAGGGCTTTTTTTCTTCAACTGGAGGACCTGCAAGAAGAAAAAAAAAAAAAAAAGAAGGGAAAAAAAACCCACCTGGGTGGGAGTTTCCTCAGAAACTCTTCAGAAGAGGAGCAAGACCTTCTGTGCTGACTGTAGTTTCAACCTTCCTCAGTGCTAGGCAGAGGAGTAGAGCCTGCCCATTAGCTATGTGAATCCAGGGACAGGGCTTTTATTTTCTTTCCATCTTTTTATTTATTGGCTTACCCCTGAGTGGTTTTTTTTACCTTTTTTTTTTTTTTTTTTTTGAGTGACGGAGTGGCAGTTGTTCTTCCGGTCTGGATAGCATGTCCTAGTGTAATGGGTTACTGTGATTTGTCTGTTCAACTTACAACCCTTGAAGTTAGTGAAAAATAAGAACAAGTTTTTCTAGTATTGTCAGCGTGGCACTAGGAAGCTGGAGAGGGGAACGAGAAGTGTGGATGAATTCACACGAGTAAGTTAAAAAGTTGATATTTAGTAGAATGAACAAGAAGGGCACAGTGGATAAGGTGGGAATGAATCCATCCCTGTGACTCTTTCACTTTGAAGTGCCACCAGCAGCCCCTGACTACCATCTCATACCCTCATTTGCACGCTACTCCCAAGGTCTCCAGCAGAATGGATCCTGGCTGGCACAGCTTCATTTGGGGGGAGGCTACCAATGAGTTTTACTCTTTCTTTCTTTTTTTTTTTTTTCTTTTAATCCTCCTAGAATCCTCCCTTACAGCAAAGTGGCTTCTTCTCAGGGCTGTGGTGGCCAGCTTTAGCTCCCAGTCACCCACATTTCTCTGCACCCTGCTTCATCCATGTCGCGCAGCTCAGCCTGCGAGCACTGCTGCAGCTCTGAGCAAAGGGAGGAGACGGTGAAGGTCGAAGGAAGATGGGGCTCTGGAAAGAAACCAGGCAGTGGCAGCTGTCAGCCTCTAAGTGCTTCCCCTGTTCCTTACCGTCTCCTCCATCCTCTTAGAGCTGCTGTGTGGGAGGAAAGAGCAGCACCAGCAGCTGGAGGAAGGTGGGAGGAGTGGGAGGAAGAAGAGGGAATAGCACCTGGGGGCTGAGAGCCAGCCTTGCTGTCTGCTCCCTTTCACAGCCCCCTCCAGCCGTGCTCTTGTCACCCACCTAGGAGCTGAAGGGGCCGAGGTGGTGGTGTGAGCAGCGGCTTGTGGGGCAATCCCCCCCCCCATGTCTCACCTTTGCCGTGTTTCTGCCTTTCTCCGTGCCAGGAAAAAAGCCATTACTGATGCTGAGCCACTCCAGCACTAAGGTCATTGCCTTAGTCCCTGTACCCCTAAGTTAACGAACGGGCAGCTGAAGCAAAGACAAGAAGTGCCCAAGGACAAAATTATTATTGCCTCCTCTCTGGACATACTTGGACTTGGACTGAAGGTCTGTCCTACTAGAAGCAGGTAAGAATTGTCCCATCCCAGTACACCTGTCCCAGCCCACACACTGTCCCTGGGGAATCGGTGCCATGCGAGGGCCTCGCAGCTCCCTGCCGGTCTGGGAGCATCAGGTTTCCTGAGCTGCCTTTCCAGCCTGCAGTCTTGCTTCCCTCTCCTCCTCCTCTGCCACCACAGCCTTGGTCTCCACCGACTTCGATTTCTCGGGTCCCGGTTTTTGCACTTGACTGTGTGCCAGCTTTGGCCCTTGGCTTTGGCTTTTGACTCCCTGGGTAATGCAGGTTTGTGCCTGCAGCACTGGAGCATCCCAGATACCCACGCAATCCCCTCTTTACCCATCCGGGG
>NW_009269999.1:3310725-3324041 GCF_000687185.1 Egretta garzetta
GTGCTACCGGCGATCCCCTCCCGGGCAGGTGGTGCCCAGCGCCGAGCTCCCGAGGGCTTTGCCCGCCTCAGCTCTAGATCCCTGCCAGGGCAAGCCGGGCGCTGGGAGGTTCCTCCCGGCCGCCCTCGCAGCCCGCCGAGGGGCCGCGTCCTGCAGCCTCACGCCCATCCGCCCCTCGGGCTGCGTCGTGCCGTTCCCTCGCCTTTCACCGTGAGCTGTTATTTTGGCCCAAACCTTAGTCACAGCTGGGCTAATCTATATATATTTCATGGATTTCAAGGTGTTTTCTTTCCAGTTGACCCTCCTCAGCGCCTTTCCCAGATCCGTCCCTCACCCCTGCGTGCCCTGCAGCCGCTGAGAGCAGCCCACCTCCCCGGGGCGCCGGGGGCAGCCTGTCCCCAGGCAGCCCCCTGCTCACCTTCCCTGCCTCCCCCGGAGGAGGCAGGGGCATTATCCAGCACTGCGTCTGTCCTGCAAGGGCTGTAATCCAGACCAGAAGCCACCTCAGGCTCTGTCAGCTTCGATCCTTTCGGGCTGGATTCATACTCGGGAGAACAATGACGCCACTTTCTTCCAAACTGATTTAAATTCAGTCAAAAATCAGAGAGAAGGGTCGCGCTCGGGGCTGGGCTTGGCTCAGGACCTGGGAGTGAGACATCGGGGCTTCTCGTCTGCTGGTCACCGTCCCCGCTGAGACGGGTCGCAGCTGCCTCTTTGGAGACCCAGAGGGGCAGGGGTGGCGAGGCGGTGCAAGCGGCCCCACCTCAAGTCCCACCACCATTTATTAGCCCCTGCTCAGACCCCTGGAAGGTGATGGGAGGTGAACTGGGATTTTGCCCCTGCAGGGTGTGGCACAGGCACTAAAGGCTGAAGCACAAGCCATGGCCATGGTGGGGACTTGTCCTGCCCGTGTCTGTGATGTTCTTTAATACCTTAGGATACATAGGGGACTGCAGTCTACAGGGTTCTCAGTCTGCCCCCCATTTGCCAGCTTGAAATGCTCTTTAAAATGTATTAAAAAAAAAAAAAATCCAAACACTGTTAAATGCAAAGAAATTATGAAAAACAACAAGGAACAAAAGCTCTCAATCCTAGCTGAGCACTGCACAGACAGGAACCTGCTCTGACGTACATGAGCACCCCATAGGGATTAACTCTCTCCTGCCCAACAAAGCCAGCCTTCTAGTTTCTACTTTGCAGCACATTTTGTGTGCTGTAAATGTATTTAATCTAGCCAGATAGGGAGATTAAAAGGTACAGGCTTAGTACCTATCTGCAGTTGCCTCCATCCAAAAAAAAAAAAAACCAAAAACCCCACAACCCTGGTCCAGGATTTTTTTGCCTATGTGACAGATCCAAAGAAATTTCCCTTGTGAAGCAGGCACAAGAAAATAGGCAGCACAAGTCTAAGGCAAAATGAAAAGGAAAAGCTCTTGGAGTCATTTTCCCCTTTGCTTTCCTGTAGTAAATATGCAGAAGGGAGGCTATTGCATGTCTACTACCAAGCAGTTAATATTTTGCTACCCTCACCCACTAACTGAGGTTCCTAAAGCCCTTTGCAGCCACTGCTTCATTCAGTCTCGGGTACCCCCATCTAGGAGATAGCTGGTGTTATTAGCCCCCCTCATACAAAGAGGGGCAGTGAGCCACAGGGGGAGCTTGTGTAAATAAAGCCACCTTACAGGCAGTACAGGACAGAAATTAGGAGGTGGGATTCTCAGTTTTGACTTTAACCTTCAAGTCAGGTTTCCTCCTTTTCCCAAACCTGCAGTGCCAGACCACTGCAGTATCAAATGTGCAACAGCATCCTCCATCTTCTTGCCATCTTTGGTGCCACGTCAGGGTGGAAGGACATGTAGCCTCCATGCCTCCAGACCCTCGCTTGCCTTTCTAGGAGACTGCTGTTTAGAAAGCTGGGCTAGGAGATAGGCGCTTTTGGCTATCTGCATTGTCTTTTATTTCTATAAGAGAGCATCATCACCGAGGAGGGAATTACACAGAAATTACTTGCTTCAGGTACTGTGTCACTGCATCTGTCCCATGTTTAAGCACAGTGAGAAGGACCGGTGTTTTTCCCAATGTACCATGTACTCCTATTCCCTTTTTTTCTCTGCATCCGTGGGCAATTCAAAGCCTCACCACAGGACCACCTGCACAGGGATACAGCCCATAGCAGGTCTCAACTGTGGCTGCAGCAAGAAAAATGGGGAACAGTGTAGAAGAATTTTTCCATGGCTGCAATAATTAAGGCATAGCATTGCCTAAATGGACTTGTGCTTCTCACCATAATCAGCAAATTTTGTTATCCTTTTTTTTTTTTTTTAAACTTTCAGGTCTGACTGGACACGACTAGCACCTTGGGGTGCCTGACTGGTATCTGCATGGGAGATGTGTAGATATTGCCTCTCTCTTTGATAACCAGTTACCATGATACAGCACAGGACCTGAGCAAGAGGCTCCATAGCATCTGAGATGGCAGCGAAACTCCCGTGACAGAGGGTAGATCCTTGGAGACAGGTAGGTCGTAAGAGGTATGACGTTTTCCTTGAGAAAGCCAAGTGTAAAATATTTCCTAGTTTTTCATTCTACTGCGCTTGAAGAAAACTAAAAAAAAAAAAAAAAAAAAAAAAAAAAGAAGTAAGTTAAATTTCTCCCTCAAAAGAAAGGGGGAACATGGCTTCTTGGGGAGAAGGGATTTATGGTAGGGAATTCCTCATGTCTGCACATCTCTTCTAGAAAGGGAAAATGTTCATGAGCTGTATCAAATCACTTAACTGAAATCTTTTCTCAAAACCACCACCTCTACTGTTCTTAATTCTGTGATGCTGAATCTATACTTTGAGTTCATCCTAAAATAAGATAACACTAGGTTGAAGATGCCTAGTTAGTATTGCAGGAATGTGGTATGAGACTTTCACGTGTTACATGGTGGACCGATACTGAATTCAAAATCATGCCAGCAAGTTTCAGGCTGATCTTGCCAATCAGTTTGCCTTGTGTCTGATACGTTTGTGCTCTCCACACGTCAGTATAGCGTAGAAGTGTTGGGGGAAGCACCAAAGTTGGCAGCCTGGACTTTTCCAAGCCTCTTGTCTTCCTCTTTGCTGTGCCTAAGGCCCTCGCCCTCTGCAAGGATCTGTCTAGGAGCAAGTGCAAAGTTTAAGAGAGAAGTCCCTGAGGGTCTTGTGGCACAAGATGGGGGAGAAAAGAAGGAGAAAGCAGCAGCTGACAATCAGAATGTGAAAAAACCCACTAATTTCAGGGTCATCTTACTCAAAAGCCACTGTTCAGCTTTTGACCAGAAATGAGAACTTTTCAGCTAAGATCAAGCAGACATCGTTGTGGTTCAGCGTTTCTTGAACACTACAGAGGAAGGTTTAAAATCCCCTTAGTGCTCCTAATTGCTTAACATTTATCTAGCTCTAGGAAGTCCAACAAAGACTGGGTTTCATATTGGTTTTGGTGCCTCAAAACTTGTGCTTGAAGCCTAAAACCTTCTTTATCTATGGCCCTCCTGTTAGTGATGAGACCAGAGCATCACAGATCCTCTTAAGGATCTTAAGTTAAAACCCCTTTCTTCCAGTGCTGCTGCTCTTGTTGTCTCCATTTGCTAATTATGAACATGGAAACTTGATAGCCAGAGACCTCATGCTAGAGCCTTACAGATCTCTAGATTACACAGCCATAATTAAATTGAGGAGAGCACAGGGAAAGGAATTAATATTTTTAAAAAAAAAAAAAAAAAAAAAAAAAAAAAAAAAAAAAAAAGAAAGAAAAGAAAACAATGACAACCTAACCCCCAGAAATCAAATCCATGACAATGAGTTTAAATGTATGGTGTGTGGCCAGTGACATATGAGTCACTTGAGCCTATCTTTATAAGAGTAGCAAATTATGAATAAAACACCCAGCTGGCATGGTGCCACTGTCCCTGTAGATATATCAGAGCATAACAGCAGCCTGCGTTGTCAGCTAGAGGCTTATTGTCATCAAGGCCAGTAGAAATCTTAGTCCTGGTGCTTGGGTAAGAGTCATCCTACACCCCAGCCTCCTATTGCAAGTCTTCCTCCGAGCTGTCTTCCACAGTTGTATTTCTTTTCACTGCCTTTACACCCTCATTTGATTTTCATGAGCCAAAGAGAGGTTTCAAAAGAAGTCATAGTAGGCACCCGGGTCTCTTCCTCTCGCAGTTACATTGGCCACAAGTCTAATGGCTCTGTGGTGCGGGTTTAACCTACGCTTGCCTTCATGTTTCTGGGCTAACGGGGAAGCTGGTTGCTGCCTGCCAGGATTAACAATCCAATGCATGGCCAGGAAGTCCCTTTGATGTGGTGTGACCATAGACCTTGGCCAGGTCCATCCAGGTTCTCCATTTGGGGACCTGAGTGTGGCCGGTGCTGAATCATTGCACTTGCTCTCTGTAGCATGGAGAGGTCCTCTGTGAAATGGGGATTGTGGCGTAATGGATATTGGTGAAGCCTTTAAAAAGGTTGAACTGACATCTGTCAGGAATGACGTTGGTTACGGTTGACTCTGCTCCAGCTAGCGGAATAGATTAGATAAGCAGTACAGGTGCCCTCCAGCTCTGCTGCTCTGTGACAACCCCCTTAGAGACGTTTCCACCACCATTATCTTGATGAGCCATCACTACCAAAATGTAAAAGGAGGCAAGAGCCTTTTTCAGTTTGGGAAGAGAGCTCGTAGTAAATTAGTGTACTTCCAAACCTCTGATTGTGTAGGTACAGATATATCAGAAATGAAAAGTTGGTACCCTGCCATAAGTGAGACCAGGGCCCATCTCATCCCACCCTGTGTTGCCAAGGAGCAGGCTAGAGGGAGGTTGCAAGGGTAAGATTAGTTTTCCAGAAATAGCTGGTCTTCTCCTCTACGCCCTTCTTTACCAGCGTGCTGATGTTGCAGTCGTGTTGTGCTAAAAGGTCAAATCCATTCAGTTCCTGTGTTGTGGCTCCAGTCTCCAGGGGGCTTGTACAGCTCATGTGCTAACTCACCTCCACCTCCAGCCCCAGGTGAAGCAGCTGACCCCCTTGGGGAGGAAAGCCTGGAAGAGAGAAGAGTTCGAGCAAGGTGCCAGATGGGCAGTGGGAGCACAAGCCCATTTACATCGCTCAAGCTGCACCCCTCAGCCTCTAATCCCCAAAAGATGGGGGCTCTTCTTAGTGTCTCTAAATGGGTGTAACGCATGAATTCCCAGATGAGTGAGGGAATTATGCAACCGTGAGGCAACTGATCTCATGTTCGTAGCACTGAGAAGGAGAGGAGCTCTCCCCCGCGTCTTACCCAAGCAGACAGTGAGTGGGGTTTCCTTAATGGGAATCCCTCCACTGCTTCTCCCCCAAAATCCCTAGCTCGTGCGTGTGGGGTGTATTGCCTGTGCTTCAGATGGGCGGAATGAGGCTGTCGACTTATTTTTTGTTCAAAGGTTTAGCTGAAGATAGATTTGAACTCCACACGTATATTTAAAGGGAATTTTTTTCAGCAAGTGTAGTAGGCTTAGCCTGAAATGCCCAGCTCTATCCACCCCTCTCCCTCCAGGGAAAGAAAGCAGCTCAGTTCTGTTGCCTCTCACTGTATCTGTTTGTAAGAAAGTTGTGAGGGAAAAGCTCAAATATGTGGGCTGAGCACTCCAAGACAAAAAAATAACAAAGCCAAAAAAGCACCAAGATCCTCAGGAGCGAACTGACAGCATGAGGTTCACCCTGGTGTTGGTGAAGGCCAGTTGAAGGGGAAGGGCTTTGTCCTTTCCCAGTGGCGTGGCACATGTGTGGTTCAGGGCAGGTTAAGAAAGCCTCCAGTTGAGAGCTCCCCCACGTTCCCAAACTCTTCAGTGTCTTCCATTACCTAACTTTCATTTACCTAGAGTTCAGAAGCATTTACAAGACATTGATTAATCTCATCGCACGGCTTCCTCAGCTACTCCTGGTAGCACGACTTACCCAGGTCAGACTGTGGCAGAAGCAAGAGAAAGCCTGAGGAGCATCTGCTCCCAGAGCTTCCCTACCTATCAGGCCATGACTGTTCTCTGCATGCAAGTGTGAGGAAAACTTAGTGCCTGAGTGGGTTTTGCCAGGAGGTAGGGGTGTATTTGCATGTGCAGATCTGATAATTAAGTGACTGCCGTAGCTGGTGAAGCCTGGCTCCTTCCTAGGAGGCCACAGAGGAAGGAGACCATCCCTGCCTGGTGTGGCTGGGGAGTGGGTCTGAGCCCTGACCAAGAGGTGGGGACAGGTCATGGCCCCTCAGGAGTGGATTCTCCCAGGGTCACCAGGACATTCATCTGGGGGAAGCGTTAAAGCCCCCCACACCAGGTCTCTGAGCAGTGAGGCTGGACCCTCCTCTGCCTTTGCCTCCCCACGGGCGAGGGACCTTTGGGCTAGGGCTGAGTCAGCCCAGCAGGGGCCGGGAGGGGGTATACCCCATCAGGCAGCCCCACTAGCCCCAGGACCAGGCAGTGCAGATGCGACCGGAGCCATCTGCCACCCCAAGCCCTGGGTGCCCCTGCCTCCTCGCCTGGGTCAAGGCAGGGACTGCCTGCCAGAGCTGCACGGCCAGACTGAGCTGGGGAGTGACCGTCACTTGGAGGGGGCCCTGAAATCTGCTTGGGGTGTCCCCCCGCACCATGCTGGGCCTCGTCTGGGGAGGGTGGCTCCAACTGGTATGTGCCCCTCCACAAGAGAGTAATAGGAAAATTACTGGAATTTCTGCTTCTAGAAACCAGTCTGCCTGTGAAGTAGCTAAGCAGAAACATGTAGGAGAAAAAAAATGGAAGCATCTTCTCAATAACGTGAAGGGTATTGTGCTAAAATGGAAAGGCTGGCTTTGCATCCCGGCAATGCCACAGACTCTCTCTATAGCCTTGGGTGGGTCACCCAACTTGCATTTACCCAGCTATAAAGTAAGCATAAAGGGTTGGGTTTTTTTCTTTTGTCTTTATTCTTTTCTTTTCCTTCTCTTTCTCCTCTTTTCACATATTAAGCTTCTTGGACAGTCCCTTAATACCGGGCACGTATAGCTCCTAGCATGTTATGGTGCAGATCTTATTTGGTTGTTTACCTCTTCCCATAATATAACTGAAAATTCACTATTAAAATCCCTTTAGGAATACTGAGATTGGGAGAGGTTATTTTGGGAAGGACAGGATAGAAGGGGGAAAAAAAGGATTTTCTTAAAATGCAGACACTGCCCTTCCTAAGCCAGGCTGAGTTAGCATCCCAGAATTGGGTAATAAATGCTACTTTTTTGTGTGTCCATCCCTGCTTTCAGCCATTCTGAGCTGAACCTTTCTGCTGCAGAATATATTCTCTCCTCAATTAAGAAAAGGAAAAACACAAAATAAAATAACCCCCCGGTAATATAATTCTTCTCCCACTGCCTGAGTCTCTGCACCAGGGAACTGTGAATAATCTCCCAGTGCAAACAGCCCCCTGTGTAAAAATAGCAACACAACTGCAAACTTCAGGGTAATCACTGCTTGATTTCAAAATATTTGTTCTGCTCCTGCCCTGTCCTTTATCTCTCAGGCCTCTATATGTCACTAAAGCAACATTCGACAGCTCCTCGCCAGGTCTGCCTCCTCCAATGTGCTCCACCATTATTAATGGAAACAATCTCCATCTCGGAGTGTTTAAAAATATACCCTTTTCTAAATATAGGCAATCTGCGTGTGCTTAACTACTACAGGGCAGAATGAGAGGGACCAAAATATTGACATGCACTGGGTGTGTATAATTTGTTTTGATTCCTGCTCTTGCTCTCTCTCTCCCCCTATGCCAATCTGTGTATTACCCACACACCTTGGTGGAAAATCTGTTATTATTTAGGATGAGGAATGTGGCTGCCGCTTGGAGCCTGGCTCGAACGGAGTTTCCTTTGTTTATTTTTCCATCCTCTGTCCAAACGGTGTCAATGAGAGCGGAGCTTACGGAGCTATTTATAGCCTCTCGCCACACTAGGCTGCACCTTGCCAGCAGCAGCAGCCGCCGCCACCCGGGGGGGGACGGGATGGGGCAGGCCATGGGGCAGGGCAGGGTGCAGGGACCCCAGGCAAGGAGGAGGGCAGGGAGAAAGCCTGGGAGGCAAGGAGGGGCAGGGAGCAGAGCGGAGTAGGTAGGCGAAGCGGGGAGGGGGGGCACGGCACACGATGTGGAGAGAAGCAGAGGGCAGGCGGGCAAGGGGAGCCATCTCAGGCGCTCGGCAGGGGATGGAAGCTGAAAGCATCAAGAATTGGTTTGGGATAGATTCAAGGAAGGAGGTGGCTATTCCCAGGTTAGGTAGGGGGCTTTGAATGAAAGTGTCTTGGGGCAACCCTTGCCTGGGATCTGGGCGTGCCTGGGAGCTGGTCAGAGTGAGACCTGCCTCTTGGGAAGTGGGCTGGGGGGGTGCAGAAACATCCCAGCTCGCCCAGTACAGAGGGAGAGTTTAAAAATAAGCAGTACTAGAGTTTGTCCCACGGGGAGGGGGGACTGTCCAGTGAGAGTCATAACTGGGACTGGGGGACTCTGGGCTTGTGCGGCTGGTTGCCACAGGGGACAGGGTGTAGGGTGTGCTCCCCCTCCCTTCCTCAGCATCATTCCTGTTTTGGGGTGCCAGGCTCTGACCTTGGCTGGGGAAACCCCACAGCGAGGGGCAGAGCCACAGCACGTGCAGCAAAACCCCCCAAGAGGGTCTCGGCACCCCCTCCCCAGCCCCCTCAGCTCCCGCTGAGCTGAGCCTTTGCTCCCCCCGCTGCGCCTGGCCCCTCTTCCCAGGGGTGCTGCCTGCTTCCTGCGCCCCACTGGGGACGTTTCCCTTCCCCATCCGTGGGTGGGTTTGCTTCATGCCTGGCTTTATGTGCAGACGTGTGCCAGTGGCAGTTCCCTAAAAGGGGGTGAGGGCGACCTCCCCGATACCAGAGGCAGGTTCTGGGGCTGAGCTGGCGGCTGTGTTTTGTTGTTGTTAGCGGTAATAAGCTTGCCCTTGGTGCAGTCTGCAGGGCTTGAGGTGCTGACTAAGGAGCAAAAACACAGGGAAGGGGGGGAGAGGGAAAAGGAGCCCACATTTGGGAGTGCGTGTGCATGCTTTCCCCTGAGTACATGTCCAGAGTCTAGGGCCACCCTATTTTCCTAACGGGGTGCAGGGAAAAAGCTGCAGTTTCTGCTTGAGGTATTGCTTGAGCTGGCAGGGAGAGCTGGGCTGGCCAGATGGAGGGATGAGAGGGAGGCAGGGAGAGAGAGGCAGGCAGGGATGGGAGGGGGGAGAAGGGAGCTAGACACCTACGCAAACACAGAGTGAGAGGAGATCCTTGGATGCAAACACAGACACAGGCGTCCTCCTCCTCCTCACATGCCCCTGATTCATTTCCACATGCCATACACGTGACATGCTAATTCAGGGCTACTACAGAACTCCAGGGCGAGAGAGGAACAGGAGAGAGAAATAAAACCCAGTAAGGCACCAAACTGCAGATTTTTAAAGGGGATTCAGCACAGCTTAGCCATACCCTCGGTCCATGCTCCCTCCGGGCAGCTGGAGCCCGGGTGGCCATGGGGAGGCCTTGCCAGCAGCCCCCCCGCCTCCTGACGCCCCCACACACCCACGCACCACCACCTCGCGGGAGCGGTTCCACGTGACCCCCGCACACAAAACCAGCACGGTGCCAGCACGCATCCCACCCTTCCCCGGGACACGGGGTTACATCAGCCGCACGCTCTCCTCGGCATCCCTGCAGGCTGGGGCAGGGCGAGCCGCTCTCTGCCCAGCTACAGCCTCTGCCCTCCTCCCTAAAACTGGGGACTTGGCAAGCTTGAGTCTATATTTAAACACAGGCACATAAGCCCTACGTGCTGGGGGGGCAAATAAGCTCCAGACAACCATGTTACAAACCCCAGAGATCCCCAAAGGTAAATGTTATCTGGCAGCAGGGAGGAAACGCTCCCCACCGCAGCCCCACCTCACTGCAGCCCACCTCCCCTCCTCCGGCCCCGGCGCTTGGAGCCCCTGCCTGCCTCCGTTCCCAAGCCACGACAGGCCCCCTGCCCTACCTGGCTCCAACAGTCACGTCCCTGCTGTGCCAAGGAGCTGAACAGGAGGGGAGGAAAAATCTGAAATACAGCTCCGGCTGTCGGTGGGCTGGTGTAGCTGTGACAATAAGAGCGCTCCAACCCCAGAGGGGTTTGCCCCAGGGTAACAGATAGCACAGTTTTATCCTCTGTACTTGTACCTTTGCCCAGTTTATGCAGCACTCTCTTACCATCCACTCTTCTAATGCTGGGTCCAAAATGAAGGAACCACCTGGATTCATCATTTCTATCATGCAGAAATAACGTCCCTACAAAGAGCTCTGCAGCCCCATCGCCAGTTGGCTTCCTCCCACCCCCTGCTTAAGGCTGCATCGGTGCAAAGACCTGGAGAGCATCACCCCATGGGTGCTATACCAAATGTGCCAGGGACAGGGGCAGGGGAGAGCAAATTTCCTCTTGAAGACCACCTTTGCCCCAGCATGAGTGGGCAATGACGCTTGTCTTGGCCATCCCAGGTGAACAGCACAAAGAGGGGACCGTGTCCCCAGTGTGTGATGTCCACACCAGAGCAAAGGTGGTGAGCAAGAACCAGCAGCCCTTTGAGCTGCGCTTGGGAGTGGCGGTGGCCAGCAGTGGCAGGGCTAGACCTCTCCCCAGCAAACAGCCAGTGCTGATGGGGGCTTCCAGTGCCCTTCGGGGCTAGCCTTGAGCCGCTCCAGCTCTCATTACTGCTCATCAGTCTGATGGGGGCTCAGGGCTGGACAGGAGGAAATTTAGGTGAAAAATACTCTTTCCTTCAACAGGGCAGTTTATTGCACTCTGAGCAACAGAAGGGAAAATCCCTCAACCTCTCCCCCACTTCTGCTGGAAAACAAGGCAGGGAGAGGTACCAGCAACATCGGGGAAGAACTGTGTCTCAGCAGAAGCATCGTTGTATTAATTTCCTCATTAACTTAGCAGGCATGAGACAAGGGACTTAACGGAGTTCATCTCTCTGTAGCATGGAGCACCAAAAGTATGTGGGGCTATATCGGATCCTTAGGACGCTTTTGCTAACAAGAGTAACCCTCCAGATGCCTCTAAGAGGAGCTCCAAATCCAGCAGGGCAAAAGCATCTTTGCCTTCTCCTGGACAGCATCTTGTGTGTTGTACCTTTGGAAAGCATCAAGGAGAAATTTGGGTTGCAGTCCTGGTAATTTTCTCCTGTGAACATGTGGCAGTCACAATTTTTTCTCCAAGTGCTGACTCTCCTTCTCTTTTGGGGAGCTAGAGGAGCTGGCCCCTGGTCCCAAGACAGACATCTTAGCAAGCTGCTTTCTTCTTCTGCATTCCCAAGGAGGAGAGAGATGATCTAGTTTACTGGCTGCTCTAGATCTCCCTATGTGTGAAGGGGCTTTCTCTGCAAGACTGAATATTTTGAATCAAGACCTGTGAAGGAAGAATACACAGCAATCCCAGATTTAGCTGCCATAGTTTTTGTTAGAGACACTCTGCTCACTCAGGAAAAGAAACCTGTGCCGGTTCATGCAAAGAGTGAGAGGAGAAGGTGGAAAGCATTCAAGTTAAATATTCCACCCGAGTATTTTAAACTGACAGCCACATGAAGTAAAAAATCCCACAAGCTATATAAGACTGTGTAAGGTTTACTGAAAAACAAGGCTTTCTGTCTAAGGCAGAAGAAACAAAGGTCAATCATAACACCCACTACCCTATGTATTTTTAAACTCTTATTATGTCCGTTCTCAGAGGCCCTAATCGTGATCAAGGTCCTTGTGTGTACAGACATAAAGGAATCTGCCCACCCCAAAATGCTTTTCATGGTGATCGCAGATAGTTATACAGGAAGGGGTCGCAAATATACACGTGCACGTGTGTGTGTGCATTTTATGTCTAGCATCCTATCTCTTCCTAATATTGCCCGTGGGCCCCACAGTGCTAGATGCTTCCCCCAAAGTAATGAGGAAATCCCTGACCAAAGAACATGCAACCACACGTAAAGACCAAACCGATCCAAGCGTTTAGTCTGAGCCTAACAAGCTGCTACGCACACGCCGGTGTTGCAGCCCAGGAGTCCTGCCTCTCCCTGTCTCCAGTAACCATGAGACTGCACTCCTTCCCGCATTTGCAGGAGCAAAGATTTTATTTTTTGTAATTATATTAATACCTGTTCTTCCCTCACACTAGCAATTTGGCTGATTTCTTGTTTATTGCTGTTCACCTTCTACCATCAATAATTCAGCCACATAGCCCACAGGAGGTGGAGAACTAACTACTCATTTTACAGAGACTTGCCGAAGAAAGGAGTGATGTGATAGCTGGGATCGGAGCCCCGGCATTCCCGGTTCCTAACCCCAGCCACAATCCTGGAGACAGCAATCCCACAACCTGTGACGCCAGGGCTTTGGGAGGTTTGTTCTGGCTTCTGTCTCCTTGGGTTTTGCCGTGAGTAATGGCCGCGGGACATGACCCTGATTGTGAGTGAGGTCCATGGGTGGGCTCTGCACTTCCCGTCTCGCCTCTTCTGTGGTGGGTGCACATTGGTCTTGTTTTCCCCAAATCAGAATGTTGCACCCGGGTTCTCTCAGGACCCCCTCTGTGGATTAGGTCATGGGGTTCATTTTGGTTCCCAGTAAAAACTATTTCTCATAATTAAACTACTACTGTAGCCGACCCCAGAAAATCCTCTCAGGAGCCACTCTGTGGATTAGGTCATGGGGTTCATTTCGGTTCCCAGTAAAAACTGGTTCTCAGAATTAAACTACTACTGTAGCCGACCCCAGAAAATCCCGTGCTAGGGACCGGAAGGGGTGAGGAGAGAAAAGGCTGCGAAGAATCAGCTCCACTTGTGCTCTCTAGCGAGTGTCTGAGCCATATAGGTCAGGCAGAAGCCATTTGCTGTGCTGTACCTGCTCCACGGATGAACAGGGGACTGCATTCTGCACATGTGCTAGCCGCCTTGCTTTTCAGTTCAATTCAATTAGCTAAACCCTTCTTAAAACCCTGTAGAAATAAATATCCCCTTACTCTTCAAGAAACTGCCTTCCCCCCCCCAAGCCGTGTGCGGGTCCCAGCCCAGCCTCTCCCTGCCGGCGTGCCCCCGCCGGGGCGCGGAGGGGCCGGCGGCGCGGAGCAGGGAGCCAAGCGAAGCCACAAGGGGGCAGGTGCTCGTCTGATTCACAAAATGTGCCTTCATTGACAAAAATGCTGAACAATTGGTGAATGGGGTGTGCATAAGTTAATGCTGCCGGGGAACTCACGGGCAGCGGCGGGGGGGGGGTGGGGGGGGGGGGGGGGGGGGGG
>NW_009269999.1:3324142-3331058 GCF_000687185.1 Egretta garzetta
AAAGCAGGGAGCTCTGGCAGGGGGAGAGTCGGGGAGAGCCTAATTCTGCTCCCAGACCCCACTGGAAGCAAGGACAGCAGTACCGGCAAAGGCGGGAGGGTGTTAGCCATAGTCACAGGCTCGAGCCTTAGCTGGTTCTGGGGATGCTTTTTTTTGGTTTTTTGAAGGTTTTGTAGCAAATGTGCTCAGCTGCCAAGCGTTCTTAATTCCTCCGGTAGGCAAGATGGGAGAGGAGACTAATGGCTAAGAAGAATGTTTACAGACAGGATATTTATTTCTAAGCAAACTCGACGCCCACCTCCATCTCCTAGCCTGGCGTGACTGAGCCCATCCCGACCGTGGTAAGTTCCCCAGCTTCTGCTGTCTCTTCCTGCCCTACACCACTGTGGCGGGGTCAGAGGGCTTGCGCCAAAGGGCAACCGGAGGAGAGGGAAGAGAGGGCGGCTGAGCGCTGAACAGGGAGCCTGGACCCGGGGGATGCTTTAGGCCAGCTCTGCTCTGGTCTCATCAGGTGCCTGCGAGTGCCCTGATGAATTTAAGGAGAGGGAACTGCTAATGACCGCTGCAAAGTCTTGCTTTCAAAAAGATCTCCCTGTGCAATGGAGGAAAGAAAATATGAGATGAGCAGAAGCTTTTCTGGCTGGGCATCTTGCAATAACTAGTTGTTTTATTGGCTTGGTAGAGTCCTATCTTCTCAATCCAAAATGGAGGCAGATGTGCTGGGAGTCAGTTTATAACTTCCCAGGATATGAGTCAAAATGCGCAGCTCTCCACCTGTAACTCCAGTGGCTGCAGTGGAGTTCAGCCAAGGATGGATTTGGCAAAGAGGAGTGGTCAGGAGGGTCCTAAGTGGTATCAGGTATGGGTAAGCAACCCTCACTACTGCCTGCCTGGCGAGCCCAGGCCCGTCTGCTGGAAGGCTTCCCTTTCACTTGTCAGGGCAACGTAGCCGGACCTTCACCCACCACGGGCTGGGACCAGCTGGCGTACGCAGTTGAGGGCTTTTCCACCACTCCTTACAGACTGCACTGCGGTAAGGGGCAGGGTTGCGGAGGGCGAGTCTGACCCCGTGTTCTGAATTATTTCCTGCCTCGCTTTCCTCTCATTGATGGCAAGGGGGAGGGAAAAAGCCAGGGAGAAAGAAAAAGTACCCATGCTGTCCCCTCAGCATGCAGAGGGGAGATAGTGGATTGCTCTGTAGTGACAAGCCGGTGCGTCACAGGGAGCACCTCCTCCAGTAACCACGCAGGGGAGGACCAGGCCTACAGCCATGGTTATTCAGCTGCCACGATTCAGCCTTCAAGCCCCTTCGTCTCACTTATAAAAGGCAGAAAGCCCCTGTCACACGGGTCAGAAGGTAACCTTGCCCTCTGTCTCCGTCTTTCACCCTGCACAGGTACGAGCAGGACATAGGTGCTGCAAGGTTTTGTACAAAAAGAAAGAGGGGAAGCAGGCTGGATTTACCTGCGATATGAAACAGATTTAGATCTTGAATGAGTTTGCCCAAAATGGCCTCTCTGAGATTTTGAGCTACAATGCAGGGGAGGTAGAAATAAACCTGCAAAGGGCTTTCTGTCCTGAACAGCGCTCTGACGCGAGAGTGATGTGCGTGTATGATAAAATTGTTGGGGAGATCAGCAGAAACAAACCCAGCCAGAAGTACGCTGAAGCCTGGGACATCACATCCAAGGCTGCTGCACAGGAATCTCCCGTCAGAAGCTCTGTGACTATTTCATAATGCTGACAGCAACACCACACCATTCAACATTTTATGTGTGGCATGGGCAAAGCTTCGGGAAGTCCAAGTCACCCCTGGGACACACTTGGTTAGGTAGGATGCAGGACAGATGCCTTTCACTGTGTTACCATTTTGCCAGGGCTTTGGTAGTGCCATAGCTGATCATGATTTTGCTTTTGTTAAATTCCAGATAAATCCCCCATCCCTCAGACTCCTTGCACTCTGTGTAGACTAGAAATCATAGAATCATAGAATGCTTTGGGTTGGAAGGGACCTTTAGAGGTCAGCTAGTCCAACCCCCAAGTGTCCCTTTGGACTTCAGGTTCAGAGGGTAGCCCTCCCTCCCGTGGGAAGAAGGACATCTTCCTTTGACCTGGGGCTGGACACAGCCACGCGCTCGTGTGCTCTGACTCCTGTGTAGCCTACGGCCTCTAATAGCCCCTAAACCCGTGTGCCACGCAGCCGATCCAGACTGAAAAATCTCCTGCTTCTTCTTTCAGGACTGAACCTTCTGCAGTAATTCCTAGCAGTCTTTAAACACAGGATGCCAATTTGATTAAAAAGCTGAAAATAGCAAGATGTGCCCGTCCCACCTACAGTTAAATTTGGTAACTTACCTTGTCCGTCCTCCCTTCCCCTTTTCTAATTGTTCTTCTTTGTATGGTTCCTCATTTAGACTGTAATCTCCTTCTGTACAGGATGCTCTCCTATACTTGACCATAAGCACCATGCGCACTGAACTGCCTTCTTTCACCATTATTTAGTGCTCAGAACATTTGTTGCTGCACAGTTAAAGTGGTGTCTCCCTGCTCTTCTAGAAAACTCTGATGTTCACAGGACTGCAATATCTGAGAAGTCAGCAATGAAACACTAAAAGAAATATCCCTCCCCAGCACAATCTTAACTGTGTCCTGCTGTCATTAGCTCCTGGGAATGGCACAGCAAAAAGCGAGGAGCCTAATAAATAGACCTGAGACACTCTCTTTGGGTATGCTATTATTAGAATCGCAGACAACAAATTGGGAATCCAGCATTTATCTGCATCTATTCTGAGTGTATTAACTGTGTTGACTGTAGCTGTATTGATTATCTGTTGGAGCAGCTTGGAAAAGCTGGTATCATGATACAGTGCAAGGTCTGTGTTGAGAGATGGAGTGTAGGTTATTTGGTTTGCCGACGGAGGTTTAGCTGATGTGCCCGTAGTAAACTCTTGCTACAGGAATCGTCCACAGCCTGGATCGCACATCGGTGTGATCTCCTGGTTGTTGGGAGCGGTGAGCAAGGCCATCTCATAGGAGGAATCTGAACAGGAAGGGAAAAGTTGAGGTAACTTTTAGCATCTTGTGTGTAGGCTCAGCACTTGAACATAGGCCAAGCTTAGTTTGCGCCTGTTTGCTGTGCGTGACCTTCCCCTGCGTTTTGCCACAGCAAGGGAGACATTAGACTTTGTCCAGGAGTCCTTTGTGCTCATTTCCAGTGCGTCTGCAATGGTGGGCGAGGGAGGTGCTGGTGTGCGGGTGAGGGCCCTGCCGTGGCACAGTGCCCGGAGGGCAGAGTTGAAGTCTCTTTGCAAATAAGGTGTGCAACACAGTTCTGTATCTCCAGGGTTTCCATGCTTGCTTTCAGCCACTTCCTCTGAAAGGAAATTAAGGAAATTTAATTCCCTGTAAGCAAAGTTTTGGAACATTCAATCTTCTTCTGTCATTGTGTGCCCTCCCCAAAAAACCCCAACTTTTTCAATGTCCAGGCCCCAGCTCCCCACCCTGCCTTGCTTCCCTCACCTTTATCCTCCTGTGTTTGCAGGTACGAGCATGCAGCCCCGGAGAGGAGCTGGGGAAGAACCGGGGAGTAGCCTGGAGCCACTGAGCACACTCCGAAAGGTGGAGAGGACAAACACAAAGGGAGCGTGCACAATGAGTAGGAGACCTGAAACAAAGCACTCCAAAGCCCTGTGAGGTATGGATGTTGGTTGTGAAGTTTGTGAAGCCCGGCTGCTCAGCTTCTCCCATTCCCCTTCACTGCTTTCATCCACTGTATTCCCTCTGGCTCTACCCCACTACGGTGCTCCAGCTTCTCTAAAATCCCTGCTATTACACCTAAACTTTGTTACCTCCATGTCTTGTGACACCCTCCTCTTCCTCCCCGTCCATGTACTCTTTGCAGCTCTCCTCCCTCTTTTCCTCCCACGTGTCCATCTCAGCTTTACCCTTCTCCTTCCCACCCCACGCTCGGAGGTAATTTGAGAGACCTGTGGGCAAGCAGGAGCGTGGCAGCGCTGCGAGGCGTGACTGTACCAGGTGCAGGGTGGCAGGACAGGGAACGAGAGCCAAGGTCCAGCCCCAGGCGACACTCCTGGTGCATCAGGAAGGGGGTTGACAGCCCTGGAAATTCAGAGATTCGTTCTTGGTCAAACAAAAATGCTGCATGAAGAAAAACAGTGTCCGCACAGCTCCGAATGGCTCTGGCTGGAGACGGGCTCGGTGCCAGCAGAAGGGCAGCGAGACGGATGCAGATTCCCCCCTGACTAACATATTCTGCTTACACAGCGGGAAGGGAGAGAGTTTCTAACTCTACTCACTGCCTACCTGGCCTTCATTCTCCACCAAGCCTCCCATCGCAGGTCTGGGCCAGGGCCCCCAGCTCTACTCCCTTGCCTTTGTTTCCTGCTGCCTTTTAACCCCCTCCCTCTAATCCCTTTCACCGCTCCAGAGCCCGAGCTTCTCCTCCAGACCCTTCTTCTCTCTGCATCCAACCAACCCACCCTGCCCCGGTTCAGTCGGTGCACATGCCCCAAATCCTTCCTTCTGTTCACCACTCCCAAAATGTAAAAAATGTAGAAAACTCCAGAGCAGTTTGTGCCAAACAGATTTTGTATCAGTGACTTGCTGGGGCAGATGACCAAGTTGCTTGTTTTTCTTTGACTGCATTCACTTTCCGTCCTCCAGGTAACTTAATCCTGGTTTTTTAACTGTCTTCTATCTTCCCTCAGTTAGTCATTACTGATTTTTCCTGGCTACTTACGTTTCTAAAACAACATTGGACTGTTTATTTTAGAGAACTCACAAATGTTGTTTTAAAACCAGAGATAGCAGGGTTTGGACAAAAGGCACGCTTGTAAAATGCAAGAATCATAGAATCATTTGGTTGGAAAAGACCTTTAAGATCGTCGAGTCCAACCATACCTGTCCACTACTAAACCAGGTCACTAAGCACCTCGTCCACCCGTCTTTTAGAAGCGTGTACGTCACCCCATTCCTGAAAGCTGTCAAGAGAAGTCACCTGCACAGTGCACGGGTGCAGCTCGGGTTCAGCCAACACCCCCGTGTCACGTGGAATCATCCAGTTATTTTACCAGCAAGCTGCCTGGAAACCTTTTTGCCTCAGCACATGATGTGGGGCCTCAAGCTCGAAGGTCAGTCACTTCTGCAGTAGAGTGTCGTCACTGGGTGCTGAGCACCCGCAGAAACCAATACCAAAGGACGGACCAGTCTGAACAGGACCAAACCATCCTTTGCAAAATAATAACAATATCAACAGCAAAGATGAATGAATGCATGAATGAATGATTCATATAACGGCCATGCTTTCGTTCTTCCCTCTGATTTTCCCCTCAGAACTAAGGGTGGAGCCTCTGTGCGCACACGTGCTAATCTTGGAGTAATCGGTCTGCAGATACAGTTGCAGCCACAGTATGCGTGTGGGCATTACATAAAAAAAAAAAAAAGTGACACGTGAGATGCCCATCTGAGCCAGGCTGTGCATCCAGAACTTCTTGCTCAAATGACTCTAAATTTGCCCCAGGTGGTATTAGCCCAGGCCTCTGGGAGGCTCATCAGCATGGCAAAAATCAGATCGAGCCTACGAATATCGAGGCGTTAAGCAGAATATGATGCTTGTTCTTCGGTACAGCAGAGCAATGCACACTCTCCAGGATGGATCTGAGCCTATACAGTGCTGAAGTATTGTAAGTAATAAATGGTGTACCCAATAGTGCCTAGCTGCAGTGGTGATTAATCATTTAGGCCCTGATCCTGCAAACATGCATGAGTTTAATGTTACTACTATGAGTAATCCCCTTGATTTCAAATTAGATTAGTCACAGTCTTAACACTTGGCACGTGAATAAATGTTTGCAGGGTGAGAGCCCTATTTATGGCCTGATCTTGCAAATTATTACTGTCTAGCACAGTGCCTCTGTTCCTGAATAGTTCCACCGATGGAGAGAAAAAAAAAAAAAAAAAGAAAAAAGCCTCAAACACTCCCCTGAATTGTGAACGTTGCAGGATTAGATCTGCTGTGTGGTACGTATGCACAGCTCTGCATAGCGTAGGTCATGGATAGATGTAGCTGTATCTTGCCATGGGTGTGTGCCTGCCTAAGGCTCCGATGCAAAGCAGTCAGAAGCCGATCGCCGTCGATGTTTTTTACTGTCCTTTACCGCTGGTTCTGAGATTTAGGTCTTCCATCGACAGTGTAAATGGATTTTTTTTTCTCTCCTATTTCTTTTTAAAGAAAGAAAGGGAGATTCAATCAGTTTGGCTAAGTTAGGGTGAAGACAATAAGGAACCCAATAAGCAGCTCGCAAATTTAAATCACCAGTCTAATCAAATTCCTCTGGGCTGCGGTGTCCTTTCTGTGAAACCAACCTGCATTAAAGGGACTGGGCTGCTGTTTGTGAATGTACCATCTCTGCAAATTACCGCTGCTCCGTTGCATTGTGTTTGTATGAATGGGGGTGACATGTGCTTGCCCACAGGTCCACGTGAGAGAGGTGGGGTGAGGAAGGAAGGATATTTTTAAAATGAATCTAGAGGGAGAAAGTGGAAGCTGTGGCTTCATAGAATGTGAATGGTATCCTAAAATAACCCCTGTCATCTGCCCACCCACCCACCCACCCTCTGCCAAAATCAAGGTGCAGCTCTTTCATTTAAAATTAATTCTTGGCCCCGGAGGGTATCGATAGATCAATATCTTGTGCTTCTGATCTCTTGCGGGCCACCCTTCAATGGCTCATGCAAAGGCTAAAAACAGAAAGATGCAACACAAAAGATACCGCAGTCAGCTCAAGCAGGGGGGATATTTTTAGATCAGAAAAGGGAAAGGAGGGGAGAGAGGGAGAGAGAGAGAGAGAGAGAGAGAGAGGAAAGAGAGGGAGAGAGGCTGGTCTAGGGTTTGCAA
>NW_009269999.1:3331814-3332710 GCF_000687185.1 Egretta garzetta
GTGCTTTTTTTTTTTTTTTTCTTTTTTTTTTTTTTTTTCTTTTTTTTTTTTTTTTTTTTTTTTTTGCCTTTCTCCTGGAAGAGTGCGGGCACACATTACGCGAAACCCACAGCCTTTCGCGATACACAGCTCGAAACGCTCTAGTTTATTTATACAGCCCCTCCACCCTCGGCTCTTCCCACCCGTCCCCAAATTCCCTAGAAATCCAGCTAAGGCGTGGGGAAGAGGGGAAAGCGGTTTTGGAGGGGAGGGAGTTATTTATTTTTGTTTTGTTTGGGGATTGTTTTGGTTTGGGCTTTTTTTTGTTTGGTTTTTTTTTTCTTTGCGTACAAAAATAAGTGAAGAAGATTTTGCAAGGTAGGTTTCTCTGTGTGTGCGTGCGCGTGTGTGTGTGCGTGTGTGTGCAGGTGTTTTGCTTTTGCTTTTTTGCAAAGTTTTCTGATTTCAGCTGTTAGATGCTTTTAACAAGAAGTAGACTTTTCTGATTTGTTCTACTGCCTGCCTTTGGAAAGACTGGACAACATTGCATTCCCCCTCCTTGCAAAGAGTTCTCTCGGCTGTCGTGTCGTGTGTCCTGTGTATTTGATGTTCCTGCAGGAAAGCATGCTAGTTTGCGAGCTCAAACTGCAGCCAGGGAGCGATGTATTTAAGACCCCCCCACACTTTTTGCAGAGGTTGCAACTTTCACTTTGCCACATTTTGGGGTGGGGGGAGAAGGAAGGCATCGACTCACTCGGGTGACGAGCTTGCAAATTAAATTTTAATTGCAAAGAGAGTCAAAGTCAGCAGCATTAAAGCTTAAGGAGGATGGAAGGGAGTTGACATTTCTTGCACAGAGAATTTGCCACCACTGGGAAAAGACTGAAAGCCCCGGGGTGGGGGGAGTGGGGGGACTG
>NW_009269999.1:3337842-3346157 GCF_000687185.1 Egretta garzetta
GAACAGGCAAAATAATAAGAAAGTAAATGATGAGACAAAATACTAATTAAAGTGATGCAGGGAAGTGAGAGGCTGTCACAAGCTCTAACCACCTGTAGAGGGAAATCTTTATACATAGTAATTTCTGATAGCTGATCTATAGAGAAACTAAAGAGAATTACGTGTTCCAAACTTTGCTGCTCTGCAATGTGCAAGCCGAGATGCCGAGCTGCTCAGTTGATTCTCGGGGGCTTGCAAACTGCAGAGCCTGCTAGCTCGGGAGAAACTAGGGTTTAGCAGCTCCTGAGTCTTAGCCTCCACCTTGGCTGCAGCCATCTGTGGTGCATGTCCCGGTTTCCTTTAATGCTGCCGCGCTCAACGTGGTTATCAACAGATGTCTTGCCTGAGAAGAGTGGGTTTGATTTACTGCTAATTTCAAGCGGGTTTCTCAATTGGGAAAAGTTGGATGGTCTTCACTGTCTGAGGGGAAGGCTTCCAAAGTAGCTGTGAGGACCGACTGCCCTGACCGCTGGAAAGCCTTTCCCCCGCTCAACTTCGGTGTAACCAAAAGAGTAATAACTAACACCGCGTGATAACTGACATGGGGCACGATGTGAGTAACGTGCCACACCTTGTGCAGGGCCTTTTCTTCTGAGGAACGTCAGGGCATTCAGTGGAGCGATGAAGCAGCCTGACCTCAGAGGGGACCCAATGTGCAACTGCAGGGTGATGGCCAAATGCCTCAGAAGCGTGAGGTGGCACTGGAAGTCAAAGGTGGCAGGCGATGCAGAAAGTCAAAAGTGAGGCAGTTTGGAAGCTGCGTTTTCTCTTCGTGCTTGCTCGTACACTGTTTTCACCCATTGCCATGAAGTGCAGGTCTGTCAGGAACGGGCCAGGGTTTACAAAGCCCTTGTCTCTTAATTCTCCTGCCTATTGCACCATTGGTCCACCTCCCCTGCAGAAATATGGAGGTCTTAAGTTAGCTTGGCCTTGAATCACCTCTATTGCCATCTGTTCACCCCTCATCTGTCATTTGCCTATCCAGCTGAGAAAAGGTGGAAATCCTGTGGTTTATTGCTGTGAATCTTCATGCGTACGTCATCGGGGTCATCTGATCAGTGAGAACTGCAGGAGGTGAAACACCATGAGGCAGCGCCACTCTTCTTTCCTCTGCATAGCGTTACAGCAGCCGGGGTCCATCACCCAGGGGTGCCATTTTAGGTCCAGCTTGTGCCCTCATAATATGCATTAGTGTGTCTGCTTTCTGGTTCAGTGACCTGTACCATCTCCTGCCAAAAAAAGCAAGTTCTTCCCAACCCTCATATTCTGTGGTTTGGGCTTCATCTGTTTTCTTTTCTCTGCTCTTCGCCGCCACCCCAAAATCTCTGACCAATCTGGATAGCTGAGTGTTTTGAAATGCCACCAGGTTTAAACAGCTTCAGGAGCTCCTCACTTGCTGCTTCAAGGAAACAGTCTGTGACAGGATGACTCTTTGTAATGAGTTTTCATTAACTCCTTTCACTTCCCCTTCTCTGGGAACTTCTGAGGTCCTACACATGGTCTTCTCAGTACAAACTCTCTTTAACCCAGATATTCTCACATCCACTTCACCTATGAGTCACTGCACTTTCTAGCCTACAATTACATTTGCATAGCTTGTGCAATAGAGGGAATTCTCCAGCTTGCACACAGCCCATCTACCTTCCTGCAGCATTCCAGATGCTGTATCTTTTCATGTCAAGTTTAGCAGGATTCTCTGTGTTGAAAGAGCTAACCACTGCCCCCTTTTCTGCCCTGTCCTTTCTCTCTACTTCCATCTCCTCCTAGTCCAACAATGAATAGGATCGCGTCAATGCAGGATCTTACCCTGAAAGTGCTTATCTAGGTTTAGATGCTTGTGCTGAACAATATTCCTTCTTAAGGCTCCTTTTGCTTTGTATGTTCTTCTGCTACTCTTGATTTTCTCATGTCAGACTATGTCCTGTGATGCCACTTATCTCAAGGAGGCCGCATAAGCTCATTCTAAAATGAAGTTTTTATTCAAGGTGGTGGCAGCCTATGCCACCATGCAACATATTAAGAGTGTCAGGTGGATCACCACATAGATGATGCATTTCTTCTCACAGTACCGCTCTGGATTGTCTTAACAATAATTGCATAGTACTATTAGAGATTAGATACGATCTTCTTCACAGTAAACGGGCAGCTAAACTTCAGAGAGGCGACCCCATGCTACCTTATATATTCTAGGAATAAGAAGCAAAATTCTTTCTTCTACTCAGCTATGCATGTAGTAGAAGGACTGGACAAAGTCAATGCTGGTGAGGTAGAATTATATGTTGTTCTTTCATCAGACATCTTACGCTATTTTATGACCATTGATCAATCAGGTTTCAATTGTGCTAAATATTGTACTTTAGGAGTGGATAAATGGAAGAACAAAACAGTTTATTGCTTGGACTCACCTTTAGTTTATAGAAAAATGAAGAAGAGGGCACAAGTCCACAAACTGTCTGGCAGAAGTATTGCCCTTTCTCAATTTCATTGCAGACCTCTCTGAAAGACACTCCAAACTTTATTGATGCCCATGTGCTGTCTCACTGCCAGGTTAACTCACCTCAGCTTTCTCATTTGAAAAACTACTATCAAGCCAAGATGAGTGGCTCCACTCATCCACGTACTCCATGGAGTATTTTTGATACTTCATGACCTTTTTCCCTGTGAAACACCAGGATCACAAATAAGACTGTAAGATTGTTTCGCCCCTGATATTTGCATTGTTGCAATGGATTCTTGCAAATTCCTGGTGTGTAGAAGCTTTGGTTTCTTCTACATTTCAAGTTTAGTCACCAGCTTCTCGTTGACTCCCACAGTGAGATCAGCTGGGAGGCCATGCATCTTGCCCTTGCCACTTGTGACTGTCTTCTCTTTGTTCTATCCAAGATCCCCTTCTTATCAACTTGCATCTGCCTCTTATTGTGATCTTACCAAAATGATCTGCACAGCTGGAATACCTTTCTGCAAATACCCCATTTAATTTATCCACATCTCTTCCAAAATACAAAGCCACACCGGAACACAGGTCATTTCCCTCTGTTCTTCATGGGACTCTGTCTTTGTTCTGTGCCTTTCCACTTGGATTGTAACCTCATGGGGCAGCTACTGTGTCTTGTTCACTATCTTGTACAGTAGCCGCCACACCTTTAGCGGTTTGGTAACAATGACATAACCTGTCATTATTTTTATTTTCCTCCCACCTGAATAAGGATCAGTTTTCTTTTAAGGCCCCAACCTCTGTTTTCCAGGTGTTGGCTCCCAGATAGAATGTCCCACATGGTTATTTTTTGATTCTGTGTTTGCACAGCATCCAACAGAATGGGAGCTTAATCTGTGATTGCCAATATACAATAATGAGGCTCGTGTTTGAAAGTTTAACTTGTGACATGTGTTGCTAATGTAAGGAGCAATCAACTGGTACAATATTAAAGTAAAAAAAAAATTAACACGATTCTAAATTTAGCTAAGTACTCATTGTCAGTCTTGAACAACAACTCAGGATAGCTTTTATATGCAAACCTTGAACTACTCAGAAAATCATTGCATGGAATATAATTCAGACTTTGTATCTCTGTTCATATAGTCCTACAATAATTGCAATTACTGCAAAAGCGGCTCCAAAATTATGATCTGTGAGGGATTTGCAGAAGTATATGTGTTTCATCAGCTGGCTCTGCAGCAGGCATTTATAGCACTATGATAATAGCCTGCACTTCTCTGTTGCTCATCCGTGGATCTCCAGATATTCTACTAATACTCAGTAAGTTACGTATGATACTCACTTCCCCATCCAGTTCACATGATGAGCTGGGTAAGTATTAATACACGTCTTCTGACATTAAGAGAATGTAATTGTAGCAGGAGCAAGGAACAGAGACACAGCTGCTACCCATCCTTTGCTTTGGCGGGCCCACCGACGAGGGGACAAAATGGAGAAAACCGCTGTGGTTCCACTGCACGCATTGGGCCATCCATTGGCTGATGGTAGCAGTGTGATCAGGTGTATGCAGTGCAGTGGTGTTTCTGAAGACTGTCTTAAGGGCCTATTCTCTTCTGAGGATTGAAGTGTATCTATCTTTCTGCCTGTTAATTCCATGCCACGTCCTGTCTTCTCAGCAATAGCTTTTAGACCAGTAGCTGTCACAGTTTTCCCTAGGGGAACCGAGGCATGTCTTAACAGTAAAAACTTGTAGATGTTTCCACTCCCATGCACAGTCACATGAATTACCTCCTTCCGATTCATGATCAAATAACGCCATGTGCCAATAGCCATAGTCATGTATTTGGCAAAGTTAAAGGACATGAAGTATCGTAAGTTTCTACAGAGAAGATTCAGCAGCTGGGAAAATAAAAGCCATTGCTGCTTGGCCAGCTGGTCCTCCCGGGACTTCCACAAGTTCTGTACACACTGATGGTTTGCCAGTCACAGGCAGGGAACCAGTGGCTTAATTTGTAAACTGTGCATAGCAAAGACAGCTTGGATCCAAGCAGAAACAGCTTGGATCTTGGTGCCATTTATAGGGTTGAACGTGCTATTAGCATGCAGTGCATAAATGTGAACTGGTGGTAAAAATAGATGTTCAGACAAAAAGTCATATGTGATCTAGAACTTGTGCTCCATTCATGTTTTAATTTTCCCCAATGTTATTGGAAACCACTTCGCCAGATGCTTCTGCCCTACTGAATGTGGACTTCTGCAAGTTTGGTCTCTAGATAGGTAGGAATGCCAGAACCACTGAATGGTGTGAATCTGAGAATTTCTTACCCCAAAAGGTAAGTAGAGAAGTGACCGGTAAAATTGCCATCCTGTCCTGGTTTGAATATCCCTTGGATTTTCTGGCTGAGTAGCAATTTTATGTTGTAATTTTTGATAGGTAGATTGATTTGCATCATAGGGAAGAACAAATCAGCGGCAGCAAACTAGGAAAGAACAGCGTTACAGGAGCATCATAGGTCAGGATAAGAGCTCACAAGGCCATGTCTTCATAACCCTAGGCATCTCACCTTGTCTTTCACCTCACCATCTATGAAATGCAGCTAAATGAATGTATTTTCTTTTTCCACCTCACTGTCTTCTTCCTTGAGAGAACCTGATTTTTTTTTTCTTTGATTGGATCCTTTGGCTTCATGTTCTATTATCTCAGTAAATAAATTCTTCCTAAATTACTGTAATATCACCCCACTCCATATCCCATTCTCTCCCACTGGCTATGATACCGGCTAGCTTGAGGTAAAGACTGACACAGATTTTTGGCATTTCTTCATCAGTGCCTTCTCTTTTTTCTACCAGTACAATACCCTGTATAATGCACCTCAAAGTGTTGTCTTATCCTTTTGTTCTTGTTTATAACTCTTTCTTTAAGGTGGTTGCCAGATATGTGTGCACATTATGGTAAAGGTCATGGGTCTTATTCATGACAAGTTCCATTTTAAAGGCTAATGAAAATCAAATCTTAGTGTAAAGGCTCATCAAATTCGTAGCAGAATTCCTCAAAGGTTATGCTCCATGTATATGAAGTATGATGCCTATTCACTGTATTTCTTCCGTAGGTTCAAGTTTTATTAAAAAGTGGTATGATTTTCTTTTGATATCATCCTCAATACTGAGACCTTAGTACTCTTTTCCACCAGCTTCATTATGCTAATTGTTTTCTTCTTTTCATCCCTGTTACACAGAAGTATGTCTCTAGGGTCTGATTTTGCAGCCATTGGAGGAAGATCCAGTGTCTATCCTTTTACATGTTATGGCCATGATATATCTCTATAATGCAAACAGAAAAGCTAAAGATAACAAAGCGACCCAGGTATACTGGCATTTCAACCCAAAACTGTTCAAAGTGTTTATTAACGCAATCTGTGTGAGATGACGTTAGCACTGAGTTGTCTATTTTGTTGGTTTCCTGGTCTATGCATCCAGATTCTCCAAAAATTCCATAAATTGAAGTCTTAATAAGTCCTTGATCTTCTGACACAGGTGAGATTTTCTTTACTAACATACTGCACAGCCTCTCATTCTGATGTTGGAGGAAAAGGACTCTTTTCCTCTTTGTGCTTCCTTGTATGCTCTGATCTCTCTGATTATTTATAATATTGCTGTCTTCTTACTGATGACTTTTATTGATTATCTCAATGCTATAGATACCTTCAAGAACATCCTGGTTAGGTAAGTAGGTATTGTCTTATCTTCATTTCATGGGTGGATAAACCAAGCATAAAGCGAGGGGTACTTCACCTGAAATTTGAGGAGAACCTCAAAAATATCCAAGGAAAAAGCCTTTCCATGAGAGATTTCAGATCAACACTTGTTGCAGCAAATTTGTGATTAGAAGAGGAATATCTGGATCCTAATCTCCTGCTTTTATTAGCAATTACTCTTCTTCAGGTCCTTTCACTAGCTTAGACTTTGCCACCTGTAATAGCCAGTAGATTGTTGAATAGATGTTGCTCTAATTTCAATGTGATTGCTCTTTCCTCTGGGTACTATATTTTCCTGTAACAAGAGTTAACTAGTAAAAGTTATTGATTGCCCTGATATAAGGTGAATTATATTCAAAAGGCTGAGGGGTTTTGTGAGCTCCTGGTATATCTTGGTGGCACTTCACTTTGTTTCTGGTCATCTTCTGCTCTCCTTATATTCGGAACATATCACGTGTCATTCAGCTGCCCGGGTGAATTTGCCCAGGCCAAGAGCAGACTCTAACCGTTTGTGGGAGTAAGACTGGGTTAGGAGAACATGTTACAGCGATTGTATTAATGAGTCAGCCCCTGGCTCACAGGTCAGCAGAACTTGAAGGCTCTGAGGAGGTAACTCTCAAACTACAGCAAAACATTGTTAGGTTGTTTTCCCCTAGTTTTGCGATGCTCCCTCTGGCTGATCCTTGTCTTGAAGAGGGAAAGTGAGGCCAGAATGAGAAAGAGGTGAAGCCTTGAACTTGCTGGATCAAAAAACCAAACAAGTAATGAATACTGGTGAAACAGCTTTTACTTGCAAACTAAACTACTTTGTAAGTGGCAGATCCTAGTTGTTTTGAGGAACAGTTTTGTGCAGGCTGATATTTTACTTCTGCTACTACTACTGCTATCCCAATGCATGCCATTGTCCATTAGGGCAGGGTTTGGAAGGGAAATTTTCAAGGGTGAGGACAGCCCCATACACAGATCGTATGTGCTAGAGACTGGGCAGCCCACTGGCGTTTCCAGTAGCTCTAAGTCAAAGGCTGCGTACCCGCAGCTGATGGGCACCCTGCTGCTTCAGCCGGTATCGGTGATATTACTTTTCAGTGGAGGAAAAAATACAGGATCCATTGCTTTCATTAAGACTTCACTGGTAGGGAGGCTTAATTGTTTGGAAACGAGGAGATTGCTGATAACTAAAATATCAAGATAGAAGATAAATCTTCCTTTTAGTGCTTCTAATGATCAGGAGAAGTGGGAACTGCTGTTTGGTACACAATCGCCTGCCAAACATTCTTTCCAGTTTGGATCGCTTCCATTTCTTTTTTTCTAAGCCAGAGATTCCCTGGGCACTGGACTTTGCTTCCACCAAGCCTTTAGCAGCAGACAGGCAAGACGGGAGATGGTTCTGCTGAGATGGAGATGACACATTTGGGTGGAGAAGCAGAGGAGAGCAAAGGAGGAGGCAGGCTGGTTTTGTGAAATTGAGGCTGAAAGATGGTACTACAGCTTCCAGAAGAACACGGCAAACCCTTTGGTAGAAAGATTCAGTTCTTTCACTAAGATTGGAGAGTTTAGGAAAAAAAGACCATGCATGGGACTGCAAGGAGATGCTCAGGATGGGAAGCAGGAGGGAATTCCAGGCATCTGCCTGGCTGGGAAGGGCCTGAGGGCCAGGAGCTGCAGGTCTTACCAGAGTGCCTGCTCCTGACCTGCCACTGAGATCATCCTTTGAACACGACTATGTTGATGATACCTTTTCTTTGCAATAGAGAAAAGCTAAAGCTAAACAGTTTTACTCTGTTCGCATGCACAGAGGTGAACGCTACAGAGAAATGCAAAGTTCTTGGGGTATGTGCAGGAGGGAAAAGAGAAGATGACCATCCCCTCCCTCTGCAGTAGGCCATGGGTTGTCTGAACACCCTTGGGGCTGAGTGGCAGAAGATAGTTTAGGTGTGCACGCCTGCATCTTTCAACTCCTGTGTGGCCTAACATTTTTATTTGTCCAGGATGAGCTTCGTTGCAGCTCCTCGGAGAAGGTATGTTGCGTGGCTGGCTCTGTCTGGTGTCTTGAGGGGCCAAGATCTGTCCTTGGGTTGAGGTCT
>NW_009269999.1:3346169-3349232 GCF_000687185.1 Egretta garzetta
TAGTATTTCTTCATGTCCTTCTGGCTGCTACTAGTAGCTTCTGAGCTACTACTGCTGTAAAGGCTGGCTTCCCAGGTGTACATGGTGAAAACACGGTTTCAGCCGGGTTTTTCTTCCAGATCTGAAGCGCAACATCTCTCCCAGTCCTGGGAAGATGGGTTGGTGGCTGGCGTGTGCGGAGATGTGTGAATGACAATGCGTCTGCTCACTTCTACCAGAGAGTGCGTGGAGTCATTTTAAATGCCTAATGTATCTCCCCAAGCCTGGCAGTGCCTGCGGTGTGATGTCATATAGGTGTGTGATGCCCCTCTCCCCAGGCGCCGCTGTAGCGGTAGCGCTAGTTGGCAATGGTAATGTCTGGCTAAAAGAGAGAGGGGGGGAAGAAACAGCCTTACCTCATTGATTGCAGTTTATTGACATTAAGAAATTCATTGTCTGCGAAAGAAGTTGGTAATAATTAAGTGAGTTAATAAATAAGGAATGTGTGTGTACAGATTAGACAGTAAATAACTCACCGGCTTCTTGATTGCCCCGGCATTTTGCTTCTCTCTCTTCACACAAGGTGTGAGGTGGGCTGATGGTGGGTAGAGCGTAGCAAGGGGACTCTCGGTACTCACCTGGGGTCCCCATGAACCTTGGCTTTCCCTCGGGTGCTGGCGTGTGTGTCTGAGCCTGTCCCCGGGGGCAGGGAGGTTGTTTAATGCTTTTAGTGCCATTTTCCAACAAATGAGGGATGTGTTTAAAAATAGCAACAGCCCTTTGCGCTTGCCTTTTTTTTTTTTTTTTTTTTTTTAGTCATTTTAAGGAAGAGCTGCGTCCCTTTGTCTGGGAGCCGGGGAAGACGACCTGCTCTTCAAGGTCCTCATTAGCTCCTCCGGGACCGTGGCCCCCCTCCCCTCCCCGGCTGCATGTGTTAATTGTCCCCTCTTCACCCACTTAGTGGCAAGCGAGGTCGTTTCAGAGCTGTGTTTTGCTTAATGGGAGCTGGGAAAGGTGTGGTGCCTAAAGGAAATACCTCTCTTGGCCAGATAAACCCCGCATTTGTCAGCAAGACAATTCTCTTTTGTCTGGTTGCTATTGATGCCCGGGTTTGGGGCAGGGGGCTCGGGGGTGCCAGTGTGTGTCTGTGGCTGCCACTGTGCAAGCTCAGGTTTAGCCACTTGCGTACAGCCCATAGCAGCATTATAATTTTTAATTGTAATTTCATTTGTTATTCTCTCCCTTTCCCCCACCCCTCGCTCTGTATAATCTGGATCATTGCTCTCTGTAGCTGATTCCGTGGGAGACCAAGCAGAGTGCGTGGGTGCAGAATATAGAAAACCAGAGCCATAGAATCTGTTATTTGCGTCATTCTAGGAGACGGGGCTGTTTGCCTGACAAATATACAGAATTAATCCTGGTTTTATCAATATCTGTCTTTTGCTACAGTAGCCAAATCCAAATGTAAGGTGGTAGGGGGACTAGCTGCTGCTGTTGCTGGTCGGATTGTGGGGACCTGAGATTTTTATCCAAACTGCTTTTTGTTAAAATTGCTAACCACGAGAAGGGGATGGGTGGGGAGGGGTGGGGGGGGAGATGTTCTTGCAAGGTCTGGCTATGCAGATTGCTCTCGCTCCTGTGCTTCTGCATGGGATATGTGTGTGGTTTTTAAGAAATACCTCCCTATCCTCGGCGCATATTCCCCCCACCACCACCCCCCCCTTACAAACACATATGCACACCCCTCAGGATTTTTGTGCAACTGTACAGAGAGCTGCACAACACAAAATATGGGGCTTGCTAATTAACTCTTTTCCTCGAATTGAAGTGCCTTACTGCAAGCACAAAGCTCCAAGCACAGACATCTTTTATGATGAACTAGAGCCTCTGAAGAGGAGAATCTGAACGTGACGTCAATAGCTGATAACTGACGCAGCCTTGCAAAGGAGTCTCAGGCTGGCTCCTTGCAGCCTGCAAGCCCTAATGATTCTATTTTTTCCCCAGTCCCCCCCTCGTAGTGAATTACTAGAACGCAAACACACACACACCCTTTTTTTTGCCATATATATATTTATAGATCCTTTATTCTCCCAACAAAGGATTTTTTTAAGGGGGGAAAGGCACTGGGCGGGGAGGAGAGAATTTAAAAAAAAAAAACCAAAAAAAACAACAACCCTTCTTTGTGCTGGGTGCAATTCACTATATGAAACCATCTCTGTCTCTCGGCAAAGCAAGCATCCCTGCCTGAAATCCACATTTGTGCATGCTGGTGCATGGTGGTGGTTGTGTTTTTTCCAAAGCCCACTTTATAAAGACACTGCAAGAAGACAGACATAATAATGCTTGCAAGGCAACAGGCAGAGAGGCACAGAGACAGACTCGATACAACTGTGGATTAGGGGTTTGTGCAGTAGGACAGCATGGAAGGCGGTCAGTTTGGGTTGTTTGGTATGGGTTTGGTTTTTGGTTTGGTGGTTGTTTTTTTTTTTTTTTTTAATTCTCTGCAATGATGCACCTAAAGCAACTGTGGATGGTGGTGCAGAAAGAAGCTGGGGTAGGGGGGTGGGTGGTTGGGGGTGGTTGTGTTGTAGGGGGGCAGACTTAATGCACATTTAATGTTTTGGACGTAGCGTTCCAGCGAAATGCCTTTGTGTGTGGATTTTTTTCCCCAGTACCTGCTAAAAATAGCATCAGGGTTTTGATCGCGTTCCAGAAATAGACAGAGGGTTGCACTTGTATAAAAAGCGAGCGCGGGTGGAAGAAAACCTGGACATCACCGCAGTATTGCAGAGAGTGGCTGTGAGTCTTGTCTTTATTTTATGCATGCCCGGATTAATTTTTTTTTTTCCTTCCTTTCTACTTTTCCTCTAAAGCGAGAGGGGTACGCTCGTCTACATAATGAATGTGGTGCATGCACGGAGCCCAGAGACAGGGAATTCTTGCAGAAAGGGGAATCACCCTGTCGGTAAATCTCTGAATCAATAGCGAGCTGCAACTCTCGCTCTCTCTCCGTCGGCGCTATTGAGCCCCTCTCCCTGCCCGCCCCCCTCTCCATGTTCGCCTCCGAGGGGGGCGAGGCCGCGG
>NW_009269999.1:3349627-3350257 GCF_000687185.1 Egretta garzetta
CCCGGGAGCGCCTGGGCCGCGGAGGGTTCCCCGCCGCCGCGCGGCGCCGCCCGCCCTTCCCGCCCGTGCGTTTGAAAGAGCCTGCACCTGATGATGGTGCTCCGCAAAATAAGAGGCTATAGGTTGCTTTATTTGGACTCACCCCTTCTCCTCCCACCTCGTTTCCCCCCTCCGAGCGCTCGCACCTTCCGCAGATCGTGTGTGTGCGAGCGTCTGTTTTTATTATTGCCCGTCCTTCGCGTCCTTAGTCATATCCTCACCAGATGAGTTGGTGGAATGACTGAATTAGAGGCGAAGTAGCGGGGGATTGTTGTGGTGTGTACGGAGTAGAGACGTAGGGTTACCTCGGTGCTGCAAACACCCGTCATCCCCTCGCTCCCCGCTTCTGGGAGTCGGGGAAGTTCTCGCTAGGCTATGGGCATGCAGGTTCACGGGCATTCCGGCTAGCAAAGGCTCTGTCATCAGATTGCATTAGAAGAGACGCGGGAACACCGTCCGGCACGCACACGCACCACCCCGTCACCCCGCGCAATGGTAGCCCTCCGAAACCGCCGCGGAGGGGGGCTTGTAGCCGCAGACTCGGACCCGCAAGGGGGGGGGGGGGGGGGGGGGGGGACACACGGCGCACAA
>NW_009269999.1:3350301-3351080 GCF_000687185.1 Egretta garzetta
GGGGGGAGGGAAGCGCACAAGGCAGACAATAGCCGGGGAAGCGGCTTTCCCCTAAGCACGTTTAGCCATAGCCTCACGGTAAAAGCAAGCTTAGAAAATGGTGCACCTACCACACAAAGCCCAGCAACAATTGCGGATCCTGCAGACAATGGCATGATGCAGCCATGACCATCAGTGTAGCACAGCACATTGGGTTGGGGGGTGAGAGCACCTCCTGGCCAAGACCGCATGCAATGGCTCTAATCTAGGCATACAAAAGACATCATTTCTTGCAATTAATCAAAGACCAGCGCCTGAATTCACAGCACGGTACTCCACCCACGGCTGCCCTTAATGTCTAAACCGTCCCTTCCCCGAGCTTGCGTGGTCGTATTTACAAGCGGCCCCGGTATCGAGTTTGTTTGTTTGGTTTTTTCACAGAGAGAAAAAAAAAAAATCCCCTTACAACACGTGTAGCCAATCATTGCAACTCTTAATATATCTCTATAAAACAGTCATTAGAAACAAGAAATGCCCTCCTTCCTCGCCCCCTCCCTCGCCTTCCCAGCCCTCCCCTCCTAGATCGGTGCCTCTCTTGGCACAATGCATAAGATTACCCTTAACTGGATCCTATTAAATAATTCAATGGTGGCGGTGTAATTTTGGTTGGAAACTGCACGGATTTCCAAGTCGTGACTGTAAAAGTGAGTAATGTGCTCTGGCTGCGTCATGGCTCCAGTCACAGATGGTTCCAAACTGAGGAGAAATCGTGACTTCGACTTGAGACGTCCCCTCTCCAT
>NW_009269999.1:3351129-3351566 GCF_000687185.1 Egretta garzetta
GGGCTCCGCGGAGCTCGCTTTCGCCTTGCTCTCCCGTCCGTCCGTCCGTCCGTGTGTGTGTGTGTGTGTGTGTGCGCGCGTGTGCGTGTGCCCGAGTGTGTGCCCGTGTGTGTGTGTGTGCGTGCCTGCGCGCGTGTGTGTATAAAATCCTCAACAAGTTGCAGAAGGGGAAGGGAGAGGAGGGGTTAATCCTGGGGAATCTTCTGCACCTAGTGAGATCGTGACCCTCCCACACAGTACAGTAACTTATATACATACCTGGAGGAAGGGACGCTTTGCTTTTGGGCTTTCTAAAAAAAAACCCCCAAACCCCAAAAACCCCCAAAGCCCAAAACACTCTTGGTGACGGTTGCACCCCGCGCGGGACTCCCCGGAGCGGCCAGGGACGCGCCCCGCCAGGTAAGTGCTGGGGGTTTTCAAACTTCTGCTGCCTGCGC
>NW_009269999.1:3353107-3353714 GCF_000687185.1 Egretta garzetta
CCCCCCGCTGTGACTGTATATATGTGTCTCTCTAGATATATGTGTAGTGAGAGGAATAAACACCCTTTCCCCCCTTTCCTACTCCGCTTGGTCCCCCAGACGTTCAAATATTCACCGTCGCCTACTAGCCTAACTTTTTAATCGACTTTTGCTTAACGGAGCAGATCACACGTTTATTCGGATAACTGTACGGTGGTTTTTATTTCATTAATGGAAAAATAAAAATAGAATAAAACTTCCTAAAAGTTCTCCGCCCCTCACCTTTCTCCCCCTCCCCTCCTTCCAGGGCATAGCTGTGTTTAAAAAATACGGGTGTCCGAGTTGATCGAGATTAATTCATAAAAAAAAAAATCTTCGGAGCGATTCATTAAATGCTCTGTAAGCGGGAGCCTCGGCTTATTTCGAGGTGGGGAGGGTGGGATTTACTGGGCTCACCCCATAAATAATAGGGCGGGAGGAGGAGGGGGAGGCGCACGGATCCGCCGCGGTTTGGGGGAGACCCCAGTTAGCAGGAGATGCACCATGGAAGCGCTTGCCAAAGGCGCCTCCCTCCCCCCTGCCCACTTCCAACCTGATTTTAAGCAACTTGCAGTCCGGTGATCTCTCC
>NW_009269999.1:3353737-3354856 GCF_000687185.1 Egretta garzetta
CCCCCGAAAAGGGTAAAAAAGGCAGAATCCGGGGGAAAACCCAGCCGAGGCGATGCTTTTGGACGAGGTGATTGCAAGCGAGCAAAGCAGCATCAGCACCAGCTCTCTGGTTCTGAAACTGCCTTGTGCATGCACACAGCACTGAGAGCATCTCAGGCAGGAGTTGGGGAAGCTGCGTTTTCCCTCTCTTTGCAGTAATTACCAGCCCGGATTCCGTGGGCAAGAAATAAATAGCAAAGAGAAATCCTCCCTGCTTGCCGCCCCCCAAAAGAAGGAGCGATTAAGAGCAGATCTGTCCGTGCAGATCAGCCTCGTGAAAGAGACAAGATCTCAGCAGCAAGTTGGTAGCAGAGTGGCCGCTTGACGCAACACAGGGGCCTATGGTTCGCCCGGCTGTGAAATAAAAAAGGGGGGGGGGGGGCGATCTGATGCCTCCACTGTCGGAAACTAGAAGGGTTCTCCCCCTCTGCTCCCCCGACAGCGGCACGGAGGGAGATCCGGCTGAGAAAGGGCTGATCTTGCATTTCAGGGAAGCCTGCATTGGAGAGATCGGGCGAGGACCTCAGTCGAGGCTGAGAGTTAATATTTCTCGAGAGATAAAAGAGATTTTGAAGACCTGCCTGCACTTTAGAAAAGAGTAAAAGGCCGGCTAAGGGATAAGCGAGGAAAGAAGGCGAAGGAAAAGCACCTCGGTGCTCCCCTCCCTCCTTTCCTTCTTGCTCAGGACACGTAGCTTGAGCACTAGCTGGCTTGATGAAAACAGAGGTGGAAGGGTCACAGTATCTTTCAGGTAGACTCGCGTTTTCGTAATTATTTATCCTCTCCTATTTAGAGAATAAAAAGTGTTTGTCCTTTCCGGTCGCCAGCAAACCTCTGTACGGGGGTTTTATTCATGTGGGCATATTTTAAAGGGAGAGACAAGGTGCTAGAGGGAACTTGGAAAAAAAGAAGAGGGAAGTGATAAGAGGGATCAGCCAAGCTGGAGCTAAAAAAGCATCCCCTCTCTTCCCTGCCTACCGTCGTCCCTCAAGAGGATTGAAACCAGGAGTGATTGGGGGGTGGGGGGGCAGCTCAGGCGCGAGTGGAAATCCGAGCCACGGTGGTGCAGCTCCACGTCTC
>NW_009269999.1:3355671-3382612 GCF_000687185.1 Egretta garzetta
CCGGGTTGAGAGAGGGGAGGTCAGGGCATTGAAAGAGGCGGAAAAATCCACTTAAAGGTGATGTAAATTATATACAAAAAGGCCGTCGCGTTGATTTCGAGTGAAACCTGCCTGTTGTAAGAAGGTGGGAGAGGAAAAAAGTTAGTGGGCTTTGGCTAAAATCTCCTTCTTTAACTCATTTTTCCTTCTTTATTCACTAGTTAACGCTCTCTTCCACTTCATAGTTAAATGCATTGTCCGACATTTGCAGTTCTCGTAGTTTGCCTCGTAGGTTTCTTTTACTTTTTTTTTTTTTTTTTTTTAAATCCACGATCCTTGAGACAGCTAGTACAATTTTCTGCCAACCACCGTAACCGTCAGGTAGAAAACTGAGAGGAAAATTAATTAATAGCATGTGTTTTAAAAGCAAAAGGGCCCTCTCCTAGTAAAACAACAAAACATACCGTTGTTTTCAGTCATGTTCAGTGATCGTCCCCTGCTCTGTTTCCAGACCTGGCAATTTTGGAGAAAGAGGAAATACATTCCAGTTACAAAATTAAAAGTTTATAGATAAGTAACTACAGCAGAGTCTCTTTACATTTATTGTATTTTGAATTTTAAATTCAATTTACGGGTAAATAAAATACATAGGAAGGCTTTTTGCAAGAAGTCCATTTTTGTCCTTTCATTTTGGCCTCTAATTTCTTGACGGCCGTTACCCGCTTGTGAATTGCTATGTACGATTCACCGTAAACCAACAAAAATGTCTTCCTTCGGAAAGCAGCCATTATGGGCAGATGTCTTCAAAGGTTAGGGGGCTCCGTTGCCACCTGGCTTAGGTCAAACACTTCATTAGGACCCATAAAGCTTAGCAGCGCTTTACTGGTATCAGCTAGTTTACCACCAAAATAGACGAGCTCTGCTTATTTGAAGAGAGGAAAGAAAAGCAGATCCTCGTAGCCAAACATGGAAAAGGCCTGTTAGAGCCTCAAGTACATACACCTCCTAGACCAGCATTTAATCTCCCCCAAAAGAGGACGTATCAAATATTAAACCAGTACTACTCTTGAGGTTTTTTAAAAGGTCAGGGCATACATTGCTAGGAGCATGGGGTCAGTGCATGTTAATTTACGTCTGTTACTGCACTTAATACAATTATATACAGGCTAAGGGCCTATGAATAGAATTGCTGCTTAAGGCCTCTGAGCCTCCTGTATTCCTGTCAGTTAAGGGCTGAGAAATACCTCCAACCATCTGTAAAAAATTGCTTTGTGAATACGGGCCTCATGAAATAATGATTAACACTCTTACCCTCCCCTCTTTCTACCCTCCCTCCCCCCAATTTTTATTAGTATTCGAATGTTTTACAGATCATCTGCACATCAGTTCTTCTTCTTTCTCTTTTAAATATGTAACCACAAATACATTTGGCTATAATATTTGCATTAGCTGTGGTATGCTGCCATCTCATTTCTGGCTATAGAGATCACTCTAATAACGGACACACGTAAATTAACTTTTATTTTTATTATTACGTTTTCAGGCAAGTTTTGTGGTGGTTGTTGTTTGTGTAGCTTTCAATAACTATCAACTCTTGCTGAAATGCTAGTAGTTTTTTAAATATACTTTTGGAGGGGCTTTTTCTAGAAATTAAAATAAATACATTTTAGCTTTTATGCTATTACATACAGCCCAGGTTCAGTAGGGGCAGGTTAATGTCGTCGTTGTTTTGTCTTTCTTTCTCTGAAGTATTTTATGGGGACTACTTAGGGAATGATAAGTAGGGTTTGTTGACTCACTGGCAGTGTCCCCACAAGTCTGCTTTGCGAAAATATTCCCACTGTTGTTACCACCTGTTTAGCATGACCACTGAACTGCCCTGATAACCAGTAATGCAGTTAGCAGTTCTTACAGCATGCTTAGCTGCCACTGCATTTATCTAACGTAGGTAGAGTAAGGGTGAAAACCCTGATGAAGCCTAATTAGCAGTACAATGTTAGGAAGGGCTAGCAGATTTATGGTACTGCAGACGTGATAAGCAGTCTGGGGGAAAATCCAGGGTGTAGATTTACCGAACTTCAGAGAAGAGCTCCACAGCAGCCAAACTTAGTCTGAAACGACACTATGCTGTTTCACTTAAATTTCTGTTCGTAAATATAATCCATTTCCATTTGTAAATATAACCAGGAAAGAGATGCAATTGGACCTGAGCAGTGTCCATGGACGTTGTTTGGAGTAGGGAGAAGTTGTCGCACCTTATTAAATACAGGCAATTTTCCGTATAAGTGACCTAATATTGTTCAGAACAATACACAGAGGCACAGGGTTGGCTGCACACGTGCATGCACACATGCACACAAAATACATACGTATGTGAATATGAAATGGATTTTTTTTCTAGCAGTTTGTTTTAGTTCTGGATAGTCAAGCTTCGTAATTTGTAGAAGAGAGTTATAAAACTTGTCCCTGTGAAACTCAAAGTTTCCACTTAAAAATAAGAAGTGACACCTGTGTTCCACAGCATATTTAATGCTGTTGTTCAGATGGGTTTGGAAGGACGATAGACGATGCTTTATTAATTATTATATTTGCATATGGAGAAATGCATCACGGTAGCAGCATGGCACAAGTCTCATTTCTAATACAGCTTTAGTCTCTGTAGAACCTCCCCAGGGTTGGTACACACCGTCTGCTCCGCATGGCCACAGTACGGCCTCCAGCACAGCTCAGGTGCTTCCTGTGACCGGTGTTCCTGGCCCTGTGCAGGTAGCCACTGGCTGAGCTACAAGCGCGGTGATGAGGGCAAGCATTCCCATACCGATGGTACCCGTGCTGGTCACCAGGATGCAGCATTGATCTCCTCAGGAGAAAAGGGAGGATTCCCTGAAGCCCAGCCAGAGGTGAAGCGTGACCCCTGCGTTTGTGTAATGTTGCAGAGTTGTGGCGTTGTTAGTCCTAACGTCGAGGCACCACATTGTTCTCTCCCAAGCAGGCATAGATGAGAGGCATGTGGGAGGAAAAGGGAGATGAATTAAATTTTCCATTTTTTTTTAGACTATTCCCCCATCCCCAAAGCTCATTCTCTGAATTTGGCAAATCCCTGTTCCTGTTTCCTCCTGTTCTCCTTGCTTTCACGTTGCAGCAGCTCTGTCTCCCAGGAGGTGGCCAAGCTATCCTCCGAAGTCACCCCCCATGCTAGCCAGTGGAGGTACTGAAAGGGTTATTGCCAACTTCTCTCCACAGCTGTAAGCAGCTGCTCCAGTTGGGCATGTTTTTTAAAAAGGGCTTGGAGTAACGTGAGTTTCTAGGCCAAGAATATAGTAAACAATTTACTAAGAATAAAGTCAGGGTGTGCCTAGGAAAATGTGTTCCATCATCCCTTATTTTGAGCTAGCTGTAAGTAAACAGTATGGGATAATGCCATGCTAAATAACGTAAGCTATCACGGACTTCTGCCCGAGCAGACGAAGTTCAACTGCCTGGGAAACCTGAACATTTTCAGTTTGCGTGCAAACCTTTCCGAAGAAGGGAACCGCAAAAAAAATTTCTTCTGAGAATTTGATTGTTTTAAAAGATGCATTTTCAAAATGAGTGCATGGTCAAAGGAAAAAAATGGAAAGCAGTGGGAAACCTTCATGGAGAAATTACATCTAGTTTTTAAAGGGCGCAATTCTTCCATTTTAACTCCTTGAATTATCTGCCCGCACGTGAACAGTTCTACCAGATCGGTGTGGGAGGCAGAAAGCACTGCCGAATCAGGGCCCACCGCAGTCTTGAGCTTATAGCTTTACTGAAGCAAATAAGGTTATTTTCCAACAGAGGAATCGGGACAAGCACTGAAAAAATGTGCTGTTGTGCAGCTCGTCGCATTACAGTCCCAACTGTATGGATGTAAAGTCAGTGCCCACGTTGGTGTCCACGCTCAGCACAAGCAAAAGGAGGGAAAGGAGGAAGTGGCCTAGAAGAGAGGGTGTTTGATCTTGCGCCGGGTGAATGGCACATAGCGTCCACTCCAGAAAAAATGTCAGCTTTGCCCAGGAGAGGAGTAAAGACAAAAAAGGCCGGTTAATTAGGAGAAGGGTTGGGGAAAAGTGGCCAGCAGCCATGACACTATCAGTTATTTAACCACAATATACAGAATATATAGTCAGCACTATTAATTTAAGATAAGTCCCGTGAGCTGCGAGCATCCAAAGAAAGACGCAAAAGCCAAAGCAGAAATGTCTCAATGCCCTTCTCTGTCTGGAAAGCCTGGCTGGGTGACTTGCTAAAATTCTGCATGTCTGGCGTAGCTACCCACGTCCTTAGTGGCAGGCTGATGCCAGGTCTCTATCACTTTCTGGTTTCCTTTCTAAATCTCTTTAATTATGTTGTTGTATTTTAGTTAATTTTCAGCATGTGTTCCTATGCTCTGTTTTGTCACATTAGAAATAGCCAGTGATTTAAGTGAAAACCAGTAGAAGTGGCGGGGTGTGTGTGTGGGGGGGAGAGTGGAAATGAACATAACCTACTTATTTGCTACGAGAATCTGAAAAATCCTGATATACCTGTTAGAAATTCCTGGCTGTGCCAATATGTTTGCCACTTTTGGTGCAAACAGATAGTTGTGGTTAATTTGCTGTTTGTTGATACATTTCCAGTGGAGGGATGGTGCAGTGAGGGCTTCTCTGCCCGGGCACTGTTCTCAGCGCTTCATCCTGTTTGTGTGGCCTCTTGCTCCTCAGAGAGGCTCCAGCCCATGCAGCCCAAACGTAGGGCCGGCCAGGCAGAATTCCTTGTTGGAAGAGGAACTGAATTTCCTCTCAAGGAGGCAGAAAGAGAGGGACATCCTAAAGTACAGGGAGAGATGACATGGCTTTGGAGAGTGTCGCTTTTTGGCAGTATATTTGGTAACTTTCTTTTCCTTCCAAATCAGGACGTAAGAAGCCAAAAAAAGAAATGAATTAGCAGAGTGACACATAGGCTTTTAAAAAAATCTGTCCACTGTTGGTTCCCAGACTCACCCTCATCAAAGCAACGCTTCTTGGTCACCCTCCTTACCCTCATGGGAACAGCTGCTGGAGAAGTATGATACGGCACAGGTAGAGAAATGACTGAATGCAACTCATGATGTGAATGTGGCAAGATAGTTCCTATTTATCCTCTTTCAATCCCTCCTTTTTTTTTTTTTTTTTTTTTATTTTTCCTTTTTTTCCTTTTTTTTTTTTTTTTTTTTTAAATTTCCCTGTTTATCCCTTATTTCTGTTTCATTGTTCCTCCTTCTCCTTTGTCCTGAGTCAGGCACACATGCACTGTCTCTGTTTTCTTTCCATTGTGTCTCCCGGATTTTCACCCACCTCTGTGGACACCTGTCTCTGGAAAGGGCCCTCAGCTGATTCCCCTGCTACACTGCTCGTCCTGCCCTGTTTCCCATGGTGCACGAGACAAGCGCTCCTGGTGAACACAGGAGTAGAAAACTGGGAGGCAGGGCAGAAGGCAGAGGAGTGAGCCTGAGTCTGAGCAGCTAGCTCAGCAGACACAAACCACTAGCTGGGTTGGCCACTGTCTTCTGCCACTTAGACAATCACAAAGTTCATCATGGAGCAGAGGAAGCAGATGTCAGGGCCTGTCAATATAAGCATGAGAAATCTCCCCCTCGGCTGCTGAGTTTGATGTTAAGATTCCTCACCTTAATTGCTTTGTAGGTAAATTAGAGTGGTGTGTGCTGCTGTGCCTGTTGCACCGGGCTGACATGTACTTTGCAGGCAGTGTGACTAGATTAGAAATGGACTACCCATGTGCAGTATGTTGCAGATGACGATGGAAATTGCAAGGCATAGAAGGGAGCACACGCTCCCTGTTTTATGATAAGTTGAGGCAAGCAAAGGTGGGAAGGAAGAATCCACTACACAAAAATAGCATTTACTAACAGGTACGCCACATTTTTATATAGAGTTTTGTAAACAATTGTGCCCGTGTGTATGTTCATATGCATGCACTTTTATCACCCAGTTGTAGCAAAAGGCCAACCTAACTGAACCAAATAAGAAAAACAAGAGCAAGAAGAAATTCCCAACTTCATCATACTGATTTGTACACTGAACAGTTCTAGTCCATATACTGGCAGGTCACCCACACCTTTGTCTCTAGGCTTTATGAAGAGGTTGAAGTACTTGGGTGTAGTGTGACATGAAAGAACAGGGTGCCAAGTCACTAAACTGAAATGTTTGTGAGCTCTGCTCAGCAGGCTTGCGGTGTAAGGGAGGTTATGTTGAAGTGTGACCCTAAAAGTCGTCTTGAAGGCCCTATGGCAATGACTTCTTAAAGCCCCATGTTTTTCTTTTTCAAAAAAAAAAAAGTTAAAAAGTATGTTGGTGAGAAGGAACAGAAAAAACAACTATCTTTTGTTTTCAAATTAAATTAAAAGACTTTATTTTATACTTAATGTCAAAAAGCCAAACGCAACTGATTTGTATTAGTACATGTCGGCAAAGAGGTAAAATGGCCAGGATAGGAAGATAAACAATTGATTTTTTAGTATTTTTTTTTTTACTGGCAAAACTGAATGAAATACAACAATAAAGAGCCTATGAAATCAGCATTTCTCTTTTTTTTTTTTTTTTTTTTAGCTTCTCTAAGTGCTTTCTGGTTTTGCTCTTTAAAATAAAATTAGTATCAGAAACCATAATTTTTTTTACCTAATAATTTTAAATTTATGCAATAGTTTTAACTTACTATAACAATTATACAAGGTGCTTTTTTTAGTTCTTCTTTAGTTTTTCTTACCTGGTATTTGTGAATATACAAGTCTCTATATGTGCGTGCAGGCTATTTTATGAGTGCATGGACAGATGTGTATGTGCACATGTGAACATATCTACAAAAACATGTGCATGCAAGTCCATAGTAGAAACAATAAAGGCAAAATGTGATCCTTTTCTTGATATGCAGAAGTTTTACAAAAATTTAAAGATGTTTTACTGATTCACAGGTTTTACTGTACACTAAGAAAATTATGGTTCATTTCATAAATATTTACTAACTTTTTTAAGGCCTATTCAGTATTAATTATGCTGAAGTACAGGGCAGACTCTTTTATTGTATCACAGTTTATGGAGTTGAGGACATTTTAAGAAAAAAAAGTTTATTGACCTGTGATTGTCTGCATTTCTGCAACTTCCATTCAGTTTTTAACCCCAATTTTAACCATATAGTCAGGAAAATATTTTATGGCTGTCTGTATTCACCAGCAGTTTGTTGTGATACAAAGCTTTGTATGTTATTTGCAAACCCAGCAGTTATTTCTTGAGTAAGGTAACTACATCTTGATCCAGCAAGGGCTTTCCTCTTCCAAGCAGCCTTCTAACACGACGTAGCCTGACCACAATACGGCTCCTCACAGCAGTAAGCGCTGCTTGGAGAACCAGATGCTTGCAGGGACAGGCCTTTTGTCTTGCACTACTGCATCTGAGAATTTTCCCCTTCCTTTTCACAATGGGTAAAAATACCTTGATGGTGTTGAAAATCAATCTCTTGCTGAATTTTGCTTTACTTTTAATTGTCCAGTCAGAGAAGTGGGATAAAGACCGTACAGCCCTCTCCGAAGACTCCTGGTTTCTGTGAATTTCTATTTATTGTTATTTTGAACAGTTTCCGTAGGATATAGTTCTAGCACTGTCTGACTGGTTCTCTGTTCACATGCTCAGTAAACCTATTAGCAATAGATATTCTGGCTTTATTAATTCACTACCCCATGCTACATCTATTCCAGGGTGGAGGGACTCTTCAAAGCCTGAGAGGAATATTTGGTTTTCCAGGTTGTCTCTGCTCAGGTTGTCAAAAGATGAGAGTGGGGTATTTTTTAAATTTTTTTTTTAACACTAACAATTATTGCCTGGCAACTGAACAGAGACCTTCCAAACTTGTATCACACAAACCATCGGTAGCTTGTTTGTTAGCTTGCTTGCTTGTTTCCTTCTCTGATTATTCATAGTCAAACTAGGCCTTGCTCAATTAATAGGTTTTAAAAATACATTAAAAAATACAACTGCCAAACTGAGAATGGAGATCCTGTGGTTTAGTGTTCAGTAAACAAAATGTGACCAAGTACTTCCATGCCAGTAGGTTTAAAGATTCCCAAATAAGCATGAGTGCTGAAACGCTTGTAACCTGCTATACTATATCTTTTTTGCGTAAGACCTTCATTTACTCTCCTATATGGTTCATGAGATTATGGAGTCAGTTCTGTTCCTGCAGTGAGGCCATTAGCAAAACTCCTTTAGACTTGTATACAAAAAGTAATGGTTCAAGAGTGATAATTTTTTATTCTGAAGTTGTTATTTGACCTCTTCTTTTGAGGCATATTCATCCCTTTCATTTATTTTGTTCAGTTGATATATATTTATATATAGTAGAAACATCACAATTTAGCTGTTTTATTTGCTGCCCAAATTTAAACAGATATTACATGCAAGAAAAGCAATCTTGAAAAAAAAAACCCAGGAAAATCTGATGAGATTGAAATGGAAGAAAACATTGTTCTGCATAAAGTAACATTTATTGCATTTCATCTTTATTTTTTCTTTTCACATTAATTTGGGTGTTCTGATATACAGAAGACCACAGTCTGTCCATCATCCCTGCCCCCAGTCATGTAACACCCATTAAACACTAACAAACTCACTGGTACCGCATAAACGTGCCCCCCTCGTATTCCCCACATTCCATATGTGAAATTTTAGCTAACACTGTCCCAATTAAATAGTGGTCATTGCTTTTCACTCTTATTAAACTAAATCAGTCTCTTGATTCATTCCTGTTAAAGGAATTTCTTGTATAAATTTGACCTGGTATAGTAGGACTCTACATGTGGGGGACTGGGTATATGTGCATATGTGTAGGCATACGTGCATTAAACAACCAGGAAAAGTACAGTAACTGAAAATAATAAATAGAATCAAATGAATCTGTTCTCAGTTCATTTGTTTATAAGGCATTTGGGTAGGTTAATGGAATTGTAAGTTGTTCATGAAACTGCAGTATAGTTCTATATAGTGAAACAGTTATGCTGGAAAGGGGTTTCACAAATTTATTGCTGTTCCAATAGTCGCTTTGAAAATGCATTTGAACATACATGTCTATAAGGTGCCTACTGTTCAGCTAGTTCAATCAAACCTGATACAAACCCCACTGAAATTAAGGGCTATTTTTTTCACTGAATAGGAATTTTATCGGTCCCTTCATTAGCGTCATTTATTTGAGGGAAGCAGCTGTGTGTGTATGTGTGCACGTGTAGCCATGTATATTTTATCCATCTATCTGCCCATATACAAAACCCATACATTTTGTGTAGTTCTTACTGTGGCTTTGTGCATGCATTAGGTACACACATGTGCATGAGGTTGTACATGAGAAGAATTGCGTAACAGCAGTCTCCTCTTTATGCACAAGTATATATATTTTTTTATGTCTAGGGGAATAGGCATCATCTAGACTTCAATGAGAAAAACAGCAGATTAATTTTTGCTGCTTTTTTCCATTTTAATTTGTCCTTGAAGGTCAAAATTATTTTGGTGATCACTTCATGTCACGATTTTTATTTGGAAACAGACTGTAATGTCTCTGGCACAGGGACTGAGAAGTCATGAACACGTATCTGAAGTGTCTAACACACCAAAGGAGATTTTTTTTTTTTTTTCCTCCAAGGTGATAAAGCAACTGTGAGCCAAATCCTGCTTACTTCATTATCCAAATTTTCCTAACAGAGTCCACTTACTTAATTACAGAGCTAAAAATACTGGTTGCTTTCATAGGTGGACTTTTGCATCTCTATGTATCATAGACATTACATCAAATAGTTGTTCCTTGATTTAAAATGCTTTGATTTATCGGCTTGCCTTTCCCTGCCACCTAGTTTAGGAGCCTAACCTCAGACAAGCAAGTTTGACATTTTAGGCCATTGCTTTTTAACCTTATGGATAGTCCCTGAACTATAGAGCACTTCTTTCTGTATCAGCTTTAAGAATAAATGTATATAGAATCTTAACAATTATGAGAGACTACTTTCTGGTATCCAAAAGGTAACCACAGTTAGGTCTAATGGAGTTTCGGGAAAAGATGTCAAGAAGGAAACCAGTCAACTTGCTCTCTGTCATTTCTAGCAGCCCTGAACAGCATGGAATTTGAATAACAGAATTTCAGTGGAGCAAATTCAAGTTCTTGGATATAAGGGAATTCTGAAAGGTGCAAATTGTGCTTATAGACCACAATGAAATGTGCCCATTTGGTCATGTAGGCATCGGCCTCAGGTGAAACTGATCTGTGCTGTCAGTCCCCCACGCTGTCAGGCCAGCGGACACGTAAGACTGTGGCCGTGTGTCTGACTGGATGAGTGGGCAGGAGTGGGGACATGCACCGTCACGCTGAGGCCACCTGTACCCTGTGTGAGCCCTGCTGGAGCCACAGCACCAGATCATGCTCTGATGGTCTACCCACTGCCCTGCTGCAATGCCAGCTCAGCCTGTTAGAACATCCGGGTCAAAAGAAAAATGGAATATAATTGGTCCTGCCCTTTAGTCCCAAATATTTTTTTGACTTTAGTGGGCTTTAGTCTTGTAAACCGGTAGTTCTGTAGCATAGGTGAAGTCCCTTGGAGTTGCGGTGGCCGATACCAGTCAGCTGAGCCAGCAGCCTGCCTCAGTGTCTGCAGTGTCAAGGCTCGAGCTAATCTGTCTATTAAGGAGGAGCAAAGATGAAGGAAACTGAATACTAAAAATGGAAGAAGGAAACTTAAACATCAAAAAGATACCAAAAATACTTGGGGCCTCGTTTTGAACTTAGAAGTTCGGGATGCACGATGAATGCAGGCTTGGCTTCTTACTTGAAGGAATATTTGTAATAGCTTTGTTTTATTTATTCTAAAGTTAGGCAGTGTTGTAATGGAGACCTTGAGGATGTTTTAAAATAGTTGCTTAAGAAGCACATTTGCCTAGTAGAAGTAAGCCTTAATGAAAGTTTTAGTTTGTATATGCTTATTCAAGGGTCCAGTATGTGAGTGAGAGAATGTTCTGTAAAAAAAAAAAAAAAGTGTGTCTGTTAGGCATGATACAGATTCTAAGTCCATGTGTGTAAAGACCAAATGCAGCTCACTTTCCATACATAGTCTTGATCCAGTAAATGGAAAGTATTTTTCTGAGTGGCCAGAGCAGAAACTGGCATTAAAAATTAGCCATGAGTATTATTCCTTTTCATCCTTTGGAAAAAAAAAAAATTCCAATTTTAAAATTAAGCAGAGAACAAACAAAAAATTAAAACTTCACTCTGACATTCTTGCTATAGCTAGTCAGGGGGTTATTGATATAAAATGCATAATGTCTGCTACAGCTAATAAAACAAGATCTCATTGCATGTTTAGGTAACAGTCAAATCCGTCCTGCTCTATCCCATGAATCTGGTCCTATTACACGTAAGCAGGACCTAACCCATTGGCTTCGTAAGGGCAATCCAGATGCATAAAGAAAGCATGTTTTGGCTCAGTCATATGCAAACAAAAATCTCCAGCACATTTACAACCAACAAAGCAGGTTTAGGATGAATTTTTTATATGAATGTAACCCAAAGTAGGAAGGAAAAATAATTCCATTGAGGTAGTAGTGGAAGCTAAATGTTAAACAAGCTTGGATCAGAAAAAAAAAATTGTCAGAGCAGCATACTGCCATTTTATCACTCTGTCATCTGTTAATATAAATGCTATTAAATAAATATGAATATTAAAAATAAATGTTAATCCTCTTTTCATATTTACTCCATAGTAACAGTCATATTTTCCTTCTTTTTTTAAATTTTGACATTAAAATAGAAAAAAGATTTGCTGTTGAGAACAAAGGCTAGAGATTTTTTTTCTCCATTTAAACTACTGATTAACAATTTATTTACTTGTCACTTATTGTTGACCATCCCAGTCCTTGCTTTTTATTTGATATTTTACTTGATGTTTCTTTCTGGGAGGTATATGAAACAGGTTTTAATTTTGGTATGATTCTTATTCTCTATTTCTATGGATATTACTAATATTTTCCTTAGAAATTTCTTGTCTTTCAAATGACAATTTCCCTTCTGTAACTTTATGTTTATATTTCAAAACACTAAATACTCTGTACTGAAGTTTTTTCTTATTTTGACCAGTCGCTGTTTGGGATAGTCTTTCTTGCAAGCTTGGGGGTTTAGGTTTGAGGCTATAAACACTTCTGTACATATGAGTAAGTCTAATTTTGTGAGTAGTCTAAGCCAGCAGGGCTCCTCAAACAAGTACGTGTTTGCAGGCTTGGGACCTGCAGATATTTGTATGAAGGAGAAGACAGGGAAGGGCTACAGATACTAAGTTTTATTTCTAATTACATGTGCCTGCCAGGATCATCAAGAAATATGACAGTATATTTCATGAAATTGGCTGGATTATTTAGGACATGTAACACATAAATGAAACTGTGTGCGCAATTCAGTACCATAAGATAAAGTTAACTCAAATACCTGATACCTTAATCAAATCTAATCATTGTGATTGTTGAAACCTTTGGTCCTGATGTAGTTCAATTTATAGGTAACATTTTAATATCTAGAAATCTTCCCATCCGATGGTATCTTGTTGGAAAAATTTGCAAACCCAGGAATCTGTCTGTAAAATTTGTGGGGGGTCAAAAGGCTTATTAAAGATGCTATTAGATTAACAGCTTTTTATTTTATATATATAAGTTGTTGCTGGGTTTTTTCACTAAGAATTTTGTTTGGGTTAGTTAGGCTTTTTTCCCACTTCACCCCATCCCTTCCAAACTGCAGCCACAAATTAAAACCAGCTGAGAAAAAGCTACATGCCTGGTTCTTGAGACTGCTCCTACTGAATTTAATGGGATCAGTGTCAGTTTTAGAGATGAGGGGTATGGTGTAAAAGCAGAAGGACAGAGGTGCATAAAAAGAGTATTTCACAACTCGGAGAGTATTTATAACGTAGTCAGAAGCTTGTGCAATGAGAGAAAAGGGATCTGAGGACATAGTCAATGGTAAATAAGGAGACAAAAAAAATCAATGTTTTAGAAGCCATGTTTGCAAGTGTGACAAATATATCTACCTGGGAAATGGCAATTAAGTTTTTAAACAATATTGTTTTTACAGTAGTGAAAATTAAGGAGAACTATGAGGGTCAAATTCTGCCCTTAGATATATATTGCCTGTTGACACTGAGAGGGAAGATTTTAACATTTCACATCTGACTTGGAACCAAAGCAAAAAGACTATTTTCAGATGACTCTGGAGTCACTTCCAAATCAGAGGATCCCAAATTGATCTGCTGATGTATAGAAATGTGATTTCATCAGGCAGTGAGAGCAGTCTCTTTGGAGTCAAATATGATAGCTATTTAACTCTGCATAGCAATGACAAATGGCAATTTTGGCTTTTACAGGAAAGAGGGAATTTGCTCATATGTAGAACTTCATACTACAGATGGCTGTCTCTGCTAAAAGGAGTGACAGCAATACTGGCCATCATTCCCTCTTCGAACTACTTTGTAATGGCTTTGCTCCTCCATCCTGTAAATATGACTAACCCAAATGAATTGCTAGGTTCTGTGATTAAAATAGACCATTAATAAGCAGGACTTCCACATCCTCCTCCAGGCTCCACCAGCTTTTCAGTATAACACTGGACAGGCATCTGTTTTTCAAATTGTATGTTTTATTTACATGAGACATGTTGCAGCAAAATGGAGGCTTCAACAAGCAGACACAGTTTTGGGTAGACTGATCCTAGGCAGCTGGTTACTGAATTGCGGAGATTGGCTTACGCTCATTTATTCTACTTTGTTCACTCCTTTTATGAGTGTAGCTAGCCATCTGAATGGCCTGGTTACTGAGAGTTTCTGAAGGTTCTTGTCTGGAATGGTCATTTGCTCCCTCTCTGTTGTTAAAAATGACTCAGAAGAAGAAAGAAGGCAGCCCGCTGTGCCAGAAGGTACAAAGACAGGTAGAAAGATTTTGGTGGGTCTTCCCAAACCACACTGACCAGAAATTAATTGTCCGTTTTATCTGGCAGACCTCAGCAATGTTAACACTTAGTTTTTCTCAGCTGTCTTTTAAAGGACCCAGCTAAGCTGCCTCTGATGTTTCTTGGCCCTTTGTTGAAGAAGGCAGTCATCAAATCCGTGATTCTCATTTGTCTTGCAAAACATTTCATTTATGTGGCTACTGACATAAAAAAGGCTACTGTCTTTAAAAAAACTGTGAATTAAAAGTTCTTGTCTCCTTGCCGTCAATCAGGATCAGCTTCCTGAAGACCAGCAGTAGGGATGTCCCTGTTAACTCTCACCAGGAAAAATAGGGAAAAGAACGTCGCCCAAATGTCTTACAGACTGCAGCACCAGAACTGACAAAGCTGATTTCCTAGGGCTGTTTCATGCTTTGCTGTAAGTTTTGATGGATGCTTCTCCAGCAGTTGGGACATTCATAACTGCCCTCTCCTCTGTGGATTCTCCAGTGCATAATAAGACATGCACTCACAGTGCAGCCTTCCTCTCCAACCTGGGAAACTTACAGGTCCCTGTAGTCTTGGTGGCCACCTGCTTCCACAAGGAAGTTCCTGTAGGAACTTAAATATCACTGAGATCTCTATCCACATGCCAGGTCTGACTGTGAACTAGGAATGCATTCAACAGTTATTGAACGCCCTGATGGTCACTTTCTGCTTGTCTTTTACACGCACACGTACGCACACATACACATGCACACACAGAGCATGATCACAAGCCTTGTTGCCATAGGAAACCAGGCTAAAAACAAGCAAGGTCAGAAGGCATGAGCTCATTGTTTTTCCTTTGCAGCTCCTTTTAAAAACTGCTAGTACAGGCTTTTTTTATTCATCAGATCAGATGTGTTCTTGGATGCTAGGTAATGGAAGTCATACTTGCTGCGTGCTAAGCTCTGTTGTGCATGACACTGTGGTGTCCGCTGTGGAGTTTGTCTGGTTGCCATCTTTGTCAGGCCTTACTCATTCCCTAGTCATTCTCTACTTGATTTGGTAGTCACACTTGGTGCTTTGGCTTGCAGGTTCCCTTCCTGGTCCCCTACCTAATATCTCCCTTAATCACTTTGATGTCACTGCGGAGTGTTACCCACCTTGAAAAAAGTAGCAGCATCACAGGAACATGAGGGATATTCTCAAATGGCTTTCAGTGGGCTGCACTGTGCATAAAAGCCCAAAGCGGGGTCATCAGTGGTTAAATATTAAGGAAATCTCTAGCCTGGTTAGGACTAACTCAATGACTATCATCTTTGCTTTAGCATAAATACGTATAGTGCATTATGGCTAAACCTTTGTGATACAGAGGTGCTTATGCTGCCTAGCATTTGTGGATGTGAGCCACATTCATCCTGTGACCGAGGTGATGGCCAGCCACCTCTCCAAACTGATGTGTTGGTGACAGATGGAGAAGCAGTCTCTGCTGTCAGTTTGAGCAGCTGCTGTAAGTGCCACCAGCTGGCAGACCCTCCCTTTCCTCACCACAGACCACATTCTCTACCTTTTGAGGGTATTGTAGGCTGCAGAACTAACCCTGGGCAGGAGATCAGATGGATAGCAGAGGCCCCTTATCTGCAGACATCGAGTATCTTTCTAGTCTTTCATATACATGGGGATACTTTTAACTTCTTGCAGGGGTGGGGTGACTGTGACCAGAGGAATGTGAGGTTAGTGAAAAAAGGGGCATGGAGCTGCTAAATTTGACGAACTCTCCATCGGTGACATGAAAGCCATACTTTTGGTAGCTTTTCACGTATAACCATTCTTTCTTTGCCCCCCCAGTACAGCAGCACAAATGTCTGCTCTATTAACCAACTTGGTTACTTGTGGAGACTTACTTGCCTTTTCAGCATAAATTGCTGCATTCTCTTTCACCTTCTTCTAGCAAAAACAAAGTATAAACCATAAGGAGCAGGAATTCATCTGGGGACAAATCCATAAAACAGCCTGATTAGTGATAAAGTGTAGTACATATCCTTCTATCTCATGTAAACATTAAATTAAGGTGCCTACAAATGGGCACAGTTATTTGGACATATATTTATAATGTAATAATAAGTGCAACTATTCGTTTTCCTTACAACTGTTTTAGAAATTCAGAAACTGTAGACCTACTTGGTTATGTTTCCACACTTTCACCTGCACTTGCTCTTACAGAAATTTTGTTCTTGAGTAAAATCAGAAATTTCAGCCCTGGAAAATACTTCCTCTTGTTCTGTCTGGATGGTCTTTCACTTTGGTGGAACTGTACATACTGTTAGTGATTCTGTCACCTTCCAACTCCCTACTTGGATTGGCTGGCCTTTTTACCTAGTGGCGATTAGTAAATCCCAGTGGCATGTAGGTTACCCAGATCCTATCGGCATTTCTACATCTTCTCTCCCCGGGTGTGTCAGTGCTACAGAGACGGAGCACCTGAAGCCACTCAGCAGCGGCCTCTAACCACCTCAGTTTTGTTGGGCCTTCTAGGGACAAAAGCTCGTCTCAGCAGCAAGGGTTTATTTGGGAGCGGGAAGCCTGCTAGAGTAATGGTGAGAAATTTTAAAACTTGGAGTACTTCTGGCCACCAACAACGGCACGAAAACCCTATTTTCTGAAACTCTCTTTCACCACCCTGTTCTCAACTTCCCTAGAACCGTATCGTTGTCTTTACTGGTCGCGTACACGTGGTTTGGGCTGTTCCTGGTGCCAAGCCATGAAATGTTTGTAATCTTGGAGCTGTACTGATGTTCTGGTTGATGTTATCGTATCAGCAGAGAAAGGAACTACTAGAATGCAGTTATTTTCAAGAGCCATCTAGGAGATTAAATTTGCCACAGAGTATGCGCCTATCTCCCTCATGTCTCTCAAATCCTGGGCACATAGCTTTAAAATCCTTAAAGAAAAGGGATCTGGCAGCTCACTGAGAGATATCTCGGAGCTGGCACCATGTATCTTGAAGGCTCACATCACTGGCTGTGTCCATACTAGTAAATTAAACGCATCCTGGACCATTCTCTGGCATTAAGGTCAACTGGCACAAAATAGCCAGCATCCATACTATTAAGCTGTCTTGAACTCCAAGACAGGGCAGCCATATGCAAAATGTCTATTGAGAACAGTCCCTGGCTCATGGTAACTCCCAGCCCACACCTGGGAGCTGTTTTGGAGAGTGCTGTTTGGCTCCAGCCTCGGCTATGCCAGAGATCTTCTAGAAAATGGAGAAAGAAGTGCCAGCGGTAGTGTCCCTGGCACCATTTCACGTTTCAGAGGAGGTCCGGCCAGCAGTCGTGCAGGTGACTGAGCCTTTGCCACAGCAACAAGATGGAAGGGTTCATGATCCTTTTCACAAGGGCTGCGATTCCCTCTCTTTGTCAATCCCTTTGTCTTTTCTTTCAAACTTGAGATTTTATTCTGATTAACACTGGAATGGCTTACTATTTTCAGCTGTTTAATAGTTTGCTGTTGTGATTGTATTTGATTGTGTTTGAATTTCTATCTCCCCAAGGATCACAGAATCACAGAATCGCAAGGGTTGGAAGGGACCTCGGGAGATCATCTAGTCCAACCCCCCTGCTAAAGCAGGCTCTCCTAGAGCATTCTACACAGGACTTCGTCCAGGATAGGGAAAGGGATTCTATAAATATTATTTGATTTAATTAATAAATGTCATCTTCTTTTGTAATGTACTAGGGGAGTGAGAATGACCAGTAAGGCAGAAATGCATTTCTGTTTTTATTCCTGTGCCACCTTCGCCATAGCCCTTGTGCCACTGTTGCCAGGAACTCCAATGCCACTGCAAAGGACATTATCTGTTACAAAAACCTTTGCTAATTCCCCAAGGTATCAAAGGCTGATAATAAATCACTTAATACCTTCTCAGGTATTTTTCTGTAACTCATAGTTTTCCACAGAAACCCCACAGTCCAGATCCTACTGAAAGGATTCGCTTGGCCAACGTGTTTTTCTTGATTTGGGCATTCAGATTCTTTTGATCTCTTGTAGGCTCTTCAGCAGAAGTTGTTCATGATTATTTTGTGTCAGTATAATCTTCTAAGGCACATCTTCTTTCTGTAATGTCCTCTGTAGCCTGATGTAAGCCCTGGTTGAATTTGGCCAGGCATGTTGATAGGGCTTCTATGCACTGAGTCAGACCATTTGTCGGCAGGGGTCTAGGAGGCGTACTGTTAGTCAGGGAGAAGTGGTTTCCCTTTGCTGATCATTTGGTTAACTGTGAAGACTTTAAATTTTTTGTTAAGGATATTTTACAAATCTACAGGTAAAAATATAAATTAAAAGAAAAAAATAAATCAGATGTTGATACATCTTGGGGCAAATTAGTGACAATACAGTGCCATGTAGATTCATGGTAGTCTTCTTGTGTTTGTTGTGCTTAGATGCTCAAACTGGTGTATCTATTCCTAGAGCTATGTTGGATAAGTAAATAAAATGTCTTTGGTGTTTTTGCTGTTCTGGGGCATTCTGTTAGACTGATAATTGTTTAAAATATTCTGTGGGCCAAATGCTGTTTGCTTAACTCATGGGAGCTAGTCTGCTTATTTCAACGAGTTAGCAAAGCAAACCAGCTTTTGTTGTTCAGAAACTGTTCAGAAAGCTGCACTATATTTTTATTGAGGATCCTCCACTAATGTGGATGCCACTATATGCTTAAATCAATGGGAAACCTGTGGGAAAATCAGAAGGTATGGCACTGAGTTTGCAGTGGGTTAGGATTTACAAACAAATCCTTGGAGGGGGGAATTCGTGGGGCAGATGGAACCAAAATCCAATACACTCCAAATGGCATGGAGTAATATCCGTGGCTATTTCTTACCCTGTGATGTATAGATGGGGCTTCTGTGGATAGGAGGAGTCATGCATATACAGTGCTGGAATTATTATGTTCTAAACTAAGAATTTTAGAGTAGTTTTAACAAATGTTCTATTCATCTGTAAAGGCTGGAAATATATTCTGTCAATGGAGGTTAGTACATAAAGACTGATGACTGTTGAAAAAAAAATGTGAACTTTTGTTTGAATATAACTATTTGTTTTGATGGTAATTGAGGCAATTCCTTCACTTTCCACAAACATTCATTAGAGTGATATTCTGTAGAAAAACTGTCACATGCAATGATGCATTTCTGTATCCATATGAATGCCTGAACGGGAAGTCTGCATGCAGCTCTTAGGGAATCCTTTCATGGGTTGTAAATCTACCAACCAAGGGTAAAAAAAAGATGTCAGGTGATTGGAGTGACCAACAACCCCTTATGAATACTAATCTATGAGTGGTGAATTCCTAAAATACACAAAGCAGTAATTTTAGTGAATAGCTTGTGAGCAGTCTCATGGGCAGAAATATGTTGGCAATTACTCATTCAATAGTTTGTGAAAAATATGTCTGCTCATTGACATTTTGGAGAAAAAAAAGATAAATTTCATAAATGCATTGCGGGAAATATCTTGCCAGCTAACAACACAAAACACATGACTCCACTTACAAATATTTAGCCTTCTGAACTTCTGATATTCCTTATCGGTTCCCTAAACAGCAGATCGCTGTTGCGACACAATTAGGAAAAAGACGAAACCTATATGGGTGGCTTGGTCCCAATCTGAAATTTGCAGCTGGCTGATTTGCTTAAACAAAATTTCAGATTCTTATACTTGGATATATTACAAAAAATCGTTTGCGATTTGAGCCTTGAAACAAAATTCACTTCTAAAGGCTGTTATGCATGTGCATTAGGGATCCTGGTATGTATTTGAAAAAGCAGTTATTGTCAGTCATTAGTTTAAACACCTCTCCTGACCACATACGGCATCAAGGTAGATCCAGAACAGTTTATAGCTCATGTCTGTGATCTGCTGCAGCTGTAACATTTATGAAGGCCCATTCCTGCATCATTCTCTCCTCATGGGCCATCAGGAATATCAGTTCTCCCACGCTGCTCCTCTGTGACATGCTTTAGAGGTTCAAAGGAGGTTGATTTTCTGTGGCTCCTTCTTCCTTTTATGTCTTTGCCAAAACACCCAACAGGGAAGGTCATTTTTAAGGGTATATTTTTGTGACGTGGACATGGGACATGAATTGAGACTGACAGATTCATTTCATGCAGGATACATGAATAGTGCTTGCAACTTGTGGTCCGTATGTACCTGCACTGATTTCAGATTGGTAGCTTAGCTGGCATAGCTACTTCCAATTTCTTTTTTTCAAGGTTATTTGTACCATTTCAGCCTCAGCTCCGTAGTGACTGGACAACAGATCCCGTTGTGTATAGACATGGAGCCCTTCGTATATTCCTCTTCTGGTTTCTTAATATCACTTGCTGACACATTGTTTATTTTTTACAATTTTCTAATTAAAATCCAGTTCCTAAAGCACCCATATTACTAAAATAATTTCATACTTTACTAAAATTTTTTCTGGTTCTCAAATATGCAATGACTACTCTAGCGTAGTCAAACCAATATCCTTCTGTTATAATTTGATGGTACATCAGCATTAAAATGACTTTATGTTGTCTGCCCATCTATCAAAATATTCCAAAAGCAATTTACGATGTTAACAAATTTTGTTTTTGTATTTTATACAGTTAAAAAGTATGGAGAATCTTGAAACCCTTCGCATTCAAGGCCAGTTAAATGAAAATACAGCAAAAAACACATTCCGCAATAGGTACCTTGCAAATAATTTGTCTGTCAGTTGCATCTGTCTTGCTGTGGAAATAATAGTTAAAAGGGGCAAGTGAGTGAAGTTGTTTCTAGTTTTAGATTTTGTTTAGAAATAAAACAACTGAAGATGGGTAGAGATATTTCATTGAACTTTTTCCTGAAATATACAATGCTTTTGTTTATATTTTTAGATTTCAGCTTTCCTCTGAATTCTTTGCTATCCAAACCAGGGCTTTTCTAGCACACAGTAATTCAAAAATGGAAACTAACAAGTACTAGAAAATGAATCTTGTTCATTGTGGATTGGTGACCTGTACTGCAATGCAGAAAGCAGATGATGACCCAAAAGTCAGAGAGACTGAAAAGAGCGACAAAATTTATAACAAAATGATTACTGAAATTACTAAGGAATCTTGTGTTTTGAGGCAGCCATATGCCTTTAAGCCTGTCACGATTTGATCCAACTTCTTTTTTTTAAGCGTTCAGTGATGAGAGGGAATTAAGCATTCCCAGCAACTCTGCTAACGTTGATGTTGCAGGCCTGAAATACCCAACCTTTTGTCCCAGCCCTTCTCCCGGCATGGCATGCATTAGTACATCTAGCCCTGTTATCAAGTGTCCCTCTCGTTCTGGCCCCATTCTTCTTTCACTCAATGGGAATTACAGTATAGGTTTTTGTGAGAACAGGGGCTGGCCCTCTTTCTCAGGATTTTTTTCCTCAACAAAACAATAACTTTGCACAATGCCTGATTGGGTTGGGGGGGTTGTTTATGGTAACTACTTGAGTTCAACGGTGGTTTTGTGTTTTCTTTTATTGTTGCTAATTTGAATTTATTTTAAAAAGGGGAATTAAATTACCCAGACAGGAAGATGTTGATGCAAATTTCCTAACTGCTAAGATAATAAGATTGAAATTAGGAGCCTGTACATATCTTCAAGAAGCATCAAAAATACATAACTACAATTTAGGGACCTTAGAAAGATTTTGGTTTTAACAGAAATGTGATTCCTTGACTTGCTTAGTTCAACTCTGTTTTTTTAAATGCCATGACCAAGACTGACCTGAGAACAATATCCTGCAACAGACTTCTCCCAATTTTCTCAAGATGATCTCAAAGACTCCTCACACCGAGCACTATGAGGATTATGCTTTACAGTCCATTCCACCATGTATCTTCTTTATAATTTTGCCTGGAAATTCTGTGGACGAGTTCAAACAGCAAAACTTATGCTATGGAAGAGTTATAACATGTACTACCACATGCATACATGTGTGCAATTATTTTAACAGTTCAAGAAACCTAAAGTCCCTCTCTGAGACTAGCACTTTTTAAGCAATGAAATGCTACAAAAATATAGCACATCTATTATTTATTTCTCCTTTTGTATACAGCTAATAATGCATATTCAACCCAAAGGATCTCGCGGTGCTTTACAAATGACATACGTAGAGGAATTCCTTCCACACTGAAATGCCCAGGCTTAGAGGGTGGGCTGCAGCCAAGAAAATAATCAGCTTATAGCACACTGCATAATGTGTGTGAACTGCACAATGTGTGTAAGAATAATTCTGGCCAAGGGCATATCAGACAGTACATCTCACCAGTGCATCCTACCTCTATAAAAAATAAAACAACAACAACATTGGTCATTGACAGTCAATACTATTCATTAAGGTTTTATTTACATAGGTATATATATTTTTATATACATACATAAAATTGAAGTGTTGATTTATGATTGACATCCCTAAAACTTGTCTGTTTTCAGAACTAATTTCCTTTAAGTACCAGGTTTTAATAAATGATGATAAAGGGAACTAGAAGAAACTTGACTTACACATCTGAGAGGACAGTATATATCTATATTGACTAATGATACTGACTTACAGCTGAAAGTACCAGCCCATACACAGACTCTGTAGTATAAACTGTGAGCTAGACAGTGAAATGTGTGTGTGCATTAATTTCTTAAATACTACAGCACCTACTGCCTGGTTCTTGTTACTTATATACTGCTACCAGCTTGGAGATCCCCAAATATTTTACCAAGATTCATTGGGAATAATCCCATTTAAATGAAAAAAAGAAGGAAGAAAAACTCTTAAGAAAAGCCTAAAACTTTTTTCTCCGTTTAACGAATGAGAAGCCATCAAACAGTTACAAAATATGGCTTTACCAATAATGCATGGTGAGCCATGAGTTAATACTTACTGTCAAAATCAAGTGCCATAACTACACCTGCCAAGCTCTTTCTCTGTCTGGGCTTATCATTCAAATTGCTTTTGGGGTAGAGGCAGACAGTTCTTGTGGGACTGTACAACCCTACCACAGTGGGACTAAATGTGGCTGTCTCATAGCACCTGTGGCAGTTTCAGTATTGGCTACTAATTATAAGGAGGACAGCAATGCTCATAACTACTCCAGTGGTACCAGAGTCTTCTATTACAGAAGTCTTTTTATAGGAGAACTTCAATAAATGCTCCAGTGTCTCAGGGAGAAAACTATGTTGACTACTACTTTGACCTTCCTACCAGCCTGAGAAGGGACATTGTTAACTTCATCTTCGCCATAATTCTTGCTTTCTAGATAGTTTAACTTGGCTTCTCTAAGGTGCTTCCCTTGCTTTCTCTTCTCCTTTCATTCTCCCCATCTCTGCACTGACTCCCAGGATGCCTCTATTCTCAAAGTGATTACACCAGTTAATTTTGCTATTCAGGTACTGTCTTTTTCTGCAGATTCCTCAGGACAGATTTCTTCTGCAAGTCCTTTCAGAGGAGATCTATCAGTGAAATGTCAATGATAACAGGTTGAAAAGGATAATAAATTAAAATGGCAAGGAATATGTGGAACCAAACAGCAACCACTGGCTGTCTTCTGCAGAAAACCCCTGCACTGCCCAAGCATCCCCACTCTATTTCTCCCTTTTCCTCATGCCCCCTAAGGTATGTTTTGGATTAGTCTAATTTAGAACATTAGCTTCTCAACAACAGATTTTTTTTTATATTTTTGCCCATACTAGGATATATGTATATATGGTACCATATCAGTAACAATGGGAAAGGCATCAACACAGTTCCTTCAGCTCAGATTTGTGTGTGCTAAACAAGGGATTCATTATTTCTGCTCCTCCATGCTTTGATTTTCAAGTCAGATCATTCATGACAAGGCTGCAGGTGGAAAGCCGTACTTTGAAAAAGTAAAGTGGGGGAAGAAGATCTTTATAAATGTAATCCAAGCAGTTATTATTTAATAGCTGATATTTTTGCTTCTCTCATCCCACTTACTGCTGAAGAACACAAGGAGCTGAGAAGGAGAAAGAGGCATACTTGATGGGGAAAAATAGATATTTTTTTTCTGAAAAATATAGGGACTTCTCTCTGGAATGTATATAGGTAGCGGTATGTACACGTTAAAGTGTGCCTGCATTTATTGTAATTGATGTCTTTGAAACATTATGTGTACACAGTCTCTCTATGCAAGAAAAAAATAGGAAAAAAAAAAGATGGTTGAAGCTCAAATAAAATTCCAGACCGATTTGGGCAGACAGTAGTATGAGAATGTGTACACAGGATGCAAATGCCTACATAATGTGTATGCTGTCCGGGTGTAATGGTGCACGTGTTCTCTCCGTGTGTGTCTCTGCATGTGCACTTAGCTTTTTTAATATTTGTATGCGCTTATGTCAAATAGTTGATTATGTGTTTTTATGTTTATGTGTGTCTGTCCAGACATACATACAATCCATTTTAAAGGTTCTTCCAAGTCCACATAAGACATAAGTATATCCATTTAGCTGTGTCTGTCAATGCTGCAATGAAAAGATGCACATACTTGAGTTCATACTATATATACTAGTCAGGACCTGTGCTCATCCATAATATATGTACGCATGCACTCATGTAGACGTGGCTAACCTGTTTTTGCCTGATCTGGAGAGCTATTATATCTCCATGCAGTAGCGTGTGTGCAAGGGAAGTGCGTTTGTGCTAGTTTGCAGACATTTAACATATTCTCAATGTGCTGAATGCTGAGCGCTTATGACAACATCAGGGTCAGTAATACTTGCTAATGTTAAAGATACTTTAATTTATCAAGTCAATAATGTCCATATTCTTGCACAAAACTGACTCTGTTTTCCACAAAAAAAAAAAAAAATCAGGATTACAACACTGTGAGAGAAGTGACCTTTGTTTTTTAAGGGAATGCAGAATATGGCCGAGACCGGTTTTGTTAAGTTTTTTGAATTTTTGCCTCATGCTTAGAAATACAGATCTTTAGATTTCTGATCCCAGGTTTGGAAATTGCATTCCTAGTAAATGTTTTACAGGAGATTTGTAGCTGTCTGGTGAGGCAAAGCAAAGGACTGTATTCATCAGTCGTTCTGTATAGTTCATTTGTTAAGTGAAGCAACCTTCCTGAAGATCTCCTTGGGAGAATTTCATATAGTTTGCTAAAGAACCAGGAAATATTATTTTATGGTAACAGAAAAAAGTATTTCAGTCTCCAGCACCTTGAAAAAAATAAGGACCTGAGTTTTCACTGCTTCATCTAATAATTCAGGCCTCTGCAAAGTGAGTGCAAACCAGGTGTAGACTCTCTGTTTTGCACTTACTTTTCTTATCTGAGTCTTGAAATGTGATTCCCTAATATGACACAGAGTACCAGTGTGATGAACCAGGTCCACTTTGCTTACGCAGAACTGAGTACACAAGGGGCAAGACAGCAGAAAATTAGGGCATAGGGGCCTATTCCAATTCCCCTCAAGCAAATGGGAGCTGGATTAAGCCTAAATCTCTAATTACATAGGGGTAATAGTCTATCAGAACTCCCACTGAAGCAAAAGGGAGTTGGATCAAGCCCAAGACTCTAATTGCATTTTTCTTTGCCATTTTTGTTCCTATATTTTGTTTACTCTGGTTCATCATTACATTATTTTGTAATTATTATGATGGGATTAGTGGCCATTAAATATCTGATTTCTGAATGGTATGACTCGTTGCTAGTCACTGATGTCATTGACGTATGTCAGAAAGCTTTGTATATTCTGGTGGACATGGCAAGAGATAAATTCATCTATCTAATGATTGAAATAGATCACAGAATCACAGAACGGCAAGGGTTGGAAGGGACCTTGGGAGATCATCCAGTCCAACCCTCCTGCTAAATCAGGTTCACTTAGAGCTGGTTGCACAGGATATCGTCCAGGCTAGCTTTGAATATCTCCAGAGAAGGAGACTCCACAACCCCCCTGGGCAGCCTGTTCTAGTGCTCTGTCACCCTCAAAGTAAAAAAGTTCTTCTGCATATTCAACTGAAACCTCTTATGCTTCAGTTTGTGCCCATTGCCCCATGTTCTGTTGCTGAGCACCACTGAGAAGAGTCTGGCTCCGTCCTCGTGACATCCACCCTTAAGATATTTGTATGTGTTGATGAGATCCCCTCTCAGTCTTCTCTTCTTCAGGCTAAACAAGCCCAACTCTCTCAGCCTTTCCTCATAGGGGAGATGCTCCTGTCTCCTCATCATCTTTGTAGCCCTCCTCTGGACTCTCTCTAGGAGTTCCTCATCTTTCTTGAACCGGGGAGCCCAGAACTGGACACAGTACTCCAAGTGCAGCTTCACCAGGGCATTTCCTGCTAGCACTTCAAAGGGCCATACTACTTTTCTGTGTGCAGAAAACAATATAGTGCAAGGCCACACCAGGACTTTTTTCTCCCCTTCATCCTGGTGTTCATACCAACACCTTTGATTTTCCACTGTGAGGACTGGATTTATCTAAGGAATTCGATAAGAACAGAGCATTACTGACTATGTGATAGATAGCTATTATTTGGAGAAAGTTTCCGTGATACCTGTCTTTTTGGAGCACCCCAGTACATTTGTTAAGTTTGTTCAATACCAGATTTCCTTCTGCTCTTCTGCGATTAACTCTGCAGTGGTATCAACAAGTCATCTACAATATAGATGTTTGGGGGGTTTTCCCATCTTGAATCCCATCCCCAAACATCACAGTTCTAGAGTATGAAGAGAGTTACAACATGTACCAGGCAAGGAGAAGTGTACTCATCCTTCCAGTGGTACGCTGGCTGCACCGTACTGGCAGTACTAAAACTAAGGGACTGCATGGAGGCCCTGGTACACGATGGGAATTCTCACTGACGACAGTACAAACTGCATGCGTCGATCTAGGCAGGACTCCAGGAAGATGACGTCAATGTGGCTTGGAAAACATCAAAGTAGGAAATATATGCTGGAGC
>NW_009269999.1:3382664-3384454 GCF_000687185.1 Egretta garzetta
CATTAATAATGTCCTGAGACAGATGGGCACTGCTTTTATTTTGGAGATTGTATTGATTTGTCCTAATTTGTACTTCTAATTTGTGACCCTAAAATATAAGCTCAAAATTAGGGAAGGGCTTTATCCAACACAGGTGTAGAGTTCTGGAACAGCTTTCTTACAGGAGCAGTGGAAACAGGCAAGCAAATTATCTATGGATTTTGATTAATTAATGAAAGGGATTATACAACAAGGTTGTCCAAAATAGGAGGGTTTTACTCATCAACATAGGAAATCCCATCCACTGTAAGTTCCACTGTATCTGGGGAGCTGCGAAGGAGGTAATTATCAATACACTGTGGTAGGACATGGTGGATCATTGATATTCTGGGACAGAAGAACTTTGACCAATTTGGAGGTGTTTTGTTCCCAATTAATATATTTTTGGCTACAGCAGAGGTACGGAAACTTTGAACCAAATTGTAGAAGACATGTCTGTCAATTAAACTACCCAGGAGATGTATTGGTTAAGCGACCTTCAGTTACAGAGATACAAAGTCTAAGTAACCTCAGTCACTTCACTGGAGTCATTCAAGACCTAAACTGACAGAAAAGAGGAAGGAATGTCTTCCTCATTGCATCCCTTTTATCCCAGTTAGAATAACACAGCCTCAACTTGCATCTCCTATCTGCAGTAGGAAATACCGTTTTCTTTCAAACTGAACGGTATTGTGGTGTTTAGCTCACTTGGCATAGTCTCTGTCAAAAAAGAACATTTTTTCCTTTTGAATTTAGAAGCCTGGTTTGTGATGTTTCCAATATGTGCATTAAAATCCACAGGGCCACATCACATTGTGGTCCTAGCATGCCGAGATAATATTGAGAAGGACATTTGCTTAAGAACAAACAGGGTGAAATAGTTCATGATGAACAACAACAAAATGTTTAAAAATAGATCTGACTATCTAGCTTAAAACTGATTTGTTTCTTACATTAGTAATGAAGATTAGTTAGAAATGTTTACATGATTTTTAAAAAATAGTATCACAAGGCTGTTTTGGCCACTCAGTGCCTGCTGCCCTGGGCTGTGTAGAGGCTGGGAACTCGAGGAGGCAGAGGAGCAAGCTGGCCAGCTCAGCTTCACCGTTCAACATGACCAAAGTGCACTGACAAACAGATACTACAAGCTGTGAAATGCAAGTGAACTTGTAAAAATTGCTCTCTTTAGCAGTTCAGTGTGGTATTGGTAACAAAGGTAAGGAAGCTATTTAAAACATACACATTAACTAAACATTTACCTTAACATTGCTTTTGAAAAAAGCAATATAAAAATACCTGTCACATGCTTTTTAAAAGATAGGTTTTGTTTTGCCATGAGAGAGGAAACCAGGTACTGGATGGGGAGACAGTTTCATCAGTGGGGACTGACATAAAGGTAAGCAGGTCTTCTCTGTATAACTTTAATGACAAGGTTACCCCCCGCCCCCCCCCGGCCCATTACCAACAGATGCAAAGGGCAATACACCTCCAACCAGTCAAGTTAGTGGAGTTTTGGGTGGGTTCAGAGGGACTGACTCTGGGAGAATTCTGCTAGGAAGGGGAAAAGTGCAGGTTCTGTGACACAGCTTTTGTAAATAAATACCCAAATTATGTGTAATTCGGCAGCTAAGCATTTCCTTAAACACTAACATCAAAATGCAGGCTAAACAGTAAATAATATTAAAAAATTGTGTTAGTAAAAGATTATTCCCTAATATAAAAAAATGGAGAAAATATATTGTAATGTACATGCAAAATATTTCTTGCTTTTG
>NW_009269999.1:3384478-3397708 GCF_000687185.1 Egretta garzetta
GAGTGTGTATGAAGAAAACTATTTGAGCTAAGTTTAAGAAAAAGTTTTCTGAATGTAGTAATGCCCAAAAGGATGGCCGTACAAGATTTTGCACACATCTCTAGTTCATTCTAACCAGGAACTAACTGATTCTTCTGCAGAGTGCAGACAGACAGATGGCACTCTGCAGGTTTGGGTGAGGGCTCTGTGTAGGTGACATGTTGACCCTCAGCACAGAGAGTGATTTCACAGAGTTAGGTGGTAACTTCTTAAACAGGTTATTACCCACATTTCAGCCCCCAAGATCTGAAAATCAAGGTACATCTTACAGCCCCTCCTAATATTTATTGCAGATCTCTGTGCTCCAGTTGTAAGAGGTCATGATGCTTTACCAGGCAGACTGAAGTCCCGCTCTCTGTATCTCGTATAGGTAGTTTGGCAGTGTTAGAGTGATAAAAGTATATGCAATCGACCTGAATCCTTACTGGCATACATGAGAGAAACTGCTAAAATCATTGCAGCTGCAGATGTTCACATCAGTAACTTTGGCTTTAGTTTGTCAGTAAAATGTGGAGATCTTTGCTCCTAAAATGTCTGGAAGTTTTCCACCATGGGTCAGTACTGTGTACCATGTAACTCTAGTTTAACAGATTGCATTTATATGTAGAGAAGTGAATTCATGTGTTTGGAATGGGCAGGTTTTTGCAGTCACTTTTCTGGAGGACATGTGCCATAACCCTGGAACAAAGAGTTAAGAGTCCTGGGGTCTAATCACAGAACAGTTGCTGACCTCAGTGGATTTCAGCAGATCAGACCCCCAAGGGGCTTTTGTGAGCAGACCCCAAGAGGATGGTGCAGATGTCATGCATTGGGGTTTCCTTGTGTTTTTAAAAAAGTAGTTAACAGCTGTTGACTTTAGTGGGAAAAGTGTAATAAAAAGGATATTTGCTGCTTAAATGCAGAATGTCTTAGCTTTTCAGGAGGTAGTTCTTACTCCTCTCTCCACCCACCTGGTCTTCTGGGCTGGCCACTTGCATGGTAGGCTTTTTTGCAGCTGAGGACGAAAGAGCAGAGCAAAGACTACATACCTGTGACTGTGCAATCAGTGCTCGGAGAGCTACGCAAGAGAGCCCTGCAACTGGCAGCAGATGAGACTGTGACCATCAGATTCCAGTTACGTTATAGACCTTTTAAAAAATAAAATCTGGGATTAAGGTGTTTGGTTAACCCTTTGGCAGTGGGAACATTTAAAAGGGAGGGTGGTTTGTCTAGGGAAGCCTCATCATTACCTACCATAAAAGGGCTAATAAAGGGTAAAATCAGCAACTCCATGGGTCGTAATACCTGTGGAGCAGGTACTCTTTTAAAGCAGACTAACTCTTTTCATACCTTGTAATAGTTACCTTCCATGTATAAAAGCACCTTTTCGAGTTTAAATAATTGTCTTTATTAATGATTAATGGGCTCAGAACTTGAACTTGCTTTGTTTGCAGTTACAGAAATATTCAAAATCACCTGAATAGCAATAATTTCTATTTATTTATAATGCATTTTTTTATTTTTTAGAAGTTAAAAATAGGACAATTTACTAATTACATTTTAAGTAAGTTTCACATCTCGTTTAAATAAAAGTTTGTTGCACATCTAGACTGAAATTTTAGATGCCCTGTTTTAATTTAGTGAGACAGTTTTTGGCTCAAAAAGGGGTAATTCTGAACGGAAACGTTACCAAAGCTTTACTTTTGGCAACAGCTTTACAAAACGACACAAGGTGGTCTCCTACACCTTGTGTAGTTTCAAGCCCTTGCTCTGTTGAAAGTGCTCCGATCTCCTTGGATCAGGCCCATAACTATCTTTGTCACCTCAAACGGAGCCATCAGTGTCTCTCCATAACAAAACCCTTGTTAACCCTTCCCTGCCTGCTGCCTTCTCAAAGACTTGCTTCGATTTCAGCAGTTTGAAGAACCAGCAGTGGAAAGCTTTGCTGCTTCTTTGGTTAGTCTTTACCAGACCATCCTGATTTAACTCCTTTTTTTTTTGAGAAAGTAAAGGATTTTTCACCAATTCTACTTCTCCCTTCCCAGTTCAACACTTTCTGTATTTGCTGGGAAAATTTCTTGCCAATTTGCTTCTTTTTTGCGGGGGGAGAGGGGAAGCCTACGGCTTAACAGTATATAGACCAGAGACATAAAGATCACAGGTAAAATAGATGGAACTACTCATTTTTCATGACTATATACTAGCAAGAGCGTGTGCCACGAAGGCCTGATCCTGACTAACCTTCTGTGCCTTCCTGTTGCCCCCTCTATTTGACACCTGCAGGTCAGTGGATTGGAAGCCAACTTTCAGCCCTGCTCTTTCTATTCCCCTGTCCTGAGCCTGCAGGGGACTTGGGTGCCTGGGACCACTCAGGGCTGGGGGGCTCATGAGTGTCCTCCTCTGTCTCTGCACCATACCCCCCTCTTTTGGGTTCAGGGTCATTTTTACAGGAGCCTAAACTGCACTGCTTACTGAAGGAGTTTATAAATCCTGGGGGCTAAATCTAAACAACGATTCCCAAAATTATTTTGTTAAAATAGCTTCTATAAACATCAGAACTAAAGATGCTTTCTGCTCTTTGCTGAAAAAGCAAGGAATCTCTGCTGGCTATTTGGAGGCTAAATCCTACAACCTCCAGTGAATATTCATGCATATTCATGAAAATAATCCCAAGGAACTCAATGGGAACATTTCTGTGGATCAGGATTATTCCTAGGAGTGCAGGTTAGCATAATACGGCCCCGGTAGAACCTCCAGTTTATAATGCTGCAGTGCTGCCTCTCACAGTACCTGGCTTTTACAGCTAAGTTTTGAAAGCAGTAAATCAAAAGTAAAAGTTAAAACTTTTAACTGCATGTTTCCAAATGCACTAGACATCAAACAACATTAAATATTTCAAATGAATTAAAAAAAAAATAATCAAAAAAGGCCTTTCGCTGTAGTTTTGTTTGGGTTTCTTTTCTCGGACATTTGGGATCTGCTATATCGAGTTCTACAAAAATTAAAATCTCCAGGACAAGCAGCTTGAATCTTTAACTAAATAATCAAAATGTGGCAAAGTACTAGAGTTTTTAAAGGGAAGAAATTGGTGATTGGATTTGTAACAATAATTTGCAAATTTAACTTGGAAACCAGCTTTTTCTTCCAGATGAGGGAGAACCAGAAGTAGCCAGAACATTCAGAAAAGGTAACTATAGAAGCTTTCAAAGCTGCTTTGATAACATATTGTCTACCACAAACATTATTTTCACAAAATCATAAAAAGCATATTTTTGATGTTAAGAGAAATTTCATACAGGTTTTTTGACCTCCATAGTTAACTTAGGCAAAATATCTGCTGCCTTTAAATGTACTGCCTGAAATTACTTTTGTCTGGCAAAAAAAAAAAAAGGGGTGTTGAGCTTTATATAGCCTTTGTTTGTATATATTGTGAAAGATTGACATACTGAGACAGGTTCTCTTAATTATCAAGAGTTCAGACTTGAAGGAAATAAAAAATTCGAATAGATTAAAATTTAGGGAAAACACTATAGGACTACAGCCATCAGCCAGATAATTTCAGTGGGCAGGTTTTTTTTTAAGTGAATATTTATACCAAATGGCATCCTGTTGAAAAATAATTTTCAGGGAAGATATTTTCTTATATTATATTCCGGGAAGTTAGACTCCTAATAGCCAAAGTACTACACAGTATGCAGCTAAATATAAAACAAAGTAAGCTCAGTTATCTAATATAGATAGAAATACAAGTATTTGTGAAATCTATTTAGAGCAAGGGTGGGGTGTTTTGTACCTTAATATACAGAGAAAAAAAGCTAAAGTGGGAATATTGTATACTTTAGCCAAAATATCAGCTAAATATTTTTTCCTTTTGCTGGATTTATTTCCTAACAGTAATAAAAAATATTTAAATTATCAAATATGTCCAAAGAATAAGCATACCTAACTGTTACTAAATTCATATGGTAACAGTTAGGAAACAATTTAATTTTAAATTCCTGTGGACTGATCCTGCTCTCCTGAAATCAGTGGTAAAATTCTCTTTGGCTTCAAAGGGAGCTGAATTTCATGTCAGCTCTTTAAATATATTTTTTTTAACTTTTCAGTATTTTGCTAAAGAATAAAAATTCACTCTTTCTTTAAAATCCAAGTGACAAAAATTTTAGATTAAAATCTAAGCAAACAGGAGAGCAAACACTGTAAAAAAAGCTTTTAGGTGGTTGCTATTAATAGCCTATCAGCTGATAATTTGATGAAAAGAATTCAGTCTTATTTATCTACTATTTTTCAGTGTTTTGTGGGACTTACATGTTTGACATTGTCCATTTAACATATATAGGATCCAGAATAAATAAAGCCCTGCCTTTGCAGAATAAAGGCAGAAATATGTTTTGGCAATTAGAACAATTAGATCTAGCTGCTGAATCTAAAACTTAGTTACTTAAGTATTGACATTTTAATGTTAGCAGTAGAAAATAAAGCAGAAAGATCTTTGCATCAAGAAAAAACTTCTTTTAATAAAATACAGAAATTTGGTCTTTCAGACATTAAAAAAATCTTTATTTGTATTTGTGAGTTTAAATTTGTAGTTTAGTAAATACATTGTTTAAATAGCAGGCAGAGACAACCTTCAAAGAGGGGTAATTGGTAGTATTAAAACTTACAATTTGTACAAAGAGAAAATGCTTTGATAAGGGCAAACAATAAAAAGAAGTCAGTTTGGGGTTCATTGCTATCCTATGGATTCCTGTAATTTATACTAATTCATATGACTTAAAGACTAAAATATTAGAACCATTACTCATGTTTACTGAATATATTTCTATTAAAAAGTTATGTTTTTTCTTTTGCAAAAATTGTTATTGACTTTCCTACAGAGATGCAAAAAAAAAAGTCAGTAAATTCGATCATAATTCACAAATGCTCCTTCTCTTGATGCAGATTTTTTACTTTGAAATTACTAATAGGAAATAATTTAAACAGTTTTTTAAAGTTAATTTATAGAAGAAGCTTTTTGAAAGTTGCAATATTATCTTACTTATAACTGACGGCAGCTGGAAGACAGCCCTTTTTCAAATTGAATGCTGTACATAATAATTAACAAAACATGTGGATGTAGATACAGTTACAGTTATTAGGAGCATTAATTTGCATTGTTGAATCTTAGTGGGGGGTTTGTTCTTTCTTAAGGCTTTTAAGCAGTTAGCAATGAAAATAAATTGAGATTAAAAAAATCTGTTTCAAATCTTCCTTAAAAACCTTAAAAATGTTTCTAAACCTCTAAATGTGGTTTGATATATTTTTGCCTATTATGTATAGGTTATTTATAAATCTTACGATAAAAGATTTCTATTTATAGACAGTTCATATCTCATTAAACCAACTGAGCCGACAGGGTTACATCATACTTGTTTGTAAGTTGAACTGAGACTTCTTTAATACAACAATGAGCTATATAAATATTCTACATGAAGTTTTATCCAACTAAAAGCATTTGTAATAATTAATATATGTCAACAGTCCCATATTGATCATGTGTCTGGAAGCTATCTTTTTAGTTTCTACTTAATATTCTTGGAGTTTTTTTCCTTTTATGGCTTCCAGAATAATAAACACAATATCCCTGTTGATTTTGAAATCTATAATAAAGAATAAATATTGATTTTGTTTTGACATTGAAAGAAATTACTGATAGGAGGAGATATACAACAATTTTGCACAAGTAACTTCATGCAATTGAAGTTTTAAAGTTCTTGAAGTAAGGAAAGGAGTTTAAAAGAACAAAAGCAAACAAAAAAAACCCCCTCATTTGAATAAAAATGTTTTTAAATGTCTGCTGCAATTTTTCTAAGAGGGGAAAACAGCTTTCTTGCTTTGGTAATGTATTCAAATTCAAAGAATGCCATTAAAACTCATGATGAGAGTTCTACCACAGAGCTTAGCTTTTCAAAAGACTGGTCAGCTCCTGAAGTTTAATTGAAACTACATTAAAAAAATTACGCTTTCCTGTACTAAGTAAGCCTAAACGTTTGCCTTGGAAAAAGAATAACTGAATATATCTGATCGATGGAGACATGAACACCACAAAAGTGATTTTTTCAAGGAGAAGGATTATTTCCACATAACTTTTAAATCAGTGGGCATCTGTTTATGGCCGTATTAGTGCTGTAATCAGTACAATAAGCTAGACTTTACAAACTAAAAGGAAGGTAGGTACAGTATGATCTGAAGTGGGAGCAAGCTCAGAGTTGGCTCAGTGTAGGGGCAGCACATAAATATAAATGTCAGGAACGAAGTCCAACTTCTTTGACCATGGTTCCCACTGAAATACCACCTTAAATTTGAGTTTGCTAATTGTATATGCTTCAGTGAAATAATGTGCTTTTACAAGATGTATTAATAAGCTTAAATATTACTATGTTATTACATATTTCATTAATTAGAAAGTGAGCTCTGTAAACCATAGTGTAAGCCTAATATGGAAACCAGAATCGATGTATTAGTAATATGCTTCATTCATTATTTATTAATGAACAGTTTTAGAGGTAAATAGTAAATTCTCCAGAATAAATAAATGTTACTTTTTTGGAAAATGTTTTGTTCTCCTGTCACACAGGTTATGTATTCTTTTTGCTCTCTAGAAATAATGCCAAAGTAGCTAAAAGGGTCAAGCATATTACCAGTTTGTTTTAAGTCCCAGAAAAAGTTTTCCAAGATTTTTTTTTATTTCACATTAAAATAAGGCAGATGTGGAAGATGATTCAATGTAATCCATTAATTAAAAAATTTCCAATTATGAAGATTCAGCTGTAAATTATTATTTCACATTAAAATAAGTCACATTAAAATAATTTCCAATTATGAAGATTCAGCTGTAAATTATTATTGCATTAAACCATTATTATGTAATTCGATATGAATTTGTTCTGTAGGACATCATAAATATAAGACAAAGTCCTACAGCCAAAACTCCTGATGATGGTATAAGATCAGGCCAGGCAGATACTGCAGGATCCAGAATGCAGTATCCTCATTTGTGGCTGTAATCTTACAACCAGGGGAATATCTATATTAGAGGTTCAAATTTTAATATTTTTTTCTACTACAGCTATCTAGATTTCTATTCTATTTACTAATACTAGTACTTTTGCTGCAGTTTTCATTGTTAATGTATTTCAAACAAGAAGACCCAATTGCTTGGTCCCTGGTCTCTAAAAATCCATCCTGTCAGGATGAGAATTAATTAATACAGCTTTAATTCACTTTAAGTTTTCCCTTTCCCTTTTTCTCTCTGGTTAATTTGGGACACGGGAAAAATAGGACTCAGATTAGTATTATTTCCCAGTTCACATCGAATCCTGTGTTTCTGTGAGACAAATTCATGGGGTAATAATGACATGCTGTTACTAGTAGGCATTTTTAACCTGAAACATACCATTAATTAAATTTATTTCACTGAAAAAAATTATTTAATTGGCCTCAATGTTTATCAGAGGTTGCAAATTGTGGGTTTAGTTATTAACTCTTAGTTTTAATGGTCATTATACTTAAGGTACAGAATGCTATCTAAACAACCAGGCCTCATGCTTTTAAGATTTAAAGCAACCATTCAAATAATCTTCACCACGGTTCTGTTATAATAATGCAGGAAATCTGTATTTCCTGACATAGGGATATAAGATGAGATGGCACTGTCTGCACAAGGGCAATCTAGTGGGAACCAAAGGAAAGCAGTCCGATACAAGGATACCTGAGTTTCAGTGGGTTAAAGCCAAACTTCGTAAATTGCTGAACTGAAGAGACAAAATTTCAGTTCATAAAAGATTGTAGGTGTGAAGATGTGAAATTATATAGACTGTCTGATCTATATAAATCCAGCCAAAAGCCTGTCAGTGATCACTGGGCTGACGTGGTAGCAGTGATGAGTTGTACTGCAGTCTGACTCCCCACCGGAGTGGAGTTTGGAGTGGAGGTGTGAGCGAATTGGAGGGATGGGCTAAGCTTCCTCGCCGGGAGACGGGCCTGCCGACCCCCCGAGCTGCCCAGCTCTGGGGTGGGGACTGCTGCAGGTCTGGGGTACCCAACTGCATTTCCTCAGTCCTCCAGAAATTTTGGGCCAGGCCTGTTTCTGTTAAAATTATTTGGCTACTTTCTGGTGCATGGTGCAGGTGGTTTTAATCGGGTTGTATTTACTGGGATATTTCTGTGTATGGTATTCTGTATTTATGGGCTGGACTTTGTGATTATTCTGTCTGCTTGCTTAAATAGAACTGAAGCTTTAGGAATAGGGAGCTGCTATTTTTTTCCAAAGAAAAAATATTGTTACGTAGAACGGACTCCATATAGAACAGATGATAAGTCACCTAGCTGCTAGTGCATTTATTCCGTACCCGTATGGGATGGAAAGTAACATGAAGCTAGAAGGTATTAACGGCTGCCTTAAACTAGCAACTGGTGAAAAGCAGGTGGATGCTGATAGATTCACTTGCCATCCGCGAGGGCTCCATGTCTGCCTCGTTTTCCAAATTTAATTAAAATTAAGAATTCTTCCTGTATATGAAGGTCATTCTCTGGAGTTTTAGAGTTCACTCGTTGCACACAGATCTGCAACAATAGTGCAGTATGGGTCATATTCTTCAAGTGCATGGCATGTAAGTCATACATAAGCTCTGTAGGTTCAAAAGGGAAAAAAAGTCTTAGCTAGGTTGTGTCAATTAAGAGTGTTCTCTCCATGTTTAGTTTATTTGAGAAGAGTAACAGTGAAGTTTGAATTAATCTGCTTGAACCTTCTCTTTTGTTTGACTTTGTATTTTGGCAGCTAGCTGGGTCCCTTTACAAAACACAGTAAGACCAGCTTCAATACCGTTATTGTGAGAGACACAAAATCTGAGCAGAAATATCTTACCTTAACCTGTATGAAGTGGCCACTTCATACTGCTTTGATCAAAGATAAGTACGTGGGCCCACAACCACTGTTTACAGATAGGTCTGTAATTAATTGACAATGTGTGGATAAATATCAGGCCCAAATTTTCTTCTTCTGTGCCCTTGCCTGATTCCTGATTATTTTAACTACGTTTGGGCAGCTGGAGAAGACTAGGTTGCTGATAGCCATGACTCAAAGTCCTACAGTATTTAGACAAATAATGTAAACCTTTTTACGAAATGTTCAACCATTAATATTGAGGGGCTGCAAAATCACATAGGAGAGTAAGAAATGTCCATGGGAAAGACTGACAGGGCCTCATTTTTCATAAAAATCTGTAGGATTGTTGGTGTAATTTTTATAAAGCACTTCAATTTTTTTTTTTTTTTTGGGGGGAAAAGATCGAAGTCACACCCAGAATATTTCTGAAACCAGAATACTTACTTAATTTTCTTTTTATAGAAGTCTATTGGATTTTGTTTCATTCCATTTAAATTGTTATGTCATGCTCAGCACGGCGCTGTGGAAAGCCCCCTCACTTATTCAGTGCTAACAAGTGTGCTTTGCTATTGGGGAATGTCTCGACTTGGTGTCCAGGAAAGGGATGGCTGTACCGTATGTCCCAGTGTTAGCTGGACACAGCTTGGTTTACAAGTCATAAATACGTACAGATAGGTCTGTAATTAATTGACAATGTGTGGATAAATATCAGGCCCAAATTTTCTTCTTCTGTGCCCTTGCCTGATTCCTGATTATTTTAACTACGTTTGGGCAGCTGGAGAAGACTAGGTTGCTGATAGCCATGACTCAAAGTCCTACAGTATTTAGACAAATAATGTAAACCTTTTTACGAAATGTTCAACCATTAATATTGAGGGGCTGCAAAATCACATAGGAGAGTAAGAAATGTCCATGGGAAAGACTGACAGGGCCTCATTTTTCATAAAAATCTGTAGGATTGTTGGTGTAATTTTTATAAAGCACTTCAATTTTTTTTTTTTTTTTTGGTGGGAAAAGATCGAAGTCACACCCAGAATATTTCTGAAACCAGAATACTTACTTAATTTTCTTTTTATAGAAGTCTATTGGATTTTGTTTCATTCCATTTAAATTGTTATGTCATGCTCAGCACGGCGCTGTGGAAAGCCCCCTCACTTATTCAGTGCTAACAAGTGTGCTTTGCTATTGGGGAATGTCTCGACTTGGTGTCCAGGAAAGGGATGGCTGTACCGTATGTCCCAGTGTTAGCTGGACACAGCTTGGTTTACAAGTCATAAATACGCATTCTTGAGGATTAGCTGTAGTATGTTTTTGGATGGTCCTCCTGAGGATAAAAATGGATGTTCTGGTCATCCTCTGTTAGTAGATGGCTTCTGACCTTCGTTATGGTACAAAGCAAAAGTTTCTAGCCAACCTTTTTTGACCAGAGGGTGTTATTTATTATGCTAGCTTGTTAAGAGAGCAGGAGGAATACAGGGTATTTTATCTTTTGCAAGCAATTTAATTTAATATGGTGAGTTGAATGTATGCCGTTTGCTTAGGTGCCCTGGAATGTCAAATAAAATGTAGAAATAAGTTAAATATATTGTTGTCAGATTTGCTGTGGGAGAAATGGCATACCATCTTCCCCAGGTTACAGTTGGGGAAGGGCCTTGGGAGTGTTCAAAACTGGTCTAAACGCAAGAAAATAGAAGGGCTGTTCGGCAATAAGTTGTTTTCATAGCTGAAGCCCTTCAAAAAGGCAGAGGGAAATAGAGCAAGCTCATCTGCTGTTTCCTTACAAGCCAAAATAAATTACAGGTACCAAGGTCACGATATGTTTTGAGACAATCAGAGTCCACAGGATTTTAAGACATGCCGAGGACTACTTCCAGCTGAGGCAAGTGGTGTGTAGCTCCTTCCCATTCTTCCACTAATAACTCATTCAGAAGGACTAATGCTTTTGGACTATGAGGATCATGCCCTGCTTTTTAACTGTAGGCTACTGAATATATGGCAAAAAGGTAGTCACTAAATGAAGAGCTATTAATTGATCAAGTCTGATAAATCTTCTGTCAGCCAGCCCATCGCTAGGATAAGTTTTGTGTTTCTTTTTGTTTCATCTCATAGGGAACAAGTGCTTGGTACCTGTGGTGCGGTTCCTTTTCCCGTTAGCAGGCGCCGTATGCACTTCCTTTTCTGTGATCTACTACATGCAATGTCATTATGTCCATGAGTGCAGTATTTCTCAAACTTTCTGAATCTGTGACCTCCTTTTGATTCACCTCTCTCCCTGTTTTTGTCTTGAATTCTTCAATGATAGAGACTAAGACTGTATGTGCTGCCTGAAAACTCACTTTTCCAGGGAGACTGGACTTGCTGCCAGAAAGCCAAGGTAGTTAGCAGCCCAGTGGCTACCCTAGATACTTTTAGGAACTTCTCAGTCCCCTGCTGTCAAAAACTGAGCTACTGCTGACAAACTTTGTTACATTTTCTAACACTGTGAATATAGTTATGTCCTTTTGCAGCCCACAGTTTAAGAAACACTTCTCTAGCAGAGGTGAAGTTCCTGTCTAGTGGTGAATTCCCTAGCAGCACAGTTTTAGAAAGTGGCAGAAACCAGGTTTGTTGGACCTGGATGCAGCGAAGGTCTTGATAGTGGCAGAGGACCTACATAATTCCATGCTAGTGCAAAGTCCGTGTGATCATCTGAGTTACAGCCATCTTTCTCCCATGTTCCTCTTCAAAGAAAATTATTCTTTGTCAGGGTTATGGATGATAGAAAGATGTTTTGATGTCAGTATATTTTCTTTAAATTTAAGGAAAAAATGAAAGTATTTTTCCCCCTATGTTGTGTGTATATTGTTTTAGATCTCTTGATCAGCTGGTCTTTAGTTAGAAGTTGGAAAAGATTGTATTGGAAACCTATGGGCTTGCGTTACATTGGTTGTTTAAAATAGGGCCAGATGACGTTTATAATACCCCTGTTGCAATATTTACTGTAACTCTGTCAACCCCCGTGTGCAAACACTAAGATGCTGTTGGCTGACAGGCACAAGTAGGGGTCTTCAACGCGATTGGGATGCTCCCTGCAGATCCCCATCCCCAGCAGGAGCCTGGCTATTGTTGCGCTCATCTTGGTCTCCCCTGTGTGAACATCCCGTTGAGTCAGGATCAGGGCACTGCTTAAGAGATCAGGAAGGAGTAAAGACGGAAAAAGTCTGGTGTATTTGAGAGTGAACTGGAGTGAAGAAGAGGTGAAAAGTCAGTCCCAGGCTGTGCTCCCTATACCTGTCACAGACACTGTTTGGCGCGTTCTCATCTCCGTTCCTCAGCTTAACCTACCTGCCACGACAGTTACTCCCCATTACAATTAATATTAATAATGTGACTATTACATAACACCAGGGGTCATGCCTGATGCCTTCCAAAACAAATACATTAACAAGTATTTGTTAACAGTTGCTCCGCTCCTTGTTTCCAGATGGGGAAAGGAGAGAGGAGCAGGCTGCCCCTGTGATAACCCCGAGTACTGCAGCAGGACCTGGCGGGACCTGCAGACTGTCAGGAACCCCAAGGAGAGACTGCAGAGCCCTTCAAGTCTGCTGGCGCGGCTCAGCAAGGTGCCTCATGGGGAGTTCCCTTCTTTGCACTTCAGGAATTAGTATAACGTTAAGTATCTTTGAAAGAACACCAACCCTCTTCCCATCATCTTTCCTATCTAACTGCCTTCTGCCCCTCTTGAAGGGTTCCTTGATAATACCTGCTGTGAGGCCTTTAATATCCTTAATATTGGAAGAGAAAAGATGAACAGCAATCACACAGCTAAAATTATCTGGTTAGTTTAAGTAACACAAAAGTATATGGTAAATATTTATATAAAAGCCAGGTAAAATACAGGGCAGAATGCTCCAGAAGGAAGTAAGAGCAAGGCTAAGGTATGAAACACGTCCTTTAAAGGAAACATTTTGATACAGGCTATTGTATTTCCCTGTCATTATTTCTCTCATCGGTAATGATCCACCAATATTAATTGATGGATATTTACTGTTTTCATGAGTGTCTGCTTAAGTTAATCTTCATCATATCTTAAAGAAATTGATACAATTCAGGGTCTTTGCCCTAAAAGCCAATGCGGTGAAAGCTAGCGGTAGCAAAGTCTTTCTCCCAGGACATTTTATCACTGGGGGAGATGCAGCCCTGGGTGAAAGCCTGATGCAAAATCTGCGTGATAGCTAACTCCCACCAAAGTGCTGTATCAACAGCTCCGTTGCAAATTGGGAAATTAGGGACAAACAAGTCTTAAA
>NW_009269999.1:3397725-3404209 GCF_000687185.1 Egretta garzetta
TTCGGCACTTACGAGGAATGTGGCTACGCTGGGACATAGAGGTAGCACGTTGTGAGTCTGTGAAAGTCAGTGTTGTGATCATGCTTTCTGGTAAAGGTTTTCTGCGACCCACGTGATGATAGGGGTCTGCCTTTGTACGGCACTGAACCACTTTAGGGTGTGGTTGACCTAGGTGAGTGAATAACCCCACTGAAGACAGGGGCTGTATTTGTACACTTGAAATTAAGTGTATGTGTGAGTCTCATGTTGAACTGGCCTTTGAAACACAAAAGATGTCTTCTGGGGAAAGGAGAGGAGAGGTGGAGGTAGAGAAGGAAGGCAGAGAGAAATTCTTTGAGAGCGCGGTTCCTCCTCTTCCGTGTAGTGGCATCCAGGAAAAGAGAAAACGGGAACACAGGCTACGTAGTGCTGCGGAAGCTGCTCGTGTCTAGATGCATGACGTGATAATATAAGTCAAATACATAGTACCACAGTCTACTCGGGCAGCAAAGTGCCTGTCTGTGAAGCGGATGGGCACATGGTCACAATGCAATTCCCCATTTTTATTCATGTTTCATATGGTGAAATAAAACAGTAGGGTAAATAAAACTGAGCTGTAAGTATTCTCATAGGAGTTGCATACGTAAGCTTTTAAGATTTAACTTTTGGCATGTAAACAGGACAGTAATTTCTGTAAGCAGCTAGTGACAGTTTCCGTGTATGCTTGTGGGACACAGAATTTCTAGGAAAGAAGTTGAAAAAGTGAATGTTGCATGGCTCCTATAAACCCTCAAGTCTTTCCATTATGTCTCAATGTCTCAGAAACCCTTATGCCTACAAAGACAGAAACTGCAGTGCTTTGGTAGCTAGAGGAAGATTTCATTGTATGTACATGGGCCTGCTTATACACACGTGTGACCTCACAGCTGCGTTTTGGAGTCTGTGCCCTAGAGAGGACAATATAGAAGAGGGCAATATAGAGAGGATAATATAGAAGGGAAGATACAGGTTTTGAAAATATAAATGGAAGCCATTTTTTTTTCCTGCTGTTGATAGTTCTAGTTTCTGTAAGCATTGTGGTTTGTTCTGAAAAAATGAGGGTTACGCAAGTGTATGCTTTGGAAGCTTTGATTAAACAAGGTCCTGGTGGAGGACAGTAATGGTTCGGTATCGGTTGGAGTGTTTCTTAGAGCGTGCACTGGGCACAAGGAGGAGAAATAGTGGTTCGCAACTGGTGGCAGGGAGGTACAGTTTTTCCCTCCCCATGCTAACCAAAGTGGATAGATGCCATCTAATTTCCCACGGCCTATGTCAGGAAGGGTATTTACCGCTGACTTAAAAGCGTACAGAAAGGTAAATGCAGGGGCTGTGTTTTCCCCTTGAATTTGCAGAGGAAAATAATTGGAAGGCAAACGTCTTATGTTATAGGGAATATACTGGTCTGCATATGGCATTCTTTTGTTGCAGATTACAGACCCAGAGGCCTGATCCTGCTGTCAGTGAAGTTAATGGCACATTCCCTATTGATTTCAGGGAAAGAAGGAGCAGACCACAACCTAGCATGAGACAGGTGAAAGCTGCTCCTTTAGAAGGATGCTGCCCGTTACTCTTAGGCCTCCAAATTATTTTTTCTTAGAGTCCTGGGAAAGAGATGGACATGAATTGTTCATATTTTAAGTGTAATGAGGATTGTTTAAAAATGTAAATGTCTTCTTTAACATTGCTGAACTGAAAATATAAAAGATTCTGCCAGTGCATGAAAGTGAAACTGGCTGAGAACAAAAGTGAAACCAACAGGTGACTTTCACTCCCCAGGCTGAGTGAAATTCAGCAAAGTAAATCCTAAACAGGTGATGCTAAACAGTACATTTGAATTTTAAATTTTTCTTTACTTTTATTAGTGTAGAAAAGTGTTGCCAGTGATCTAGATAAAGATTTCCCCAAGATAGGTGTTTTCTCTTAATAGTATCTCTTTAAAAAGTCAGAATCACTTAAAAATGTGTATTTTTTTTCTTTATGATGTTAAGGGGCATCTCTACGTGTTACCCCCTTTTCCTTTTTCATGCTTTGCATCACAGCCTTGCAAGTCATTTACACTTAGTATGCTGACAGGAGCCTGTACCAGGAGCAGGACAGGGCTCGCCTTGCTTTGCAAAAGTATGGGTGACTGTAATCAGCAAGTTCCTAGAGGAGGGGAAAAAAAGTAGCTTTAAAAATATATGAAAATGACGGTAGAATGTGTTTAATCTGTGAAAACACTAAAAAATGAGAAACAGTGTAGCAAATGGGAGAGAAAGAGAGATTCAGTTCTTCCTGCCCGGTCTACGAGGATCAGCAGGAGACAAATGTACAGAAAAGTGGGCAAAGACCAAACAAAGCAACAGCAGAGGGTAAAAAAAGGCATAGGGTGCCATGGAGAAAAAGGGAGAATGGAGGAAAGAAATGGTTTAGAAAAGTTAACATTGTGTAAAACGCTTCCTTGGTTCACATTTGTCAATGTCTAGGAAATTGGGTGGAAAAATACATGTGCGGCAACAGTCCGCTAGGATCTAAGCAGTATGAGGAGGGTAAAATATGTGGAAGGAGAAGGGTAAAAGATGGAAGAAAAGATTTCGACACAGGCAGATCCTTTTTTTTATTGTTAAAAAAAAAAAAAAGGGCAGTTTAGTCATAAATACTACACCCTACAGTGCTGTGGCTTTCTGACCATGACTTACATTGATAATGCTTATTAAATGACAAACTGAAACAAGGGGGATTTTTGAAAATGTAGTACAGCATGAATTTGTACTCATTAGCTTAACTTTTTTTCTTCTCACGTTAGTTTGAAAATGTGTAGAGGGAAAAAGGGCATAAAAATGGTGTAGAGGCAGTGATTTTAGCAGGTATCTTCCTCGCAGGTGAAGGGAGGAGATAGAAGTCTCAAAACTGCAGGCCTGTCTAAATTCTGCAGCATCACAAATAAGTACACAATAACACAAATCACAGAAAAATGGGTAAAGCAAGCACCGTATTTATCTGAGAAGGTATTCAGTTTTTAAAACAGTGGAGGGAAAAGTTGCCAAGGGAAGGAATATCTCGGGACTCTGTCCCTCATGTAAATGGCTTAAAAAAAAAAATTAGCTTTCAATATATGTAATTTTAAATTTTTTTTTAATATAAGATCATGCCATTTGCAGATTAAATGTTGCTAATGAGATGGAGCATGCAGCAGTATACAGGCCTCTGAAACTGAAAACCAGGTCTGGAGAATCTGGTACTTCGATTGAGCAGGTATGAAGCTAATTTTTGACATGTGTACCTGACTTACCAAAAACAATTTTGAGGGCTCTAATTAGAACATAATAGGCGTTTTTAAAATGCTCTTCAGACCAAGAAATACAAAGCCTTGTCAGGGCCAGATCATTTGAATGTGCAGAAATGGTTCTAAGCGTATAATAATTTTAATCTGTTCTCTCTTACGTTACAGGGAGCGTGGCACAGCCCCTGTTCTGGACAGAAGGACGGCCGTCCAGGGGAAGCGAGCATCACTTCGCAGGTAACGTGCTGTTACTGGTGGCTTTTGACAGAGAGAGAATAGAACTTTTCTGTTTGGATTAAATAATACCTGACCTTTTGGCCTTTTCGGTTTTGGAGTTTGTTGACATTTCAGACAAACCCAGATATTTTTGTTTTTATTTTGAGCAAGGTGAGGAGGCAAAGTGTTGTGAGGGAAGGAAGTTAATGCCAAGACCTTCCCAAGTTGGGTTGGTTGCAGGAGAGCAGCAGTGCTGACAGTGGTATACTGGGTTTTCCCATTAAAAGGTACAAACGACAGGATGTTATAAAAAGATAGATGTGTTTGTGAGCTGTGGTGTGTGTTTCAGTTCACCTCATATTAGAATAGCAAATAAATTGGAAGTGGATGTTGTAATTCATGGTTGGTCAAAGACAGGGCTAAAAAAAATTTTTTTTTTCTAATTGTACGTGGCTTTGCTGTATTGACAAATATATTTGATGTGGTAGCAATTAAAAATAGTCTGTTTTGATTAAGTTGAAGGAACAATACCTGTTAATAAAGCACGCTGGTTAATTAAGCAAGAGTCAGTAAATAGCACAGAACTATAGATAGGATGCTTTTTGAGAAAATGCAATTCCTTGAGGTCAAATTAGTCGATAAGTAAAATTTTCTGATCAGGAAAGAGGCTATATTTCTGAGATATTTTCTACTTTGTGTAAGCTTATTATACACCAACAGAGAGAGGAGCTGTGTTAAAGTGCTGGACTTGCTGTTGTATTACGGTACCTCACTTGTTCTTTCTGTTTTGAATTGTTGATTCAGCTCTGATAATTTAGACAAGAGAGAAATGTAAATTCCATTTACCAAATGGGATGTTTGTGGCATTTTAAAAAAAGAGAGAGATTAAAAATGGTTAGAAGTCTCTCAAATCTATAATGTTGCTCTGTGGCCTTTCAAAAGGCAAAAATCCAAATAGTAATATTTCCAGTGGCAAAATAATATACAATATCTAAAAACAATATAAACTGCTGTTAGCAGAGCTTTGAGATAAACAGTATGTGAAGACAGGTAGCTAGGATTTTGCAGTATTTTTCTTCCTCTAGTCTCCCTCCTTTTTGGCAAGGAAAAAATGAAAGATTTCTTTTCAATATAAAAGGAATAAACAAATAAAATTGGAATGAAACATTATGCTTGATATTTGGTGAAATTTCTGTTCTTTGAAGCATTTTGGTTTTTAAATGTAAGTGCTGTGAAATAGTTCAGATCTCAAAGTTTGTGGGGAGAAAATGTTTCAGCATCTTTGTTCATACCTGAGGAATCCATTTTAGAAGTCCATTCTCCCTGTTTGCAAAATACATTTTTATTAGATCTATGTATTTGGGTTAAGACTTACTTAAAATTACTTAATTAGGTTATACTGAAATTCTAAGTGATTTAGAAAGAAGGATTATGGTAATATGACAAAACATAACACTATTTTCATTGAAATCCTTAAATAAAGCCCTTTTAACATGCCAATTTTAAAAATCTATAAATTTGAGGTGTTAAAATAGTACAAAATATAAAAAGGCCGAACTCATAATGGAAAGTATAATCCTGTACCAGTGAGCAGGGATTTTGTAGGTACGTCTGGAACATGGGAGGAGGTCATTTACACCTTCAGTTTGGTTTTGGGCGTTTCTGTCGTGATATTGTCCTTTTAAAGACTTTATTATATATATGTAAAATACTTCTAAAATGTTTGTGGTTGGTTTGTAAGGAGAAAATGTAGAGAAAGAGGTAGCAGTGTAGGCGCGCTAAGCTAGATGGCAATTGATTGTGTTTTCCCAGGAAATTTTGAAACATATACTGAAGTAAAAATTGCCACAGTAAGGAATAAATTCTAAATAATTGTATTTGTGCCGTTTGGAATAGCATGGCTGTGAATTGTCTTTAAAAACCTCCTGTAAGTGTCTGAAAAACAGAGCAACATAAAAAGGCTTTCCAATTGTGTTTTCTCTAGATAAAGCTATTGGCTTGTAGGCTGATTTAAGGCACAAGGTATTGGAAAATAAACTTAAAAAAAAGAGCTATATACGTGCTTTTCTTATCGATAAGGTTTTTTTTTTTTTTAATAAAAAGGAAAACGTGTATGTGTTTCTTTCCTCTGTGTTGTTTATGGTCTGAAATAAATAATAAATTTGTAGTGATTTGTTTTTTAAAAAGAAGTATTTGTATGAAAAATCTAGCGGTAGGTTTGTTTTACTGAGTATTTTAATTTTGGAGAAATAGCAGAATGTTTCTGGATATTTGCATTTCTTTCAGAGGTTGGAGCATAAGCCAGATTTCTGTGTAGTCTGTCAGGCAGTTACACGTCTGAGCATGTTACAGTTTGTAGCACTACAAATTAGAGCCATTTGACTTGTATTTGCTGCACAAGGCTTTCATAAAAAACACCGCAAATAAAATAGATGTATAGGGGATGAGCTGTGCGTGCGCACGGAGGGTGTCTCGGGGTGCGGATGCCGAGCTGCAGAGGGGGGCCGGTGAGACCCAGTGGATTTTACTGAGGTGCTGCTTCTGCATGAACTTGTGCTATCTGCCCCCGGCCCTCACTTACTTAAAAAAAAAAAAAAAAAAAAAAAAAGGATTCTGGGTTATTTTTTAGCTTGCAGCGGGCTAGTTGCATGCACATCATTGGCTACGTATTTTAAGAGAGGAGCTGCAAAAGTGCTGCATGTGTTTGTCATACGGATGCCGAGCACCTATATGAGGAGTATATGGGAAGGAGGGCAAAGCAGGATGGCGTGACTGAGTTTTCACGTTACTTTCACTGCAGGATAGCCCAGCATTTCCTGGTAACTTTGTCCCAAAGTTTTCTGGGGGTTGTAAGGCTATTTGTGAGTCAATTTACTCACTACCATTTCTCTTTTGAAACAAAAATAAAAAGACCCCAAACACTTGTAAGGAGGTATTTCACCTGCTTTTTATGAACTGGCAGGGAGCGGGCAGCGACTACCACCGCCG
>NW_009269999.1:3405372-3417076 GCF_000687185.1 Egretta garzetta
TTTTTAACGTGAAGGGAAGAATTAAGGTGCGTGAAGGTGCTGACACGTGTTGAAGTTATGGAGGGACAAACCCAGGAAGCAAACAGGACTTGGTAGTCTACCTGATAGCAAGGTATTTTCTCTGAGGACAAAGTGGGGAGGGAAGAAAAAGGCGGAAAAATATTACATGTCAACTTAATTTGTGCTAGTAGTGAGCCCAAAGTGTAACGTGAAGGGAAGAATTAAGGTGCGTGAAGGTGCTGACACGTGTTGAAGTTATGGAGGGACAAACCCAGGAAGCAAACAGGACTTGGTAGTCTACCTGATAGCAAGGTATTTTCTCTGAGGACAAAGTGGGGAGGGAAGAAAAAGGCGGAAAAATATTACATGTCAACTTAATTTGTGCTAGTAGTGAGCCCAAAGTGCAAAATCCGCTTCTTGTTAAACGTTCTGATGTTTTAAAGGCATTTGCTAATTAGCTGGAGGTACCTTGTTTTATGTATGAAAGGAATGATAAATGACAGTATATGAAATAAATAATTCTGAAGTGAATTTGGTAAATTTCGTTTGGTTTTTTTTTTCCCTCCCTAGTCTTTGAAAGCAAATCTTGAAAGATAGTGGTGCCATCCATCAGCAGTTAGCTGAACTTGGAGCTGAGCATGCTTAAACTTCTCATGGGATGGAAGGGGAAAAATTCTTGTTAGGTAGTTTCTTTTTCTTGGTAACAGCAATCCTCTTGAAGTGCAGAAGAAAACATAATTTATTTATTAACTAATGAATGGAGATGTGCAAAGGAAATAACACTGTTGTGTTATTTCTAAAACTAAAAAGGGAAGTATGCCACAATAGGTTTGTTTTCTACTGCACGTATTACAGTTCAGCTCTGAGAGGAGGTATGTGAGGAGATCTACAAACATTTTTATGTTTGTGTCAGAAAGCATGTCAGATTTTGCCAGTGATCATCACCTGAAGCAGAGTCCTTAAAGTATATACAGATGGGTGTAATTGTCGGAAGAAAGATAGCAAAGAAATTAATTTTTTTTTTTTTTAGGGAAGGTATTGCTGTAGTGGAGGAAAAAAAGTTGATACGCTTATGAAAGAAACTGATGGGTAGGCACAAAAAAGGGGTAAGTGTCTGAGTGCCTGCTTTATAACCCCTGGTGGTTTGGAGTTGCAGAGTTAAGCTGTTGAAGGTGACTTGAGATACAAAATCAGTAAGTCCAGTACGAAGTAAAATACAAAAGTTCAAGAGAAGGAAAATGTGAATAACGTATTGCAATGTGTTTTAAACTTACTGGCGTATGGCCCACTTTATTCCCATCTGAAAAGAGCCATTGCTTTTCCAGTTCTTCAATAGGAAATTAATTTTACTGGATTCTGTTTTCTTATTTCACTGGCAATGGAAGTGCATTAGCACAATAAATACAATATATCCCCTTTCCAAAAATGTACAATCTAACGTTAAATACTATGTAAGCAGTGGAAGCTACGTGTAAAGGGGGCCAAATAGTTGAGGGTACCCAATGGGAAAACAAGGTTTGTAATACAGATGACCTGATCTAATCGCCATAGTGCACTTAGTTGTAGAGCAGTTTTTGAAGGGCAAAATAAAAGACACAGAGGAAAATGAAAGGGGGGATGAAATGCAACATAGTTTTAGCAAAACCAGACTGTGCCAGACTAACTTGTTACCTTGTGCTAGGATTTTCTAGACGGAGGAAATGCACTAGATCTAACATGTTCCATTGTCAGGAAAGTATTTGGTATTGTACCCTGTGAGGAAATTATATAAAATGGAGAAAATTTGGATTAATTACGCTGTAAGGTGACTTGGAAATGCACTGGCAGGTAATAGGTGGAAAGCGAACAAACTGATTCAGAAAGGAGGCTGCGAATTGGATTTTTCAAAGACTGTATTAGAAATTATTTAATTTTTTCCATAGTGACACTAGTGAAAAAGTAGAACTGTGATGATAAAATCTTATGACACAAAACTGGTGGACTGTATCAATAGAGAGGAGGATTGGAATATCCTGTGTACCAACAAGATGAATCGAAACTGAGATTACTAGAATGAGATGAGATTTAGCGATGCAAATAGAAGCTAATCACAATTTATTCCAGAAGAGCTCATCACTGTAGTGGTGAATTGGTTGTGGGTGTAGTAGTCAGCAGCAGAATGATAGCGTGCTGCTATGTGGTGTAGCTGAGGAAAATAAGGAAAAGCTGGTGTCCTAGAAATGATTAGGGGAGGGATTTCCTGTAGGTATAGAAAATATTAATGTCAAAATATATGGCGTTAGTGAGACCTTGTCTGGAGCTCAATTATCACTCACGTTTAGATAAATGGGTTCAAACAGATGGATGGAACAGATGCAGAAAAGGACCACATGGGTGTTAAGAGGAATAGAGAGACTGTTAGCGGAAAGACACAAAAGTAACGATTACACGGTTTTTATATAGGGGAGGAAAATAATTATGTGAGCTCAAGGTTAGAGTAAACAAGCAAAACAACTGCATATAAAGGGGATAATGAGCGCAGTTTGCTGGAAATTACAGGAAGAGTTCTAACTATCAGACCACCAATATTATGGAGCATTTTCAAATGAGAAAGAAGTTTAAATATCTTTTAAAATGAAGTTTGATAAATCTAGAAAAGAACATCAACATTTGGTTCTGCATAGTAGTGGGCAATTTGACTCGGGAATCCTGGATATCCCCTCCCTTAATTCTGCATTCTTGTGCATTGGTACGATGGATTCTGAGGTGGATATGTACATTTACAGTGGGCCCATTTTGAAAGCGCTGCTGGTTTTTGTCATCTTAATTTCCTTTTCCATTAATCAAGTTCTCTTCTTCGGGCCCTTACCAGAAGCAGAGTAGTTTGGTTATATTTGTTATCAACTGCTTATCCCCTGCACACTCTGAACTGTGCTGGCAGAAGAGAAGCGATGTTCTTTACCTCGTTGACTTTAACACTGAGAGTGGACAAACTGTATGGCTTGGTTGAAGGTGTACTCACTTGGTGCTGCCTGACTTCTTGCTCCTGGATGGGCTCTTTGTAGAAGTCTTTGTGGAGCAATTAAAGAATTAACTGAAGGATTAACAGAGAACCTTAAAATTAGAGAACATTGATTTTCAGCAGGGCTGCCATACTCTAGGCAGACATTTCAGGCTTTTGCTTGGCATTTTTGCTATTTGGGAAATCTCCGCAAAGCAGGGAGTTAAACAGTCGTTGCTCAGCCATCCATTTTAATTTTATTTTTCAGTCCACAACTGTTGTGGGTTATTCAAAGAGAAAGAATTTGTTTTAAGGAGGTAACTTCCCACTCAGTGACCAATAGAAAATTAAGTGATGGACTCAATCTAATCATCGGTGTATGCGTTAAGTGCTACCAGTGGCATTTTCACTGGTTGCTGAACTAGAGGAGTGAATGGATTATAAGGATTAAACTTCCTTCATCCCCCTAGGGGTGAACAAGTCATGTGAAAATGGAAGGTTTATTTGGTAGGATACAGTATGAAAGACTTGGAAGACAAAAAAAGAAATATATATTACCTCTAAATGGTTTCTTGCACACTTCCGCTGTAATAGATGGTGGGATGTGGGCTACAGACAGAATCTTGAAGCTTACAGGGCAGAAATGCGGCCGTAAAGTGATTCTATGAGTATGGCATGAAACACGCTTGGTCATTATTTAACCTGGATTCCTGAAAAATGTTTTTCTCTTTTGTCGTAAGTCTCATTCTTTAAAGAAAATTATCCCTGCTCATAACAGGTGCTTTATCTTATCCTTTTCTTGACCTTTTTGAATTGGAATTCATGGACTTTCCCAGTGAAATGGTGGGAAAACAGCGTTATGACTACAGCAAAAGTGAATTTTCTGACCTGATTTGCCCGTGTCACCCTACAAGGCTTTCTGCCGCAAAAAGAGGCACTTCCACTAGTGTCACCAGTTTTTCATTCTCTTGTGCTGTATTAGACCTCTTGAACTACTACTGATGGGCAGAGCAAATTTATGGAAGTGAGAAGCATTCATGTGATAAGGTTGATAATTGCATTTGCGTGATTCAATAACAAAAGCAAAACAGCTAATAATATTAAACAAAAATAAGGTGTTAGTGCTGTTATTAAGAGTAGGACAAATCCATTTTGCTGTTTTTTTACAAGTCTGGGAGGAATGTGTACACATGTATACTGACGTATACACATGCATATACACAGATATTCCTGCTTTGCTGTCTATGGCTGGCTGATGAGTAAACATAGCAGAAGCTCAATATATAACAGTGCTAGGAACTTACACAGTGGAAAAAATGAAAGTATGCCAGAACTTGGTTTGGTAGCAGTAGATCGGGACAGGGATGGCTCACTGCATCCTGCAGCAGCTTTTTTGGATTGGTTCTTTGTTGTTGCTGTTGTTTGTTTGTTTTTAATTATTATTTGTAGGGATGCTTTGGAACCAGGTCATTGCTGCTGTAAATCTGCAGATTTTCATTGATGTCTCCAGAGGGATAGTGATTTACACCCTTGGCCTTCTGGGTGGGGACATTATTACGGTGTCTTTGGTCTTACAGATTTTACTTCCTCTTATTCCCAGAAAGAAAAAAACAGTCAAAGGAGAGATAACAATAAGCTCCTTCCGTGGTGGTGGTGGAGAAGCTCAGCACCTCTAAAATGGTCATACAGTTGGTACAAAAGCTCTTGGATGTTGTTGTTACAGCAGCGTCTGTAGGAATAGAAATAGCAAGAGAAGAAGTAGGAATTTTGGCATTCCACTGGTCTCTTTCCAACTTGTGAAAATCCTCGGATGGAAGGAAGTGCCACCTTTTGGTGCTACTTATTTTGTTTTCTGCAGTGCCTTCATATACAGAATCTTCTCTCAAAATTTAATCAAAGCAGAATAACTAACAAGTAAGTAGGGTAAAACTATTGTTTGCACTTGTTTTGGAGTGGTGGTGGTCATTTCTGTCTCAAGGGTTTCCATGGCAGGAGAGTCCAAATGATTGCTAATGTTCTTATTGTAGTATTCAGGTAGATGACAGCTTGGTTTAAATTACTAAGGCAAAATGAGTTTCGCTCTCCCCCCAGTCAAGCACAAAGAAGCATCGAGTTACAGAAGCCAGACCTCACCTGTTTGGGCAAGGCAACATTCTACTACCATAAATTCCCCAAAGTAGTTTTGACCTTTAATACTTCTTTTCCTATAACCATCCAGAGCATCTAGGTGCCCCCTCAGCATCTAAAGATAAAGCTTAGCCCCCCCCAAATCACCTGCTCAGGTGCCATCTGACTGTGAGGGGACCTCAGGTCCTGCCTGCCAAGGTCCTCGTGAGCGTAGCACTGGTGAGCAGTACCAGCACAGCACTCCCCCACTGCTGTTGGGTAGGGGGTTTGTCTTGCCAGCTCTCATAAAGCAGCTTGGCTGCGGCTGGGCCTCACAAAATGAGAGGTTCAAGGGTGTGAGACACAGAAACCTGAACTTCAAATTCTGTGCGTGCCTCAGCAAGTGTGCATGTTGGAAGAACCGTTACTGTTTGGGCAGGAGGGAGTACAGTGCCATGTCTCTGAAGCTGATGGTTAATGCAGCCATCTGCAATGACGGGTACTTGGGATCCAAATCCTTGTTGTAATGGGGAGCAATGTACAATCCTGGGAATGACCGAATCTCCCAGGGTGTTTTTAAAATGCTAGCTTTAATGGTTAAAACTTTAATGGTAGAACTCTTTAGGAAGTCTGAAAGCTGGACATTTTAAAGAATTTTGGAGAATTTGAAGAAAGAAGTATGGAAGTATAACTGGGTGTTAAAGATAGGAAACAGATTTTTTTTTTTTGCTCTCAACTTCTGTCCCTGGTAGGGTCCCAGGTGAACTCCCTGCCCTCACATTTCCTCGTGTACAAACTAGAGGTGATAGGTTGTACTTAATGGGCATTCTTCAAAGCATAATTCATGTTCATGAAATACTGGGAGTGGCCAAGATAAAGTCTTCTAAAAGTACCAGGTTATGGCAGGGGCACCAGAACTGTCTGGCAAGCAGATCTCCAAGGAGACACTGAGGAGGATGATTTTTTTTTTTTTAAACTATAAGATGGTAAAGCTGGTCCACTGGGATATGGAAGAGGTGAAGTAGTTACGTGGAAGAGAGGAAATGTCGCGTGATTCCTGCCCCATGGATATGAACCAGCTCGTGCCAGGCGGGCTGTGTCAGGGACAATAGATGCATTGGAAGGGGGTGGAGGGAAGGCTATAGGCACAATCTCACATTCAGTATACTCCACAAAAGGATGCAGTGGAAGAGGGTTGAGTGTATATAAAACAGTGCAGTAGATGAACAATAGGTTAGAGATGAAGAGACAAAGGTTTATTATCAAATGTAGTCCATCATCTAAGTCTGAAAGTGAATGCATCATGCAAGGTGACCCTGAGTGTTGGCAGTGGCGTGAGGGACAACGCATTCCTGAACTTCGCTCATTTTATGTGGACAAGTATCTGTAACACTTATCTGCAGTTACGAAACTAGGTAGCAGAGACATCAAGGATTAAACAATGAGAACACAGTATTTTGTTTCTACAGATGATATTTTCAGCTCAAAATCAATATATTTCAGTGGGCTGTAGGATTGAGGAAGGTTAATCTTCTGTTGCCACAGCCCATATTATGTCTCTCCACTAAACACATGCTGCATTTGGATTTGCAGCATGCAGAACTCTTAGAACATTTTTTGAGAAATATTTGATTTCCAGCATTGCTGGTCATTAAAAAAAACCCCAAAACTTTATACATGTGGCCTACTCAAGCCTTTCCTTGGTTTGCACAATGAGAGGATCTGGAGCTCCCCATTGTAATCGCTTCTGAGAACTCTAAAGGGGGAGTGGCAACAAAAAGAGGAATTTTGAGATTTTATAAGAGACTCACCTGTTAATCCATAGTAGGTAAAAGTGAAAAATCCCTGTATAAAGTACTAGAAGTTTGTAGTGCCATTTGCGTTGTTTCCTGTTGTTCTTAAGGGGAATCAAACGGACCTTCTTGTGAAGAGCAGTGGGCATCTGTGTTGCATCTCAAATTCACAATCTGTAGACTCACCTAGTTAAGAAGCCAATTACTATCTTGCTTCAGGTTCTGTTCAGCTTCCATTGCTACATTTGCCTGGAGTGTTTTTTTGTTGAGAAATTTGGGACTTTAATCCCTGAAGCAGAAGGACAGGGTGCTGACACGCAAGGTTTATTTAAGAAACAAGGAGTGTTACTCTGTTACACAGTGTGGTAACCTAAAATGCCCGGGTGACTCCATTGCAAAGCCAAGACCTGTGTTACAAAGCTGACTTGTGTTTGCAAGTTCCTGTCCTTCTTGTAGAAACTATAGTCAAAAGCATGTGATTGCAGGATGGAGAGACACGCAAATCAAAATTTGTGCTTGCTTGCTTATTTATTAGGGCGCTTAAGGGTACCGGTTCCATCCCTTTCTCTCAACCTGCTGCTGTAAGCTCTGCAGAGCAGGGACGCTCAGCTCTTTGTGCTTGTCCAGTGCCTGGGTGAGTTGGGTGCCCCTTCTTCACAAGTGCTGAGGTGCCTTGTGTTAGGCTCACAGGAGTACTGGAAGGGCTGAGGGCGAGAGCCAGCTTGCTGCTGCTGTCAAGGCCCGAGTCTAAAACATAGATCCCCGAGCCCCTGCTTACTGGGGAGCATGCCAGGAGTGAGGATACATACAGATCTGCTTCCAGAGTTGCCCAGATACACTGCTTTTAACACATGCTTAATATTTATGCACGGGATGGGGCTGAGAACATCTGCCCCAGCCCCTCCAGTCCTGCTGGCTTTCCCTCCCATCATTGTGGCTGATGGAAAACCAGTTATTCTGTGTGCTGTGTAACAGCTTCAGCTGAGGGCACCTCACCCAGCACACGTCTGTGCTATGCTGTTGCGACACTTCGCTGGTGCAAGCCCTTTCAGGTAGAGGAGGGAAAACTGGGTTCCTGACTTCCTGGGTGAGTGCTAAATAGCATGTGGCCGTGGAGGGGTACCATGACCCCGGCAAGGGGATGGAGTAGGTGCCTAAGAAAAGGCTCAGGACAGGGAATTCCGCACAAGGTATCTTGCCTCACCCCAGCGTTAGGATCCACTGCTCTTTGAGGGGTCTTGAGAGATTTATTGGCATGTCCGACTGGTTCCTGTAGAGTTCTTCACTTAACGGAATGGGCAGTGTAGGTCCCATTCTCAGGTATTCTACTTTTTGCCTTCAGCATGCACCGAGGCAGGGTGTCTAAATTTGGGGCTGTGGATTTAGGCAAAGACACACTGCAGTGCTCAGCACCGCAACAGCCAGGCCCTTTATTGAATCTGGCCTCGCTGCAATAAGTGTGAGTAATGGTAAGAGAGGCATGAGAGCAGAATGACTGTACAGGAGGGAGAGCTGCACTTGACTTGCTAGAACGAAAAACATATTTGTAAAGGGATAAAATTAGCGCTGGGTACAAGAATGCCATTTAATGAAACAAATGACTACACCTCTTCTCAGTGGCAGGAAAAAAGTGACACATCGCTGATAACCAGCAGTTCCCCATCCTGCTCTCAGGGTTGCTGCAGGGAAGATGGCACTGCCGGCTGGGCTAGGCAGGCCGGGGTGAGGAGGGGATCCCAGCGCTGCGGCCTCCCAAGTGCTGAGACCCCCTGGCCGCACACCTCGCTGCGTGCGAACTGACTTTGGTTCTCATCCGTGGGCTTGTAGTAAGAGGTGTCTTCCTCAGGTACTGGGAGAGCGGGGCAGGAGGGAGGGTGTACGTGCGAGATGTGGGAATGTGGTCTCACTGAGATGCGTGATTGCTCGTGAGGTACTTGTGGCAGCAAAGTCACAGAAAAACTTGATAAAAACTTACTGGGTGCTCTTTTATCCCCTATTCATTGCATTTTATTTCGCCTCTCTGCCATATTTTTGCTTTCTTTATGTTTCCTTTTGATGCCTTCCTCTCTGCAGTCCTACATCCTTGGGTTTTGTTCATTTTTATTTACTGTTGCTTTTTTACTTGTGCATGTCTTTACTCCTTCAGCTTTCCTAAATACTTTCTCTTTTGTCTCTCTTGCAATCTGCCATACAGTTTGGCCACCTTCCATGCGATGGAGCAATACAGCTGAGTTGTGGGTTGATCGAAGCTTGCATCACCACCCTGAACCAGATTGCATCTGCAGTCATCTGGAACTGACTACATGCCTGAACTGATGAAAGATGCTGTGGAAATGTAGATCTCTGGGCCCTTGGCAAGGTATCCTCATATACATGTGTGTGCACGTTGATGTGTGAGTTCATTCAAAATGCCCGTCTATTCCATCAGCTCAGCTGACTGGGTGTTCCTTTGGGCTTTGCAGCAGCTTATGGGGAATGGGAACAGACTAGCAAAGCTCGTGGGGAGACCAGGATTAACCCTGAAAAGGGGGATATGCCCGTTGCCCAGGAATGCGTGATGACCGTAAGCAAGAGATCCAAAACCCCTCACTTGACCTTTGTATAATTCTTTCCCTTCCAGTGAGTCCCTTTCCCTGCCTGTGACTCATCTTCTTCTAAATGTAGACTGTAAGCCTCTCAGAGGACTGCCTTTCTCTCTGAACAGAGTAGCATAAAAAATAGCAACACTGTTGAATAACCAGTATTATTTTTTAACATGAAAAAACTTGAGGACAGCCTTGCTGTATCTGTGCTTCTCTGTCAAGGGATTTATCGGTTCCCTGAGAGAACCCCAGAGCAGGTTGTGTCCTGCCCCGCAACAAGAAAGTTGTTCAGAGGAGAGGTCTCAGGAGCAGCACAACTGCAGTAGAGTGGGCAGTAGACATTATAATAAAAGACAGGTAGGCTCCGACAAAGGCCAACGAACCTTTCATAGCACCCACGTACTTCTTTCCCTGTTTCTGCCCATTTGTAAGTGGCAGCATCCCCGTGGCAACTGCGGCGTGGCTTACATAGACATGCAGTAGGAAGTTGCCTGCTCCCTTCAGCAGGTTGCCCACCACCCATATCCTTTCCTCCAGCCTCTACACGTGCTGTCCAGCTGCCCAGTCCACTTCTGTTCTCGACACCTGGTGATCATACTGTTACCTTCCACCCCTCACTTCAGCTCTTGTTTTGTCTTTGACTTGTAGCAGATCTCCTACTAGAGCCACACTGGTTCCTTTTCTCCTTTCAGATGCTTTTGCCGTATCCTATCTCTTTATTGCCTGGTCCTCTGGAAGACACAAGAGTGAGAATCAGTGGTGTGTCATTACCCTGCAAAGAGCTTGAGAACTGCTTTGACAGCCAATAGAAGAAAACGGTGTAATGTGGCCACAGCAAGTGCATGCTCTTCTAACAGTTTACGATTGCACTATGATCCCAACGAGGAGTGATGCTCAAACCTCCTTCTGATTACCCGTGTTCTTTTCTCTTACTGTAACTGTGTTCTTTCTTTCCAACATACAAGTGTTCATGCAAAAATGCCGAGATTCTCCATGCAGATTAAAGTAGATTTACGAATTAAGAAAGGGCTGGTATGGAACAAAAGGAAAAGTAAATTATCCCAGCAATTTTGCACTTCCTTGCGAAGCCCTGTCTTTGGCGGGTGTTATGTAGGATACACACTCGGTGAGGTCTATGAGAATTTTCCTCGTGTAAAGACTGCAGGAGTTGGCCCTAGCAAATCACACAATTCGAAAAATGGTGGCCAGTAAGCAATAGGTGGGCTATCTTGAGGAAGAAAGAACAGGATGAAAACTTGACGAGAGCTTGATCCTCTGTGGTGTCACCTTTCACAATTGAGTGACAAACAAAGAAAAAAGGTGCCTAAATCAACCACGAGGATGGATGCCTCCTGGCGTGGAATAGAACGAAATCCAGTGATACACTCCTTCCCATTAAATCTAATACAACTTGTGTATGATAAAGATTAATTTCTAAAAATCAACCGTAAACCTGTAGGTCAGCCAATAAGACAGTGACTTGACAAATTTTTCATTGCAGAGTGTATGATAGTTTCATGCCTTTCATCTGCATCACTGCAGACAACATATAGTTGAATCCAGTGAAGCTTGAGTCCCGCTATGAATTTGTTTTCCGCAAGTAGATTATGAACAGAAACCTTTGATTTCTATTAATTTTGTATCTTTGAGTGAAAAGCTATTGTGTGTATATATATATATTTAATAACAGGAAATGTAACAAACATTTATTTTTATTGAACTAATAAAACAGATAAACCTATCAAAGCACGAGTTCATTTAATTTCTTTGGTCTTGTTTCCCTTGGTGTAAATGAAAGATCAAGTGCAATCTCAGGACACACAGTTCATTGCAGCAGGTAGTTGCAATGGACTTACAAAAGCATCGTGTTCCTAAGTAAGAGCTTTGAGGGTGCAGTAGTCTTTGTAACTGCATCCACGTGGCACCGTAATCTGATCGGGACCTCCAGGTGCAACACTCAGGGTACCAGTTACCTGTAGGAGGAAGCTGGATCTGAAGCGTGCCAGGGTTTGGCAGATGACCTCCTGGGGGCTGCATCCAGCATCAGCGTGGCATGCGGAAAGTAGCGCCAAGGAGGGGGTGAGGGGAACTTGCAAATGGCTACAGCCCGGCAGCAGCGCTTTAGCAGAGGCAAGGAGGGCACGGGAAGCTGGGTGTTCCTGAAAACTGGCTGTTGGCAAAGCGGTGACCTGTGGAGACCCATGAACACAAGTGCCACCAGCTTGAGTGGCTGCTGCTGCAGA
>NW_009269999.1:3417094-3417651 GCF_000687185.1 Egretta garzetta
CGGAAAGAGCAACATAACAAAATCGGTGGACAAGGAAGATCAGCTCCCTGACTGTTTTGGGTTTGGCTGGGATTGTTGGCGGGTATCTGGGAAGGCCAAGGCAGTCTCTCCTAGGTGTCAGAGCAGCAGGGGAAGAGGGTGGAGTCTGAAGCAGAGTGGTGCTTTGGTAGAGCTTGGAGATCTTCAGCAGCGGCATCTGGATTTGGGTATGACCTGTTTGCCAAGGCAGCGGGGAAAAGAAAGGCAGCAGACAAAACTACCCTCTATGCTGCCTGCTGTCAACCACCCGGATGGATGTGGATCTCGGAAAAACCTCTTCTGGAGAAGGTTTCTTACTGCTTGTAATGAAGTCATCGTCAAATAAATGGTATAAAAGGCTGGCTTTCTAGAAAAATATTTTGACACCAAGAGCTGCCACCTTTAAAAGCAGCAGCCACCTCCACTGCAGCTGTACTTCCCTGGCGTTGGCTGACCCACACCTTGCACCGAGTCGCCCTCCGTTTTCTGTCTTCCTCAGCCCCTCCCGCCCTTTCGGTCCCCCCGCCGCGCGCCTCGGC
>NW_009269999.1:3417913-3418169 GCF_000687185.1 Egretta garzetta
CGCGGGGCCGCCGCTCCTGCGGCCCCTCCGCCCCCACCGTAGCGGTCGCAGCGCTGGGCTAGGAGGGGGCGAGGGACGCATTCGGGTGCGAGGCGGAGCCTGAGCATTTTATGAATGGGCTCATATGACGTCGGTAGGGGCGGGAAGAGAGGCCCCCTCTTCCACCAATCCTGAGAGAAAGTCGGGCGGGAGGGCCAATCGAAGCACGACCGCCGGTTGACGGCCATCCTCGCCGGCCCGTGGCGATAAGAGGGCG